>NC_141931.1:10931730-11235673 GCF_057802395.1 Ceratotherium simum simum
CCTCCTCCTTTTTTTCCCCAAAGCCCCAGTAGATAGTTGTATGTCACAGTTGCACATCCTTCTAGTTGCTGTATGTGGGACGTGGCCTCAGCTTGGCCGGAGAAGCAGTGCGTTGGTGCGCGCCCAGGATCCGAACCCGGGCCGCCAGTAGCGGAGCGCACTCACTTAACCGCTAAGCCACGGGGCCGGCCCCATCAGCATATATTGTGAAGTTTCCATTTGGGCTTAAAACAAACGTAAAAATCAAAATTATTAAGAGCCAAATATACAATTCTAAGACATTGATTTCAAAAATTTCTAGGCCATATCATTTCAGACAAACTTATTAATACCAGATGACTTTGACATCATTATGTAAGAATTATAAATTGGCATCATTATGTATAGATTACTTTGTTTAAATGGCATTTTATGCTGTTTAAGTGGTGCCCACTGACAATTCAAAGATCTCCAATTTGGGGCTTTTTAACCAAGCACTCAAGAGAAATCATGCCATGGGCACAGCTGTGAGCAAGTTATAGTTTTTAGTTCTGTTCCCAAAATATAAAACCTTATCAATGGGGTCCGTGTTCATCTCCAAGGGTTGCACTTTGTAATCTATTCCAGTTGCTCCACTCCAGTGTTTGCCTAAGCCCTGATGAATACCTTCCTCCTTGAAGGAGTCTGTAGCCTTCCTTAGTAGGCAGTTTGTTTTCTCGTGGAACGCTTTAAAGTCATCACGGGAGAAGAGGATTCCTTAAAATGCAGATGGTCTATTTCTAATTTACTTCCCTAAACTTAATTCTGGAGCTAATTTGTGTCTATCCCATTCCTCTCAGAATAGCCATAGAAGTTTATTCCCATAGACTAATTCCCAGGTGTGTCCATGCCCTACCTGGAACACATACTAAGCTACGGTGACCTTAGGGCACTGCTAATTTCCCCATGGATGTTAATTGAGTGGTATTGGTTCCCCAACTTTATGAAAATGAGGAACTTTTAAATATACAGATAGATAGATAGATAAACAAATTCAGTAATGCTCTTGAATAAATTTATATTTTATTTCTCTCAACTATATCTGCTTACATTAGACAATAGTACTGTATGGGTAAGGCATTCTATTTAGTCAGTCCACTGTTAATGCATGGTCCATGTGTATGTATTTAAGGACTCCTTGCCATAACTTTACCCAGAAGTGGGGACCCATGAATATAGACTATTTAGTATTTAGAGTTTCTATATAGGAATCTTAGAGATGTCTGCAGTATGTCAAATAGTTCTCAAGTAACTTAATAGTTCTGGTTATATACTTCTATTATTAAAAGATAATATTCCTCCCCAAATCTGAATAAAGGATGCATCTCTAAATTATTAGTTCTAGAACAGCATTCCCAGCAGAAATTCTAGTCATGTTAACACCTCTGGAAAAAAATGGGTTCCATGGCCAAATAAGTTTGTAATTTCCCTTTGAGTTTTACATTGTACGTTAACGTAACAGAAGTTTTTAGAAGTCAAGAAGCCTACCAACCACTCCTTCCTTATATCACTCACCACAGAGAACACTCTGCACCCCCCCTTTTCAGGTGATGCATAATAAAATTGCACAAATATGCTGCGGGAAATACTGTACCAGAGAGTTCACTCATCCAGACAGTTTTCCTGTCGTGGAAAAGTATTGGTGTGACTTACTCAGCATTAAAAAGATAGGCTTCTTATGTCAGTGGTACATACTCAAAATATATATTTTGATTGATATATTCATGCCTTAAAAATTTTATGGCGCTCATGCTTTCTTTTATCTACTTGGCTTTAACTTCTCACTGCCTTCTGGTTTATGTTCTATAATATTTATTATAAGTTAAAAAGAATTACTCTGGAAGTAATGTTTTTTATGTCTTTTCAGCAGTTATTTTCATAAACTAATAAAACAGGACAAAAGGTACAGTGTTGAAAGGTCTTGGTTTTCGAGTGAAACTTATTTAATAAAAGTCATTCTTTTTTCCCAAATCGTAGTGGAAGGCACCTGCAGTCAGCTGACAGCTTGTGGGTAGGCTCTGATTTACACAGGAAGGAGGAGGTTGTACTATTTTAAATGCATAATAGAGCATTCGTTTCGTCATCTGGAAGCAGCTCAGGGGAAATGAGAGATGTTAATGTTGCTCTTGTGGAAGGGAAGCTTTGTAGCACATTATCAGACAGCAGTGCATATTGAAGAAAATATCTGTTAGGAGAGCATGTCACCAGATATATTTTGCTTTCAAGAATAATAGAGAAATCAAATAAGAACCAGATAAAAGCCTGAGAAAAAGATGCTCAAAAGGATACTGAAGTTATTCTTTATGCTTCACTGCCCTTTACCTCTCTTGGTACCTTCCAGAGAAATCAGTATAGATGTATTTTTAGCTTGCTGTTTCCAGCATCAATATGACAACATGATTCTGTCTTTATATCAGTAAGCAGCTTCTACTATGTTTTCCTATTTTCTGCTAGCTACAATTTACAAAGGATGTCACAGCTCTGGTAAGAAATGCACAGAAGCCGTTTGCTTGCTTTTTTAAGTCCTGTTTTGTAGAGTAATAAGCCAATCTGTTAAAACTGTTAAGTTTGCTAGTGAAACCCCTCCATAATGTTAATCTTACTAATTTGCAGAATGTTGTGATATATGGTTTTCTTTATTTTTTATTTTTACGTTGGGTTGCTTTTATATCCTGTACATAACTGGTGTTAAAACATAATATTTATCTGCATCTGTTTTTTTTTGTAAGGACCTCACCCTCTCTCTTTCCCTAGCACTTTGCTGTTATGTTTGTGGCTGCTCTTGAGCTTTGCAAGCTGTGTAATGCAAAGACAGGATATGATGATAGTCGTGAATTAAGCTTGTTTTCATTAGGGGAGGATGTGTAATGTGATACCACACCTAACTGTCTCTGACACTGAACCCAGTCCTGAGTTACATCAGTTAGCTCTGTTTTGTACAGTCGCTGTATTTAATTTCAATTATTCTTAAGTTTTTAAAAATATTGCTAGATAATTTCATAAATAATGAATAAAAAATCATTTGAGCTGCATGCCTGCCTGTTAGTAACAGAGAGATGTCTCCTTATAATGAATAAAAGAGACCAAATAAATTCGTACAATGTAATTTTGCATTAGCTTAAGATAAAATATATAAATTATATACAGAAAGGTAAATTAACCCTTTTTCATACCTTATGCCTTTAATATATGTTCTTAATTTCTCAAACATGCATATTCCTCTCCTTTTAGATATTAAAATACTTAGCATGGGTGTCAAAGGACTTAATTTATCAAAATGTATTATTTTTAGGGCCTCAGTAATCATTAATTGACATGATAGATACTGTTCAATTAATTATGATAGCAGTAGTGCTTAAAACAAAAATATGTTTGATTAAGATTTTTAATATTTTCACCTCCACTCTGGCAAAAGATCAGCGTCTTTTGCTGAGATTTATCAGGCAGCCATTTAACCTGTCGACTGCTGGAAAATCATAAAACTTGAATGGGAAAAATTTTAGAAGCAACATGGCTATAGCTAATTGGTGGGGGAAAAATTTGGTGTGTTTCAGATCTTTTGAGAAAATAAGCAATTGTAATTTGTATTTGTTGCAAATTCTACGATTTATTTGATTTCTGAGAGACTAGCCCCTTTCTAAACTTGTGGAGTGCCTTGTGTTTGTATGCATGCTTTAGTGAATGTCACTCAGGAACAGGATAGGGCACAGTAAAAAAAAACAGTGTACTGCAAGGGTGGAAATTACTATTCTTTTTATGAATTTCAAATGACACTTTTCTCTCATTTCTGTGTAGGCGTATTCTCAAGATGCCTACCTGAAAGGCAATGAAGCCTACAGTGGCAATGCCCGCAATATTCCTGAACCTCCACCAATTTGCTATCCCTGGCTGCCATCTGCCTCTTCAGCCATGGCACAGCCAGTTGACATATCTCCTCCAGACTCATCATCGAGCAAACAGCAAACCAGTACACCAGTACTGACGCAACCTGGCAGGGCCTATAGAATGGAAATACAAGTGCCTCCATCACCAACAGACATTGCAAAGTCAAACACAGCAGTGTGTGTTTGCAATGAGAGTGTAAGGACTGTCATTGTACCTTCTGAGAAGGTTGTAGATTTATTAACTAGTAGAAACAACCATACGGTTCCTTCACACAGAACTGAAGAAGTGAGGTATGGCATAAACGAGCAGACCTCCTTAAAAACAGTGTCAAGAACCACATCACCATCGTCATCAATTCCCACGGCCCATCTAATTCATCAGACTACAGGCTCCAGATTGTTGGAACCTTCTGGAATTTTGCTTAAATCTGGCAATTACAGTGGACATTCAGAAGGAATCTCAAGCAATAGATCTCAAGCTGTGGATTCTCCTTCTGTGTCTGTTAATCACTATTCTCCAAACTCCCATCAGCACATAGACTGGAAAAACTATAAAACTTACAAGGAGTATATTGATAACAGACGGTTGCACATAGGTTGTCGGACAATTCAAGAAAGATTAGATAGTTTAAGAGCAGCATCTCAGAGCACAGCAGATTATAACCAGGTGGTACCCAGCCGCACTACTTTGCAGGTACGACGCCGAAGCACCTCTCATGATCGAGTGCCCCAGTCTGTCCAGATTCGGCAACGCAGTGTGTCCCAGGAGAGGCTGGAGGATTCTGTGTTAATGAAGTATTGTCCAAGAAGTGCATCTCAAGGAGCACTGACGTCCCCATCTGTTAGTTTTAGTAATCATAGAACTCGTTCATGGGATTATATTGAGGGACAGGGTGACACCTTAGAAAATGTCAATTCTGAAAGTCAAATACCTGATTCAAATGGAGAACGAAAACAGACTTATAAGTGGAGTGGGTTTACTGAGCAGGATGATCGCCGAGGTATTTATGAAAGACCCAGGCAGCAAGAAATTCATAAATCTTTCCGAGGGTCGAATTTTACTGTGGCTCCAAGTGTTGCTAATTCTGATAATAGGCGGATGAGTGGCAGAGGAGTGGGAGCTGGGTCTCAGTTTAAAAAAATTCCGTCGGATCTAAAGACACTGCAGTCAAACAGAAACTTTCAAACTACTTGTGGAATGTCACTGCCTAGAGGTGTTTCACAAGACAGGTCACCTCTTGTGAAAGTCAGAAGTAATTCTCTGAAAGCGCCTTCTACGCCCGTCACAAAACCATCCTTTAGCCAGAACACGTTTGTTGCTATCAAAGACCAAAGACCAATAAATCACTTACATCAAAACAGTCTATTGAATCAGCAGACATGGTTAAGAACTGAAAGTGCCCCCGATCATCAGGTGGAGACTGGGAAGCCCCCCTCTTCATCTGGAGCTTCTGTTAAGCCTGTCCCTCAGATGAGTGAGAACCTTGGCACTTCCGATTTAGAATCACCTGTCACTCAAAGGAATCAAGATGCAAATTTACAAGAGGCTGAAATTCAGCAGTCGAATACTATAGATAATAAAGAAACTGTCGTCCTAAGAGAAAAACCTCCATCTGGTCGCCAGACACCGCAGCCTTTAAGGCATCAGTCTTACATCTTGGCAGTAAATGACCAGGAGACAGGGTCAGACACTACCTGCTGGCTGCCCAATGATGCGCGTCGAGAGGTCCACATAAAAAGAATGGAGGAAAGGAAGGCCTCGAGTACCAGTCCACCGGGCGATTCCTTGGCATCCATCCCATTTATAGGTGAGCTCATTCATAGTCATTGGGGGTCACGTCGAATATTTAACAGATCTGCTCAGCAAAGTATTTCTAGTTCAGCAGGCACAGAAATTTTACACTGCGATTTTAAATCATTTGTTCTGAATTTCCTCCACTGAGCTAAAACCGGAGTCATAAGCTTACACCCTCAAAAATTATTTCTAGTTGTAATTTTTCTTTTTTTTTAAACTTTTTGTACTCAATACCCATTTTTAATTTTTATTTTGATGAAACAGATTCCCACCATCTGGGGCCAAGAGACTCAGGAAACTAAATTCTACCTAGTTGGTGATTCATCTGAATCAAAGGCCAAGAGGGGAACAGTTTTACTAATTAGTAATCAACCTGTCTTTTAAACAGTGCTTCTTACTTTCTAAAGCTTGTTTCCTTGTAAATTTAACTTGAGCTGAACCAAAAGACCTCTTCATTGCCAAATTACTTTGTCTCAGAGTACATCTTGGAATAGATTTGGAAAAATGACTTAAGTTACAAGCATGCGCCCCAGTCTAACAGCTGTCACGTTTACTGAGTCATTAGTCTGCTCCCCCACACCCCGGGTGTATTCTCCACAAAACAGCCAGTGTGATGTTTTAAAAATATAAATCAGATCATGCCACTCACTGACCAGAATGCTGTGTACTTCCCATGTCACCCAGAATAGAATTCAAAATCCTATCGTGGCCTGCAAGGTCTGCCATTATCTGCCCCTCAACACCACTCCACCTCTCTGACCCCATCTGCTGTCTTCCACGTGTGTGCATCCCAGCTTCAGCCACGCCAGCCTCCTTGCGGTCCTGGAATGTGCCAGGCATGCCCTGCCTCAGGGCCCTGGCACCGCCACTTCCCAGCCCTGGAACACATTGCACAGATATTCGCAAGACTGTCTCCCTCACTACGTTTGGGTTTCTGCTCAAATATTTCCTGATTTATCAAAGCAGCCTTTCCTGACTAGCCTCTCTACAGAAGGTAGCCCACGTAGACACAGACCCTGACATTCCCTAGCTCCTTAAGCTACTTTATTTATCTTCTTATCACTTGTTTCCACTTGACATGTTTTGCATTTTTTGTTTCTTATGTTTCTCTGGAGAGCTAACACATAAGCTGCATGAAAGCCAGGATTTTAGATCTTTTGCTCGTTTCTGTATCCTGAATACCTAGAACACTGCCAGGCATATAGAAGGCACTCAATAAATATTTGTTGAAATAATAGGTTAATGATAACTTTGAGATGATGGTTAAATGTATAGCAAAACCAAAACAAAGTTCTCAGCATAATTACTAGGCAGCTCTAAGATATAATCTACAAACAGGAGTATTATAATCATTTAATAAATGAGAAATTAAGCTCTAGAGAAATTAATAAGCAGTAGAGCCCAGGACTTGGCTTCCCTTATTGAGCCTCATCACAGACCACATCTCCAGAGGGCACCATTATAGAACGCATTGTGGGGAGCACCCACTGGAGTTGGGTTATGCGGGGGCCTTGCTCTGAAGCCAAGGCCCACTCTTTCTCGGTCTGTTACCCCATAGGTTCATGAAGAGTTCTTATAATTTTACAATATAATGTGCTTCTCTTTGAGTAATATTTCAGAGTTTTCCTTTTCTAGAGAAAGTTAAGCTGTTGAGCTATTGGACTGTCAGGTGGCACTATCAGAATCAGCTTTAAAAAAAACGTTCTACATAACTTATATTTTTTATAAATATGATATATTCAAGTTGTAAACATTGTGGGGAATCTTAAACTAAATTGTACTCATATTTACATCTGAACCCTTAAGGCCAAGCTCAGAGAATAGAACTTTACCGTAGATGGAACCTTATACATTATCTAGATATTTTATAGAAAATATCTGAGGACTAATGATTGTTTTATGATTTTTTTAAACCATAAAAAACCCTACAACCTGTGACTGTATTTCATAGGCCTGTGAGATCTTACCAGAATAATGGCCTCATATTTTCTTTCTACTTAATAGAATCAATATAATCAGATTATATTGGAGTAATAAAAAGTATGCTAGCTGTATCTGTTAATATTTCTTCCTAGTTACTACTAAGTACAGGAATAAATCAAAAAGTCAGTTAGGTTATTAAGGAGAGAAATTGGCTAAAACATAAAATAAAAATCTATGTAATCCTATATACATATAGATTTAGAAGAATGATTAAAATAAACCATTTTGTTTATTCATTAAAAATAAAGATGCTCACTGGGGCCATCCCAGTGTTGTAGCGGTTAAGTGCGTGCGTTCCACTATGGCGGCCCAGGGTTCGCAGGTTCGGATCCCGGGCATGCACCGACACACTCCTTGTCAAGCCACACTGTGGTGACATCCCATATAAAACAGAGGAAGATGGGCATGGGTGTTAGCCCGGGGCCAATCTTCCTCAGCAAAAAGGAGTAGGATTGGCAACAGATGTTAGCTCAAGGCTAATCTTCCTCACAAAAAAATAAAAATAAAATAAAAATAAAGATGCTCACTAATTAGTTCTGATCAGATTCTACTTGAAGTACTTATTAGAGTCTCCTTTATAGTTCCTAGTGAATATCTTTTGTTTTATGAATCGTGACTTTTAAAAGTCACCCAGCATAGAAATGTCTTTATAGTCCGTTTATTTCATATATGCCTCCTAGAACCTTAATATATAGTATATGATTACTATGATATATGTTATACCATAACCAGTGGAATAGGGTAGAATAAAGAACTGAAATACGAACACAGAATCTAATTAGAGACTGTGTTGTTAAATATATAAATAACCAATCAATAAAAGAACTTTCAGCATTTCATTAAGTACCAGTTCCAGAATTTAATATTGAAATTCTTATTGAGCTTTAAAGTTTTATCTGACCCATAGGTGTTTCTCTTTCCAACCTAGTTATTTTAAAAATATATATTTTAGTGGGATGGACACCAGCATTGAAATGGAGTAAAAGAGACTATTTGCAGTGTTTCCCAAAATATTTTTCAGGAACACTAATTTAATTTGATTAAGAAAAAAAAAAAAAGAGATAGTGATCAAATAAATTGAGAAATGCTGGATTTAAATAGTTAAACAAGTTTTGTTTGTCTTTACCATAGGACTCTCAGAATCATTAATGTGCTGCTATATATTTTCTAGACAGGATATAATACAATTTTTCTCTGAAGTATTTTACCATGAATCCTTTCATTTAGAGTATCTCAGTTTAGTATATCATAAAACACACTTTGGAGAATGTTGGTCTATACTCCATGCTATTTGGTGGAACATTTAAATTAAAAGGAAAAAAAGAGAGAAATTAAGGTTGGTTTTTGTATTGTCACACTCCAAAATCTTATATTCTGTGATTTTAATAATTATTTTTGTTATTTGAAAACATTATAGACTAATGGAAAAATAATAATTAAGTGCCTTGGCTGTGTTCCCAAAATATCAAGGATGCAGCTAATTCATTTGTTTACTTATCTATAATACAGAGCTAATGCTGTGACTTACAGAAGGAAAATTTTCCAACGTTTTGTCAGACATTTAACATCTGATATTTCTTTTGGTTCACAAAGGTTTAGAAAAATGAAGAGAATAGACCATTGTATTTGTTTTTGTTTTTTTTTTTTTTTTTTTAAAGATTTTTATTTATTTTTTGCCCCCAAAGCCCCAGTAGATAGTTGTATGTCACAGCCGCACACCCTTCCAGTTGTTGCATGTGGGACTCGGCCCCAGGATGGACAGAGAAGTGGTGCCTCGATGCGCACCCGGGATCCGAACCCGGGCCGCCAGCATCGCAGCGCGCGCACTTAACCACCAAGCCACAGGGCCGGCCCATTGTATTTGTTTTTAAATTAGGAATATCAGTCATTAACAGTATTTTGTTTACCTACACACACACACATTTTATGAAGCTTCATATAAGTCCTGAAAATAAATTTCAACTTCTTTTACAAGTAAACACAAAACACAAAATGAGTAATGAGTTCATAAGTAATTTGACATTTAGTAGCAGGAATTAAGATGTATTCTACAATCCTGTCTTTCTACGTCTCTTTAATTTATGCTACACTTATAACTATTAATATAAAGAAACTATAGCTGTGTTACCCAGACCCAGAGTTCATCTCAAATTCATTTTCTCCTCTTTTTTGCCATATTTCTAATACTCCTGCTTGTTCTTCTCACCCCAAAGTTGGCCAGTATGTGTGTGTTTAGTGTTAGCCTAAGCTAGGTTGAATTAGATTAGCACAGCCTTATTGTCACTGCCATTGTAAACCAATTTAGAAGTTTTAAAGCTTATAAAATATATACATATAGCTAGATTACAGTGTCTGTACAGAACTGAGTATCTAAAATTTACCCAAAAGGAATGGGAGTGGGTGACTCACTTTATATCCAGCTTCTCCCTTTGGGAGCTCCTGTCTCTAATGCCAACAGTAATATAGGAGGATGCAGGGAGCACCCAGCCCCTCTTTTGTACTAATATGTACTGACTCTTTCTACAAAGCGAATAATCTATAAAGAGAAAATTATACTCTATCATCTTGTAATCTTTTGCATATATCAGCTTTCCCCCAAAATGTGACTCCATTGGTTCTTAAGCTAGGTAGAGATTTTTGCTTCTATTATTTGAGTAGTGATGTAAGGTAATTTTTAATATAATAATGAAAAAAAAAAAAAAAGCCAAACTTCTGTAGTACTTTATAACCTACCAAATATTTCATGTACCAATCCTATGACAACCCAGTAGGGAATTTAGGTCAGAAATAAATAACCCCCTTGATGGATAAGGAAAATTAAGTAGTTAGCTTAAGGTCTCTAAGCAGGTAACTGACAGAGCTGGTTGTCTGCTGGCTCCAAATCTCATATTCTTTTGACAATGCCCTAAAAATGTGCTAAAATTTAAATCCTGGCCTTTTACTTTTCTAAATCTTAGCCTAAAATATAATTCTAAACTTAACATTCACCATTCTTAACTCAGATTTCCCAAGTTTGAATTGGCATCTTTTCAGTAAATAAATTTATGTGTTCTAAGTTAGTTAATGAAACTATTCACCATGGAATAATTTTAGATGCTCATTTATCTTCCTTTTGGTAGTAGCATTAGCTTTAATCCTAAAATATTTCAAATTTATGTGTGGCACACCTTGTAGAATACTATGCTTATTTATTTAGCGAAAAAAATTTTTTTAAACTTAGCGCTTATAAAAACTATGGAATTTTTTCCCTAAGGTAGACTTTCTAGATTTTCACCTAGTTCCTTTAATGTTGAAAATAGATCCAATAGTACCTACAGTCTCAGCTCAATCTGTCAGTTTTTTTGTTTGTCTGTTTGTTTGTTTTTGGTGAGGAAGATTGGCCCAGAGCTAACATCTATGCCAGTCTTCCTCTATTTTGTATGTGGGACACTGCCACAGCATGGGTTGATGAGCGGTGTGTAGGTCCACACCCAGGATCCAGACCCACAAAACCAACCATTATGCCACTGGGCTGGCCCCGATCTGTCAGTTGATCCAAACCCTGAAAGCCCCCTGGTTTAGAAAAACCTAAAAGTATTTTATATTATTACACACATCAAACAGATAATTTTACCCCTTTAGTAGATTTATTATCATCAGCCTCTTGAGCTAGAATTGACCCTTCTGATAATCCTAGTCCCGTTTCTTTATTTTATAGGTAAAGAATTTACTATCCAGGAAAATTAAGTGGCTTTCACAAAGTCAAACAAGACAGGACCCTCTGCTCAGTCTTCCCCATTCCTAATAGCTTGCTTATTTTATGTGTGAAAATTAATCATTTTAAAGAAAAATTGGTGAAATTGGTGCCTAGTGTTTATTAAATTCTGTTTAAGTAAATGTTGGATTTTTTGAAATTAATACTTCCAGCATTTGTCAGCTGGCAAGCTGGGTCATTTTTCATATACACATGCCTCTCAAATACACACAAACCCACGAAATCTTAAAACTTTAAGTTGTCTGCTCCACGGGACTGCAGAAATTCAGCAGTCATTGTAACCCATTATCTGCGGCAAATCTAAAAGTAACGCTTCCCCTCGCCCTTTGTAAACTTAGAGCACTTGCCTGTGGCGCATGCTTCCCTGCAGATGGGCTGACCAGCCCCAGTGTTGACCATGATATCGCACGCAGTCCTGCTTCTGTTCTTATGTCATCCCCTGCCTTTCAAACCCCTACTATAACAACAGGTCCTCTTCGATTTGCAACTCCCTTTGCTTCGGCACCAGCTGCCATATGGTCATGGTAAATATGAATAAAAGATTCAAAATTCTCCCCCCCTTCTTAACCTTTTTAAAATCATCTATCTAATAGGAAGATACAGCATTGAACTTTTGGTTATTAAAATGACCAAATCCCAAAATGACTCTCAAAAAGCCAAATGTTTATTTAAATGCATGTTTATTGAACTGACCATTAAGGAAGCTTGATCTTAATTAAAAAACTGAATTCCAATTGTGATGATGAGTTGAACTATTATAAAAAATGGGGATATTTGAACTAGGTGATGGCACTCTCTTACCAGTTATATAAAAGTTAACAGGACTTACTGCTTCAAGAGGTCTACATAGAATTAATGAAAATGTTTAAGTGAGTCTATAGGGGGCTGTCACTTGATCAGAGACTAGATACACACGTTAATGTATTAGTGGCTTATTTTTTAAGTATTCTTTCTAACCATACCTTTTTAATTTAATGTATGCAAAGTTTCTCGAGCATGCCATTTTTATCAATCTCCAAACTTTTTAACCTGATGTTCAGTAATCATTGGTATTAATGGAGTTAAATAAAATTTGCCTAGGGAGTTCAATTTTTTAGGATGACTTTATTTCACTGGGTTAAATTAGATTAAACACAAAACAACACTGTGGTATTGCCAAAGATTAAGAAGTTGTTGCCTATTAATACATGAGAAAGAGCATATACTTGCCTACTGGAGTGGTAATTCAACCTCAGATAACTCCTGTTCCTCTTCTTTGATTTAAACTGAGTATACATATCTCAGAAGGCAAATAAAAAAGAAAAGATATTTGTCCCATTTGAATTTCTTGTTGAGACAAAGAATCCATTAACAGTATTTTTTCTCCTTTTCCTTAAGGACGAGGGAACATTTCAAAGATTTTTAAACATGTGTTTTGCTTGAGGTATAGATTGACTTTTAAGATCTTTGCAAAGAATGTCTCTTCTCTTAGGACTTGGAACAGAAGCAGTTTGTTCAATCCATATTTTTGGTAAAAAAGGTGCTCTTGCTGTTTTGGAACTATATATATACTTTATATTGTCACCATTTCTTCCAACTTACACAAATTTACTCCTCCACTTGCAACATAGAGTTTATTCCATCACTGAATATAATACTGCTAACATACCTTAAGTTGTTATGCTGTAATTGGGGGGGGGGGGGGTAGGATTACCTCTTTCTAGCAGAGGTGAAATAAAGAGCAAAATTACATCAAGGAACTGACTCTTCTGCCATAGTATATGCCAAAAAGTCCGATAATGTCACTGAGTTGTATAAAATTATTCTCAACTAAAATTATAAAATATAAACTAGATTGATGACATGCTCTTTGTGAGTAATTCTGTGAACTGTGAGAAAAATTCCTCCTGACACAGCTCATTTGAGAAGGGGCCCTTTTTGCTCTCTGCTCTGACCTGCAGCCGTGGACAATGGGTGTTACGAGGAGTGATGCTTGTTTGTGAAACACATTCTACTCTACTTTTGTATGGGTCAGAATTCTCTTAGTTACAAATGATAGAAACTTATTTCAAATTTAGCTCACGCCAAAAAGGAACGTCAGCTCACGATGAAGAAATTCCAGGGTAGACCTGGTTCTGTGCATGGCCGGATCCTGGTACTCAAGTGATTTGGTGTCAAGGTTATGTCCCTTTTTCTCAGTTCTGCTGTCTTCATTCTCAAATACTTTTTCTCCACGTGGTGGAAAAGATGGCCACTGGCAACTCGCACTTTACTAATTTTTACAGTTCTTGTTCCCTGGGGAAGGGAAGAGAAAGAACGTAATTTTCTTAGTATTTATATATCGAATCTGATGGAGATACCCTACTTGGTCCTGACTGGACCATATTCTCACCCCTGGCCAGTCACCGTGGACTCAGAGGGATAAGGCCCTGTGCCGGGTTGGGCCTAGATCATATGCCCATCTGTAGGAAGGTGAGGCCCTCTAGTGTCCGCTGAGCCTCAAAGATGGAGATGGGCAGTGCAACAACATATACTCTCTGTGGTCATATTGCAAAATATAAAGAGGACCAACTAGGATAAGAACATCATGAGATGAAAATATTTGCCAGTTTATTAGATGAAAAACAGCTATGTATCACTATTTTACTTACTTTTATTAGTAGTAAGATTTTTACAAAGTTTTTTTCATATTTTTATTAGGCTTTTGTATATCGTCCATGAATTGTCTTGTCATGTGCTTTGCTCTTGTTCTGCTGTGATTTTAGTGGTTCTTATTTATAAGAGCGCTCCGTCTACATTAGGGTTTCCATGCTTTTTCTCATGCATTGTTGCTTGAAAAATAACTAACAGCTGTACATAAAGTTTCACAATATGCTTCCTTGATTTTATAAATGTCTACATTTTTCTTGATTTGTGGAATCTTTTAGATGTTCTTCTAGAATATTAATTGATAAGAAATAACAGTAGTAGATGTTTCTTATTCAGATATGAATAATCAATTTAAACATAACTTGTACTATTCTCCACTTGGAAAAAATCCAAATTGAACTATGGAGTATACCTTATCTGTAAGAAGAAGTTTTTTATCTACCTTTGGAAAACACTATTTTTCAAAAATGAAACAAAATTTTTGGACACAGGTCTAATTTTTTTTACAGATTAAGAAAGAGTGATTACTTTGAATTTATTAACATATAGCAATTTCAGTGTCTTCCTCCACCTTTTCTTTATTGTGAAGAGCTATGGGGCTTTTAGTGAATAACATAAATTAAGGCCTCATTTCTTAAGTCAATTCTTTGATTATGTAATTCAGTTTACCATGAATGATTATGCCACTTGATAATAGCAAGTCTGCAGCCCTAATAGTTCATAAATATGTTTTTGCATGCATTATTTAACGTCTTAATGTAGTATGTGACATGCCTAGGACAAGGATGATCAGTTATTTTCATCTGACAGAATATTTAAGTTGGATTATTAAAACTCTAGAAATTGGTGGAAAATCTGACGGCATGCTGGTTTTCTCTTTGGACAACTAAATGGTGTCTATTTTCTTACATTGGAAAATGAGATAAGAAAATATTTTCTTTCGTGAATTATTCTTGTTTTTACATAATCTACACATTGGTAATAATTAAAGAATATGTGAAAATTAGGGTTTTAAAATTTCAATTAATCATTACAATGAAAATATTTTTAAAACAATAGGAAAGTTTTCATATTTCACAGGGGATAAAGAATTTATTAGTATAATCCATAAATGTGAGGTAATGTAATGTTGCGCATTTTAAAAGTATATCTAGCCTTTGCTTTTCTCTCATTCACACAGTAGTAAATATGTTTATCCTGAAGAATGCTCACAGTACTGAAGTGTGTAAGCACCATGTTCTCGTCTCCCACCCACGCCTTCTCCATCCACCTACTCCCTAGAGCAGGTGGCCGTCTATTCCCCCCTGTTTGCGCACATACACTTGAAGCAGAGATTATTTAATCCAGTGTGTTTCAAAAATTTCCTCCAAAATGTAGTGTCTAAAGAGGTTGAATGCATACCTCCAGGAAGTCGAGAGTCATAAAAAATTGTCTTCAAAATTTCTTTTAATGCTTAATCCATGCACATTTTGAATTTCACTCGATGATATTTAATTTTAAATAAACAAATATAAAAATATTTTAAATTACTTGGCAAGGCTTAAAATTGATTCTTTTGAAAGATTTATCCCACAGCGTCTCCTAGACACTCTTTGACATATATGATAACCGCATATCCCCACAGGGATAGTTGCTCCACTTTGAGAAATGTTTCAGGAGCATCATCTCAGTTTTTTAAAATGCCTTTTT
Source organism: Ceratotherium simum simum (assembly GCF_057802395.1). Lineage (NCBI taxonomy): Eukaryota > Metazoa > Chordata > Mammalia > Perissodactyla > Rhinocerotidae > Ceratotherium > Ceratotherium simum. The sequence goes on from NC_141931.1 coordinate 10,947,482, forward strand.
ATATCTTTTTTGTATATGGACTTATGCAATAGATCTCATTTGAACCACTCTAGTGAATGTTTTCACTAAAGAAATCTCTTCAAACTATTAATACTATCAATACTATATAATATACAGTATATTGCCATTTATATCAGTTCTCATAAACCCGTAACAGAATTGTGGACCAGCAGACTCCATGAGACCAGCTTACTTTACACATATGTAACATTTGAAAAAATTTTGTTCATTTGTGGTAATTTAAATCCTAAATTTAAGTTTTAAAGACTACTGCAACCTTTAGTAAAATTAAATTTTTATCCTTATTCAATTAGTTTAAAAACCTCAGTTATCTCTTTGCTTTTGGGAAAAGGATTATTGCATTCTCACTAACATATTGATATTAAATTGTCATATACTTAGTAAAATTGATTCATAGAGAAATTTTTGAAACGTTTTCTATTGGTAAAATATAAAGAGCTGCTTTTAAAGAAAATTGTAAAAATGGAAAATAAGCTTAAGATAGTTAGAAGTTACTGATTTTAGCAGTAAAATGGAAATGTTATAATTTTGTAACATTAGTCATCTTGATTAAAATGGTGATCATTAGAATGATAGAGCATTCTTAGAATTTTGGTCAAAATTAAAATAGTTTGACCTTTTAAATCGAGGAATCAAAACTGTTTCATCATTAGAGAATATTCTTTAAAGGGTTTATTACGATTTTTTAAGATTTTAGAGCATTTAATTTTAAGGATTATAGGACTGACATCCTATTAAATTACATTCTCTTGGCCTAAAATGTTAGAATTTTAGCCCTTGATGTTTTTACAGGTGTGAGTTTTGAACAGAGCTATTGTCCACCAATTTGGAAAACAAATATAATTTATGCTTATAGAGTAAGAACTCTGGTGTCAGACTGTCTGGGTTTAAATTCTCTCCCTGTGGCTTGGTAACTTTACATAAGTTACTTAACCTGTCTATCTTGGTTTCTTTATCTATATAATAGTACTTCATAGGATTTCATAAGAATTGAATGAAATAATATATCTAAAGTATTTAGAACAGTGCTCGTATCTAGTAAGCACTGTTAATATGTTAGCTATTATTATTATGCATGCATATGCATTCACATATACATTTCTGCCCTTGACAGACAGTGACAGGCTTTTGAGTAGCTTAAAATTCATAACACCCAAAATATTTATGTTTCTACAAGGGTACAAGGGCATCTGCTCAAGGGGGCAAATGGGGATTTCTCCTCTGGGTGAGGACCTACGTCTACATGGGGAAGAGGGCACCTACCTCTGATTTGCACAAAAATGCCAAAAAAATAGAGTGGCTGTCTTAGTCCATTAGGGCTGCTATAACAAAAATACCATAAACTGGAGAGCTTAAACAACAAACATTTATTTGTCACAGTTCTGAAGGCTGGGAAGTCCAAGATGAAGGTGCCAACACATTCGGTATCTGATGAGGTCCCGATTCCTGGTTCATAGAAGTTATGTTCTCACATGGCAGAAGGGTCAAGGAATTTCTTTTATAAGGGCACTAATCCCATTCATGAGGGCTCCACCCTTATGACCTAATCACCCCTAAAGCTCCACCTCCAAATACCAGCACATTAGGGATTGGGTTTCAACATATGAATGTCATGGGGACACAGACATTTCACCTATAGCAGTGGCCTTGATAATGTGTAACTTTCTGGAACCTATAGACTGTACTTTCTTATTTTCCTACAAAAATTGGAGATACACTCGTTTGTGTGTTTGTGTGTGGTGGGGGGGAAGGTTTTAGGAATTGGTACTCTGAAAGTTAAGCCTCAGCCAAATCCCCTTGCTTAACTTCCTGAAGTGATCATGTGTAATACATTTAAAATTTAGAAAGTTATTCTTTTAGGGTGGCATATGATGTTTGTTCTGCTTTTATAGGTTTAGGTTCTGAATGCCTATAAACTTTGGTATTTTGATTGTCAGTTAGTGAAGGTATTAATTGGTTGGTAGAAGAAACAATTTATTTAATTTCTTAGACTATATTCTCAGAATTATTTGGAATTACTAGAGTAAAAACTGTATAAGTAGATTTTTAACAGACTGAATATGTCGTTTATTGGTACTTTAGTGGTTAAATGTTAAAATCTTTATTTGGTTCTTTTAATAATGAATATTGACTATTAGTTCTATTACTGTTATTATTAATAATAATTAGGTCATTTAACACCCAAGTATTGATTTTCATTTTATCTTATAGATGAACCAACCAGCCCCAGCATTGATCATGACATTGCGCATATCCCCGCCTCTGCTGTCATCTCAGCCTCCACCTCCCAGGCACCCTCTATAGCGACAGTTCCTCCCAGCCTTACAACTTCAGCTCCTTTAATTAGACGTCAGCTCTCCCATGACCAGGGTAAGTTTCAGTGAGTGGTTATGTAAACCATCTCTCATCCTTAGTTTTCTGTTTAGAATACTGTGACAAACTGTGGTCTTTTCACCACTAAAAGAATCTAGAAACCACTTGCAAATGTCTCAATGTTGGGTTTTAACTACAGAATCTGGTGGACCTCCCAGCCTGGATGCTCAGCCCAATTCAAAGACAGAAAGGTCAAAATCATATGACGAGGGCTTGGATGATTACAGAGAAGATGCAAAACTGTAAGTCTTAAGCATGTTATTTTAAATATTTGTTTGTGGGTGTGCAGCATGACTTTGACAAATAAATACTGAATTTAATGATGTCTTATATACTTTCTAACTTTATGACATTAGAAATGCAAATAAAAAATAAATTCAAAATTCTTTTTTGGTAATATAGTCAATTGAATTTTTTAAACTAATATTTAGAAATCAGTAATATACAAACACAATACAAAAAATGTATATGTTAAATATTCACTCCCACTCTAGGTCTCCAGCCACCCAGTTCTACTCATAACATAGACATAGCTATGTTATGAGTTTTTTTATGTAATTCCAGAGCCATTCTATGCATAAAAATCACATATACATATTTACATATGCTTGTGTATGTGTGCATTCTAATTATTTTTATAAACAAATAATAGATGCTATACACACTGATCTTAGAGATCATCCAGCACATATATTCCTGCCTCATTCTTCTTCATGATTGTTTAATTTTCCATTGAATGGTTGTACCATAATATATTTAACTAATAGACATTAATAGACATTTAGATTGATCGAAGCTTATACTACCACAAACTGCTTTACTGACTACTTTTGTACATAGTTCATTTAGCATATAAGTGAGTGAGTACGGTTGGGAAACGGATTGTTACATCAAGGGGTGTGTGTATTTTTTATTTTAATATCCATTGTCAGTTGTTTTCCATAAAGGTTATACCAGATCACATTCCACCACCAGTGTACAGAGGTCTCTGCTGCTCCCCTCACCAACACAACATGTTACTTAACTTTTGATTTTTTATAAATCTACCGGTATCATGTTGTAGTTTTAATTTGAAAATTTCTTATTATTAATTGAACATTTTGTATATATATTTCTTTTTCTGGGAACTGCTTTTTCATATCTTATTAACAGTAAGAACTGAGAAGGAGGGGTGCCCCTCCTGACAGCCTCATTATTAATGTTACAACTATGGTTATCTAAAGCCCAGTGTTTAGCCTGAGTAGCTTCTTCTTTGATCTAAAAAAAAAGGATAAGAAAATCTTACGCTTCATGCAGAAACAGTTTTAATTTACCAGATCAACTAAGAAAGCTTCTATAATTGAATTAAAAGTTTAAGGACTTATAAAGCTAACTTTTTCTCACTTGCATTAAACAGTGAACATTTAACATGGTAATGATGAAAGGTCAGCTTATTAGTGAAATATTATAATATTCAAATTATTTTTACATCTTTAAGGTATTTGATGCAGTTATTGCAAATATTTATGTACTTCTTTTCCAACAGGTCCTTTAAGCACGTATCTAGCCTGAAAGGAATCAAGGTTGGTATTCAATATTTTTAAAATGTCAGCCAATGATAAATGTTTCTATTTACCTTGGTTTACATTAGCTCTTCATAGAGAATTATTTCTTTTATCCATTAGACATTTCATATTTAAGTGTCAGAACCTGTAATTCTATAAGTTTCAAGAACGTTTGGAAAATATTATGTATAAAGTGTTCTTCTCTAATTTCGAAACGTATTCATTAAGTATATGTCTCCTTTACACACATTATGCTGATTTTTCTCACTTTATCGATTTACAGCCAAAAATCTAACTGCACAGCAGTCCTGCTGTATTTTGTTGTGTGTTTGCTTTTCTAGCCTGAAAATTATTATTTCATACCTTCCCTCCACCCTCTCCCTTACAATCCATCCCTGTCCTCTCTCGTCTACTTTTCCCTCTGACTTCATTGAAAAAATAAAAGCTGTTAGACAGGAATTTCCTTATTTTATTGTCTCCAAAAATATCAGCCACCTTCATTTATACCCATACTTTCTGCCTTATTTACTCTTAAATATGTTTTTACTTTTTCCATTATCATATTAAAAACTAACACATTTCTTCTTTGGATTCTGTCCCATTGCACTTTCTGAAGACCCTTCTCTCTTCTGCAAAATCACTCTTTCCAGTGGCACATTCATTATCATATATAAGCATATTTTACTATATCCTATATTTAAAAAAAAAAAAACCTCCCTCAAATGCACATCCCCCTCTATTCACTGCTCCTATTTTCTCTTTCACTTTTCACAGCAAAACTCCTTGAAAAAAAGTTGTCTGTAGTTTCCACTTCCTCACATCAGATCTTTCTCAACCCACACACATCAGGATGACACGGCTCATGTCAAGGTTGCCAGTGACACTCATGTTCCAAAACTAATGGTTACTTCCATTTTTGACTTACTTGACCCTTTAGTAGTATCCAACATAATTTCCCACTCCCTTCCTCAAACATTTTCTTCTGTGCTGGTTTCCATTTCTGCCTCTGCCTAATATTTAGAATATTGGGTGCTCTAGAGCTGGTTCTGACCTCTCTTTCTTCTCTGTCTAACCTCATTTCCTCCATGATCTTATCCAGATGTCTCCCAAAGTTTATGTTGCTAGCCTTAACCCCTCCTCAAACTGCAGCTCATGGTGCCTATATGACATGTTCATTTGAATGTTTAATAAGCACTTCAAGGTTTATATGCCAGATAGATCTCGGTTACTCCCAACTATGTTTATCCCTCAGTTTCCCCATCTCCCTAAGTCCTCTTCCATTCACCCAGTTGCTCAAGTCCCAAATCTAGGAATTAGCCTTATTTCTTCTTTTTTCACCCTCACCCCCCCCGCCCCCGCATATCAGTTATGGTCCACTTTACCCCCAAAACATCCCCTCAATCTTTATATTCCTCCCTTCTTATGCTACTTTAGTCCAAGCTGCCATAATCCCTCATCTGGATTCTTCCAGTAAGACCTCTTTTCATGGTTGTCCCTTTAGAATCAATCCATAGTCCAGGTAGTAAGCAGAGTGACCTTTGAACTGTGTGATCAGATAATGTTACTCCCCTGATTCATCACTTAATGGCTCCCCTTCACACTTCCTGCCTCAGCCTAAAAGACCCTAAACAATCTATAATGAGCTGTTTCTCTTACTCACATTGAACGGTGAGCATTTAAAATGATCATGATGAATGGAGGTTCATTAGCTATATATTCTTCCTGAACTTTTCTTTCCCCTGACCTTTAATGGTTGGCTTTTGAAAAAATTTTTCCTCCAAATTTCATCTTAAAATGTTTCTTCTTCAGAAGAGCCTTGCCTCAGCACCACCAATTTATAGCTGCTACTCAGTTGGGTGGTTTGTTTTTTTTTTTTTTTTGTGAGGAAGATCAGTTCTGAACTAACATCCCTTGCCAATCTTCCTCTTTTTGCTCAGGAAGATTGTCCCTAAGCTAACATCCATGCCCATCTTCCTCCATTTTGTATATGAGATGCATCCACAGCATGGCTTGATGAGTGGTGTGTAGGTCCGAGCCCGGGATTCGAGCCTGCGAACCCCAGGCCGCTGAAGCGGAGCATGCGAACTTAACCACTACACCACTGAGCCAGCCCCTCAGTCGTTCGTTATTGCATCTCAGTGTTTTCATCCTCCAAATGGCGCAATCGTAATCTCATCATTTTCTTGCATTTTATTTTTTATTCTTCTTTGTCTTTTCCCACTAAAATGTGAGCTCTTAAGTGCAGGAAAATTATACTCTTTCTATTTTGTGTGTGTGTGTGTGTGTGTGTGTGTGTGTGTGTGAGGAAGATCAGCCCTGAGCTAACATCCATTGCCAATCCTCCTCTTTTTGCTGAAGATTGGCCCTGGGCTAACATCCATGCCCATCTTCCTCTATATGGGACGCCTGCCACAGCATGGCTTGACAAGCGGTGCTCCGTTCTGCGCCCAGATCAGAACCTGCGAACCCCAGGCCACCAAAGTGGAGTGTGTGAACTTAACCGCTACACCACCGGGTCGGCCCCTCTATTTTTTTTTTAGTAATTAAAAATTCCTTCAGATGACTTAAAAAAAAATGACGGTAGTCAATTCACGTTTTTTAGCAAGACTAGAAATTTTTCTAATGTAATTGGTAAAGTTAGGATTTTTTAAAAATACCTCTTCATTGGGAACATTAAATAAAAGACTTTTCAGCAAAGCAATTTCAGTGTGCAAATATTTATAAAGGAAAAAGCTGACATTTTAATATGTTTTCTTGGCCTTTTCTGTAGATCCTAGACAGCCAAAAGTCATCAGAAGACTCTGGATCCAGAAAAGATTCCTCCTCAGAGGTTTTCAGTGACGCTGCCAAGGAAGGGTGGCTCCACTTCCGACCACTGGTCACCGATAAGGGCAAGGTAGTGCGTTTTCTCAGCTACTGTGAGCGGATGAAATGCAGGCCCTGAAAAATAAAGCATGAAGTCTGTGTACATAAAATGCAAAATACCCAGAATGAAGAGTGGAAAACATCATTTATAAATCTTCTTCTACATAAAGAAAAAAATTTTTTTTAATCTTTTTTTTTTTTTGAGGAAGAATGGCCCTGAGCTAACATCTGTTGCCAATCTTCCTCCTTTTTTTCTCCCCAAAGCCCCAGTAGATAGTTGTATGTCGTAGTTGTATATCCTTCTAGTTGCTCTATATGGGATGCCGCCTCAGCATGGCTTGATGAGTGGTACATAGGTCCACACCCAGGATCCGAACCGGCGAACCCTGGGCCGCTGAAGCGGAGTGCGAAAACTTAACCGCTACGCCACCGGGCTGACCCCTTTTTTTAAAATCTTAATCACTGATTTAATTTTATACTTTTTTAATCCTATGTATCAACTACATATGGACAATATTGTCTGATATTTTGTCAATGTAATAGAGAAATCAAAGTGTTTAAGAAGGAACTCTGCTTTTCTTATTAGTTTATTAGCCGTAAATTATCACAGTTATCCTTTAATTTTTCCCAGTTTATCCTTTTAAATTGCCTTTATAATTTCTTTGTTTCACTTTATTTTATAAATATTGAGTTACATAAATGAATATTACAATATCATCAGTATATGCTTCATTAAGTAGATTCTAATACAATAAAAACTTCACCATAAAATTTCCTACCATATTTGGGCAGTGTATTTATAAGAAAATTTTAATACTGTCAAAAGAGTTTAAAATTTTTAAGAAAACTAACCTTAGATGTGGATATTGTTGCTTGGCCATATAAAGTTGATCAGTTTTATTAACTTAATTCGTTACTTATACATCCTCTTTTGGGATCTCCTTCTGCAGCGTTTGTTATTGCATGACCTAAGACTTGTCTTAAGCCTTACTTTCACTCAAAAGATTTTTCTGACTGATTTTTTTCTTATATTCTATTCCCTTAGCACTTTTTATATATTTTGCTACACTTGTTTTATCTTAACTACTTTGTTCATTTTATTTTCCCAACCAAATTAAAGTTGAGATTCCACTGTCCCTTGATTTCGATGTGAATGCATTGCCTAACTTGGTTTATGCTCCGTGACTTTTTTTCTTGTGAGGAAGATTGGCCCTGAGCTAACACCTGTTGCCAGTCCTTCTCTTTTTGCTGAGGAAGATTGGCCCTGAGCTAACGTCTGTGCCCATCTTCCTGTGCTTTGTATGTGGGACACCTCCACAGCATGGCTTGATGAGCAGTGCGTAGGTCCGCACCCGGGATCTGAACCCGTGAACCCCAGGCCGCTGAGGTGGAGCGCGCAAACTTAACCACTGCACCTCCGGGCCAACCCCATGCTCCACAATCTTTGTCCTTCCTCTCCTAACATATATGTTGATGCAAATCAGACATCCGCTGCATGTGGTGTACATTACTGCATGTTAACAATGTTGCTTAATGTGTTACTGAAAATCTGTCACTAAGATTTAGCCAAGACCCAAACTGTTTCATGTTTTCTAGCGAGTTGGTGGAAGTATTCGACCGTGGAAGCAGATGTATGTTGTACTTCGGGGCCATTCCCTTTACTTGTACAAAGATAAAAGAGAACAAATGACTCCGTCTGAGGAAGAACAACCCATCAGTGTTAACGCCTGCTTAATAGACATCTCTTACAGTGAGACCAAGAGGAAAAATGTGTTTCGACTTACCACCTCAGACTGTGAATGCCTGTTTCAGGCTGAAGACAGAGATGACATGCTAGCATGGATCAAGACCATCCAGGAGAGCAGCAACCTGAATGAAGAGGTATGTGTTCAAAATGATGTTGATAAAATCAGATGCTTTCATAACCTTTTTCTTAAGAGGATGGAAAGAATCTGATACATCATTTAAAAAAAAATTAGAACATGCTATTTTCACTTAAAAATAGTTGATCAAAAGGAAAACTCGGGTGTACCTATTTTATATTATTTTCACTTATTAGAAAATCACCATTACTGAACTAGAAAAATAAATTGTTCGTATACTCTGCATACCTTCTCGGAAGCAATGAACTACAGATCAGGAGACTTAGATTCCTAGCCCTGGTCGTTACCTTTATGGCTAAGTAATTCCAGGTCTGTTTCGTTATCTCAAAAACAGGATTTTTGTGGGACTTGAGTTATAGTGAAAATGCTTATCAAAACAAATTACTGTGTAAATGCAAAGAGATACTGATATTATGATTTTTGTTAATATAATTGTGCATGCAAGAATATAATATAGCCTACTGTAATACAATAACTGGTTTCTAAGAAAACTTGCATGATCAGAAGTCATGTTATAAGCCAGTTTTTCTTTTTAGTAAGAAATAATATTTAGGGACTTGAGAGTTTCTGACTCAGAACCATCAAGATATTTTTACAACAAGAATTTCAGTAGTAAAGATAGTTTTTTAAGTGTATATAACTATAAACTTTACAGAGCAAATTTAGCAATGACTAAGTCTAGCTTTTGCTCAAGAGTACCTTTTTTCATATCATTAACACAGTTTTTCTTACACATTGTTCTCACTTTTTGTGCCCTAACAATGGGACAAAAAAACAACAGCACAGCATTCTTTTCCCTTACAGTATGCAGGAACACCTACATTAACTCTAAGGTTATGCAAATTATATTCTCCAATTTAGTCATTTCCATTTTATCCAATTCAAATTATGAAAACTTATGCCATAAGAAAAATGCTTTACACCCTACCTTGTTTGTGGTTAAAAATTAACACCAGATCTAATATCAATACAACCTTTGTTCTACAACCACCACTATAAAGAGAGCATCAGACCTGAATTTTTGCAAAGTAACCAGGGAGCATAAGAACTTGAATGTAGATTTCAGCTTGAAGTAACAGTTCAGAGGAGTTCCTGTTTAACAACCACCCACTACATGCCAGGCGTTCTATTAGGCAGGAGAGTGTCGTAGTTAGAATTCCTTCAGATGACTTCATCTGTGGAAGGTAGGACTGTTTTAAGGATTGAATGAGAGATAACGCTTATGAAGAATGCAGCATAGTACCTGGTAGATAATCAACAGTTCCTTGTGTCAGCCATTATCATCGTCATCATCATCTAATGTTAAGACACAGGTATTTTTCCCCAGTTTTATAGACAAGAAAGTAATAATTCACTGAGCATATACCATATGGCAGACACTCTTTTAAGCATTTTACATGAATTAACCTCGGCAGCAAGATGAGTGTGTCCTGTTATGATCATCACCGTTTTACAAAGAAACTGTGGCAGAGAGAGGTTGTCATTTCCCCAAGGTCACATAGCTGATGAGTGGCAGGGCTAGGATTTAAACCCAGACAATCTTATTCTGGACCTTAACCGTACGATCTCTCAGCTGGTCAGTGGGAAGAGGCGATTTAAATTTGAGATTGTATGACTCCAAATCCTGTATTCTGTGTAAATTGTATTGTTCATTTTAATCAAAATGAGACAAGTAAAAAGAAAAATTGAAGATACATGTCAGTGTATAATTGGAACAATAGAAAAAAAAAATCATCACTTTATGGTCAACTCTGAGCTTACCATATAGCATATTATTATTATTATTGTGGGGTTTTTTTATTGCAGTAACATTGGTTTATAACACTGTCTAAATATTATTGTTTTTTTATTTTTAGTTTTTTTGGTGAGGAACATTGTCCTTGAGCTAAGCCCTGTTGCCAATCTTCCTCTTTTTGCTTGAGGAAGTTTCACCCTGAGCTAATATCTGTGCCCATCTTCCTCTGTTTTTTTTGTATATGGGATGCTGCCACAGTGTGGCTTGATGAGTGGTATAGGTCTTTGCCTGGGATCCGAACCTGCGAACCCTGGGCCACCGAAGTGGAGCACTCGAACTTAACCGCTATGCCACCGGGCCAGCCCCATATAGCATATTATTAAAGTTAACCTGTCAAGGTTAAAAAAACCAGCTTTGAGCTTCTCTCTTTTGACAGTCTAACTGCCACTTCTGATACTAACTGACCCTCCATCTCACTGCTCCTACAAATTAGCCATTATCAAATTTTGGCAGGATTTTTCCATCTTTTATCCAACTGTATTATTTTGAAATGCTGATCATTCTTTCTGGTATTAGTGAGAGAAAAAATTGGCTCTCTGCTTTAAGTCATTTATTAAAAATGACAGATGAATTCAATAAGTTTGAACACTTGCTGTGTGCTGGTACTCTTCTAGGTATTGCACGGGTACAGAAAATAAACAGAAAATTCTTTGGGCAATGCAGGAGGCCCTTGGAACATTTCTCACATAGTGAGGTTGGGTGGTGATGTTGGAAAGATGATCTAAAACAACTCCATGAGAGTAAAGTATGGCATCTGTATTGAATAAGCAGAGTAGTGCAGTTGAGAGCCTCAAAGAAAGTAGGGAGCCCTATTTATGTTTGGAATCAACTTTCTGATTTTACCTTCTCTTTATTCTATAGGACACTGGAGTTACTAACAGGGATCTCATTAGTCGAAGAATAAAAGAATACAACAGTCTGATGAGGTGAGACTCCCACCACGCCTACCAGTTACTTTGGATGTAAAATATGTAATTGTTAAGAAATGTTCATTTCTTTCAGCAGCAAAGCAGAACAGTTGCCAAAAACACCTCGCCAGACCCTCAGCATCCGGCAGACTTTGCTTGGTGCTAAATCTGAGCCAAAGACTCAGAGTCCACACTCTCCGAAGGAAGAGTCAGAAAGGAAACTGCTCAGTAAAGGTACTGGTGTTAGCGTTTTGGGGTAAATTTAACAAATAAAATGATTTAAAATTGGGATTTTCAAGATGTTTTCATGTTTTCCTGTCCCATGTCTGCTGACCTTGCCTGGTGTGAGCGAGCTTAGTGATCACTGTGGGCCTGGGCTGGGCTGGTGGGGCCTCTCCCTTTAAGGTGAGGTCCAGGACACCCGTTCTGTAATAAAGACAAAGTAAAGGAAAATATAGCACATCCATCTACATAGAAGACACTACAAATCCAGTTAATGCAGAGGACCCAGGCACTACCATTTTGAGATAAAACCATTATGCTTTCTTTTGCTAAAATTTCACTGTGAAGATGTCACATTGATTCTGTTTTCTTGACTGTTTTAAAGAAAATCATGGTTCAGATTGTAAAAGGGTGAAGAAGCATAATTGATTCCTATTAAATTATATGGAAGGTTAAAAGGAGTGCTATATTAGGAAGAGAATATAGTAACAATATTTTTTATAAATATAGGATATATTATTTATAGTACAGGACTCTGATTTATATAAATACTGATAAAAGATTTTTAACCTCCTGATTTAAACACTCTTGTTTCCATATTCTTTCTTATGTCATTTTATTTTGAATAACAATCAAAAGATGATACCAGTCCCCCAAAAGACAAAGGCACCTGGAGAAAAGGCATTCCGAGTATTATGAGAAAGACATTTGAAAAAAAGCCTACTGCTACAGGAACATTCGGCGTCAGACTGGATGACTGCCCGCCAGCTCATACTAATCGGGTAGGAGACACCAGCCAGCTGGATTTCCTAAAGTCATTAATTCAGTTGTAGTCATAACAGGACCTGAGTACACAAAGAGTATCTGTCCATCTGTTGAGTATTTTCCTCTTCATTGCAGACCTTAGTTCCCCTAAGCTTTTCTGATCTGTAAGGGTGTGTTGAGTAATTTTATCTGAAATACTTTTTTCTAATGTATTGACTCTGAAATAGAATAATTATTCAACTGTTAGGAATGTATCTGAAATGGTTGGTAACAATTCATTTTCAAATCATGTGTGTTCTGCTTTTAGCATCTTAATTAAAAGTAGGATGAGAACAAGGATCTGGTTAAGAAAGTGTAATAAATGTGAATATGCATACGTGTGTGTGTGTGTGTGTTGACAACACCTGTGTTAGGATTCATGTCATGGGTTCATTGATGTTATTCTCTCCCCCTCTTCTTTTTTTGGTTTTAGTCCCCTTTATTCAGCTGAACTATTCCCACATTCTCCTTGCTTGCTCTTTTTCCCCTCTTTAGACTGTTAGCTTCCTGTGGACTCTTCTCTTTCTGTCTCGGCGTATTTATTCTCTTCCCACTGTCTCAACTCTCTCTTGCTGATTTTATCTATTCCCAGCTCTATTTTCCCTATTATCGAAGAACAGCAATTTATATATTTCCTTTTGGATGGAAAGGGCCTTTTAGCTATGATGTACATCTACTAACTAAATATAAATATTTGTGCTGTATTAAATAAAGTGTTCATTTCTTGTTTTGCAGTATATTCCATTAATAGTTGACATATGTTGCAAATTAGTTGAAGAAAGAGGTCTTGAATATACAGGTATTTATAGAGTTCCTGGAAATAATGCAGCCATCTCAAGTATGCAGGAAGAACTCAACAAGGGAATGACTGATATTGATACACAAGATGATGTAAGTTTGTTTATTTCTATTGGAATAACTGATCTGTATTTTTTCCTTGGTGGTATTGACTACAAAAATACTATATTTCTATTTTGTACATCTAGAAATGGCGAGATTTGAATGTGATAAGCAGTTTACTAAAATCCTTCTTCAGAAAACTCCCCGAACCTCTCTTCACAAATGGTGAGTTAACTCCCACGAAAGATACGAGATGAAACAGTTTAAAATTACATTGTTGGGAAACCGTAGGGTATTAAATTGAACCAGGAGAAAATATTTTTGTTAAAGGAGACAGAAGATCTTGTTTAGTTCTTATTTATATACTAAGCATAATTTTGGCTATTTTTTCTCATTTTCATTTTTTTTTCCTCGTGATAAATTTCAATGAAAAACAGAGTTTATAAAAAATTTTTTAGGTTCAGTAAAATACATATTATCCTGTTTATCCATGTTCACAGTCAAGTTAAAAATATATTATTATTGTTCTCAGTCAGAAGTCTTCAGACATAACAAAGTAAAATTAGTAGAAAAACATTTTTTCAGTCAAACCAAATATTTGAGTGCTGCATAAGACACTGCACAAGATGTTGTTATGGTGGAGGAGAGAAAAGGATGGACAGGCTGTATAAAAACATAGGATGGTAACCTCAGAGAACTCACATTTTAGGGAATTTATGTTTGATGATAAAGCTTGGAGGATCAATAAAAACTATAGCAATTTTAAACACTTACATTTCAAAGGCTATTTAGGGTCTTCTCTAAATTTTTTTTTAGTATGGTTTAAAATTGAACCTTAAAGGAAAACTAGATGACAACTCACCTAAGCAATTGAAGATAAATTTGTTTTATTGTTCTTATTGTTGTTGTCAGATAAATATGCTGACTTTATTGAGGCCAATCGTAAAGAAGATCCTCTGGATCGTCTGAAAACGTTAAAAAGACTAGTAGGTATTATTTTCTATTTTTGGAGGTACAACTAAAATTCAGCATTTTAAATCCATCATAAAAATAATATGTTTCAGATTCATGATTTGCCTGAACATCATTATGAAACACTTAAGTTTCTTTCGGCTCATCTGAAGACAGTGGCAGAAAATTCAGAAAAAAATAAGGTATGTAAAGTGCATATTGAAGAGATGGACTTTCAGTGCCTTTGGTTGAAAAGATATGCTTCATTGCTTCGTGCTAAATAGTCAAAAATAGGATTATAATTCAACAAAAGCTTTAAAATACATCATATGGGCTGATCAGTCCCTCTAAAGATTACTCTTAAAAGCAAAAGATCCCAAAATACCAATTTTCACCATTTTAAAAAGACATTTCCTTTTACATTTATCTAGCAAGAAAAATGAAAAAGTCAGAAATTTTGCTTCTTTTATTTTTCAACTGTATATCAGTATTTTGAATTGGTAACATTTATACTTGATACAGCAGTCAAAATGTACCAAATTCTATACAGTGAAAAAATAACATTTTCTTTTTTTGTTTTGTTTAGTTTCAAGCAGATAAGACTTTCTTTTTCTTTTAACACCACCACAGTATCTTTATCAAACACACCAAAATTTGTTATTCCTTAATATTATCTAATACTCAGTTCATGTTCAGTTTTTCCTGAATGATTTAAAGAAATGTCTTTTTACAGTTGTTTGTTGAGTCAGTATCCAAACAAGGTGCACCCTTGGTGTTTGGTTGAGTGTTGTAGTCTTAACTTTTCATGGTTTTCATCCATCACTGGTGATTGTTGCCTAAATCCATGGTATCATTAGAGGTTGCAAAATGATGATTTTTCTGACTCTTGGGCATTACTTCTTAAACTACTTACACCATCATTTTGGTTTCTGGAAAAAAAAAAAGGAACAGACAATACCACAAGCTCAGGATTACTGCTGTCACTCCCTTTTCTAAGACTGAGTCATGCTTAAGGTAGTGAAAAATGCATTCCTTCAAGTCAATTTAGTGGCCATGCGTGTTCTAGAAGACGGTCATTCATGGTTATAGTGAGGCTGGATTATGAGACACCTATTACCTACAAATTGAGAAGTTTACAAGCAGTGTTAATATTTCCTTTAGATATTCCAATTTCCTCAATAGTGATAAGGCTATAAAAAATGTAAAAAAAAAAAGAGAGAGAGAGAAAGAAGGCAAAGAAAGCCCATATCAATTGATTGTACTCTTTCCAGAAGTTCATACAGAAGGAGCCAAAACGTTCTCAATATAATCATAGCTGAAATATTTTCTGATTATTTCAGCATTTCCCAAAGTGTATGACATCATTCATCAGTTTTGCTGGATGCTAGTGGGAGTCACTGGGAAAATAGGGTTTGTTGGTCTAATTAGTTTAGAAAGCACTGAATTAAACAAAATTTAACAGGTTTCTTTACTGCAAAATTTTTTAGTCTTTAATATACTAATTAACACTGTGAATCTTGAAGAAGTGGATAAGGTATTTCATTTCCCAGACTTATTTAACTACACTTCATGGAACATCTTTCAAAAAATACAGAATTTGTTTTAAGTGATAAATGAATAAATAAATTGTGAACTACTTATGTTATTAGTTTTATGGAGGAGCAGCTAAAACTGTATACCCACATAGTAAACATTACTGTATACATATAAATAATAATGTATGTTATTATTAGTCTAAAAACTTAAATAAAATCATAGTAGACAAGAATCTAGTAAAAATTTTACATAAGACCTTTGAGATAGACTTTGTTTTTTGAGCCACTTTTACCAGTACAGAGGTAGGAATAAGATGACTGCATCTTCTAGAGGAAGAATAAGAAACATGCCTTGTGTGCCCAGTTTAAGTAAACCCTTCCTGCAGTCATATTTGTTTTCACTAAGTCAACTTCCTATGAAAATACTGACTTCAATCATAATTTCTCCTTATATGCAGTAAGCACAGTGTAATAATGCATGTATTATGGTAGTTAACATATCAGATGCAAAACAGTTGCTTTGGAAAGGGAGACCTGAGGGCTTTCCACCTGCTACCATACCTGAAAGGTGTGTGTGCTTGCACGTGCCTCTCAAAAATAGTTTAGTAGTGCAGCTCCCTAAACCAGTTAGACTTTTGAGTTGTGATTTTTTTACCCTCTGATATGTTTTCGGGGTTGGTTAAAGTTGTTTAACAGTTTAATCAAATCCTAAGTTCACCAGTGTCCTACACCAGACACTGTAGATATATCAAAGGAAAACAAGAGATCCACACTTTTGATAATTGTGTAATTAAACAAGAAATACAAAACATCATGGAAATGAATGTGTAAAAACACAGTTATGTAATATTGAGGTGCTCAGATTGGTGCAAAGATCTTCAGAAATTTTGGTTGAAGTAAAAATTGGTCAAAAAATATTTCTAGACATTAGGTTTTTACATATTAGTGATTTTGATGTACTGCTGGGGCAAACCTGGAAAATTTTATGTATCTTTAAGCACTTTTCCATCTTTTAGTTTTTGAGGGGAGAGAGTATCCTTATTCTTTTGTGAGTTTTTTTCCTTTGATTTTAGTATTTTTGTCAGTTAATCCAGCTCTGATAATACTAGTTTTGAAGCAAATCAATTGCTTTCAATCAAAGACTTCTTGGAAAAAATGAATACCAATTAAGCATTGTGCATTGTCATTAAAGCAAGGAAAAAGAAGTTATGTATAGATTAGCTTATGAAAATCCTAACTAGGAAGCATTATCTGTTTTTACATACATCAGTCAATCATTCTTCTTTGAATTCTTTTTCATCAAAAGAATCTTTGGGAAATAAAATGCCAAACATTCAGTGGGAATTTAAGCCTACTTTCTTCAGAAAAATTCTGATCTTTTCCAATATCATCCTTTGTTTCAGATGGAACCAAGAAACCTAGCAATAGTGTTTGGTCCAACCCTTGTGAGGACGTCTGAAGATAACATGACCCATATGGTCACTCACATGCCAGACCAGTACAAGATTGTAGAGACACTTATCCAGCATGTAAGTTCAGGCTTTATCTCATCAAGAACAGCCTTTTTTTTTGAGCAGCTGATATTTGGTAGGACAGAATTTGGTTATAATTATTTTTCCTAAGATAATTACTTTTTTTTCTATACCATCCTCCAAAGTATAGATCTATTCAGGGAGTTATTTAATTTCTCTTTTCACCTTTTCTATTTTAAATTTTAGCATGACTGGTTTTTCACAGAAGAAGGTGGTGAAGAACCTCTTGTAAGTATCGACCATCAGCGTTTGTACCCTGTTATTTTCATTTGGGACACAAGACCCCGATGCTCCAACAATGCCAACTCCCTGCTTTGTATGCTCTTGTCTGCTTTGCACCCTGGAAGCAGGTCTAAAGCCCCTAAGTTTCTGATCTAACGAAAATACAAGTAGGATGCTTATTTTGTGGTTAATTATATGTCAACAGTATAAACAATGAAGCACATGTGCTCCACTCAGTAATGTGTCTTTTACTAAATGTTGTTTGAATTTTAAAGAAAGTATCTTTGAAGAGATGACGAAGAGATCTTTGTTTATTAATCATAGACAACAGTGCAGGAGGAAAACACAGTAGACTCCCAGCCAGTGCCAAACATAGATCATTTACTGACCAACATTGGAAGGACAGGAGTCTCCCCTGGAGATGTATCAGGTAACTCTTGCCTGGGCAGTATTGATCTCTAGGTTAAAAGCTGAATTCTTATAACATGAAAGAGCGAATCCATCATAAGTAACAACTCACTATGATTTTTTCCTTTTCTCCTTTTTTTTTCCTTTCTACTAATAAAAAACTTAATCTTCCGTTTCTGATTTATCTTAATTATCTTCCAGTGACTGTAATGCCATTGGAGTTGTAATGCTTGTCAGAATGGAAATATGAGGGAAATGAGCATGCGAACCACTGTTTTGTTCTTTTTTTTTTTTTTAATTCACAGTTTCCATGTAATAGTCATCACAAGGTAAAACAGATATATGCTACTGAATATGTGGTTGCTGTGATGGCAGAAAGTATGATCTAGACTGTATAAGTAGTTCTTATTCTCGAGCTAGACGTTCTGTTTAAAAGCAGCAAGTTAAATATGTTGAACTGCTAATGGGCACCATTTTCATAAATACAGTATATTATTTGTCACTATAGTTGTCACAGTAAAGGTCAATCTATTTGACATTTTCTTCTGTTTTCTCTTGCCACCCTAATGTATAAGTATAAGTATTAGTTTTTATCAGCTCTTTTGATGAAAATTTTCTCCTGCCAAACTGTTGCACTAACCCAGCATGTTTTTTACACAATGTTCTCCCTTTGTCTCTAGTTCTTGTTTTAGTCCTAAAGGGTTTTTTCAGCACTTACTGACACAGGCAAATCTATACTGATGTTGAACAGGCGAAGTGGGAGGAGTCTATCACACGGTAATGTCGCTAGTGGATTCTGTGGTGTCCCTGATGGACAGCTGGAACTGTAGGAAGAAGGAGGACTGTTGTCCGCACTGTAGCTGCCTTGTCTGCAGAAACCCTCGATTCTTGTAAATGCAAGCATAGTTGATCTGTGGTGTAAATTTTCTCTTAAGATTATTGTAAACAGATCAATACTACTTTCTTAAAAGTTTTTCTGCTGTTTCTTGTTATTTCTGAAGCAGACCGTGAGGAGAAATAGCATGGTATGATCTACCAGTTCTTAAAGTCATAAAGCATTTAGCCGTGTGTTAAAAGGGGCGTGGCACGGGGCTCAGCTCATTAATCTTAAAAATCAATTTCCCTAAAGTTGACAGATAAAATTTCAAAATTGGTGTTATCCAGAATAGTGCTAGCCCCTTCCTACCCTCTTTATAATTGTATAATCTGAGTTTTTGCCAGACAGTAAAATGATGGTCTCCATTTTTCCATTTCCATAATAGCATTTGTTAATAGATAATTACAAAACTGGTAGAATTTAACCAAACTAGTCAAAAGGATCCCTGACTGCACAAATATGAAACTGGGGTCCAAAGCCCAAAGATCAGCATTAATTTAATATAAAACCAAAGTGACCTGGAAGCAGGGTTATCCTAATGCCTCTATACGCATACAGTATATGCTTCTCAAATTTAAGTTTGACAGTCTGACAAAAATCAACCAAAAAATACCAAGTCTGAGTGTCTCAATTTGTAGCTAGGGCAGCCAACTATCATAAAAGTTCTACATTGTGTATCAGTTTCAGATACAGGATGTGGCACATAGTACAATTCTTAAAAAGGTCGTCAAGCTTCTTTATTGCTAGATTTACTATTTAGAAAACGGCATAAACACTAGTATTTCTGTTTTGTTTAGCACAGGGCTCCTTTGCCATTCCTATCATTGAGCTGGTTCTGCCTACAATTCACAGCATCCTCTCATGGCGGTGGCTTTCTGTGAGCTTGCATCCCTGTGAGCCCTGACTACCCACTGTGTTCTCTTCTTTTGTTTTGCTTTCCCATTTTGTTCCGTGCCTGTCGTTTCCATAAGTTTTGCATTGTTTGTTGAAAGCAGTAAAGATTGACTAATACTGACCGTGTTTTATTTAACTCCTCGCAGATTCAGCTACTAGTGACTCAACAAAATCTAAGGTAAATTGTTTCATGCAATTTTGAAATATTTTAGAGGGGAATTGCTTTTTGGCTGATGGTGACGATTAGTGTACAAATGCATCCCTGTCTGTATTTGATGACACAGAGCAACAACGGCTAATAAAGGGAAAAGTTAATTCTTCAAAGAGAATATGGTAGAAGAATACTGGATTGTGAGTTGCATTGTTGGGTTTCTCTCATTGTAGTTTAGTGTAATACAAAGAAGTAGGCTTTTTTTCACATTCTTTAATGTGAAACATTTCTAACATAGACCTAAGTAGAGAGAATAGTGTAATGAGCCCCCAGCACCCATTATCCGTCTTCAACAGTTATCAACATGGGCAAGCTTGATTCATTTGCACTGCACCCCCTTTCCTCCTTCTGGGACACTTTTGAAGCAAATCCTGAACATCACATCGTTATGTCTGTAAATATTTCAGTAGTAATATAGACTTTTTGTTATTTTTATAATTTTTATAGAAAATATATATTTCTTTTCAGCAAAATCACTAATTTTGTTTTTATAATCATTATTTTTAACATAATTTGTGTTCCGTTGACAACGTCACCAAATTACACAACTTTTTGAGTTATTTTTAGGAAGTTCTTATAGTTCTTAGAAAGATTTTTATTAATTCAATTTGTCCAAACTTTGCTGAGACAGTAGCAACTAGAATTGTCAACAAATTTCTTAAGACGTTTTTCTATTTGGAAATAAGACATAAATTTTACATAGGATGTTTCAATATCATAATGGGGCTATATATGATTAATTATAATTCATGCAGAAAATGTTACAAAATATGTTAATCATATCATGTCATTCACTGTCACTTATATTGTGATTTTTACCATCTTTTTGTACCAACTTTTTATTTTGAAAATTTCTAAACCTACAGAAAAGTTACTGGAATAATAGCACCCAAACCTTTTGCCCTAGATTCGTCAGTTGATAAATCTTGATATATATATATATTTTTTCTGAATCGTGTAAGAGTGACTTATAGACATGATAACATTTACCCCTAAATGCTTCAGCATGTATCTCCTAAGAACAAGGGCATTCTCCTATATGATCACCTTATCATTGTCATACTGAGGTAGTTAACATGAGTACAATACATTATTATTTCCAATGTACAGTTATTACACAAATTTCCCCAGTTGTCCCAATAATGTTTGTTGTTTGTGATTTCCCTATACAGGATGCAATCAAGGATCACTCCTTGCATTTCATTGTCATGTCTCTTTAGATTTCTTTAATCTAGAACAGTACCATCTTTTTTTGCCAAAAGATAAGATTTTAGATTTCAAACCTGTTTGAAATTCTCTCCTTCCCTCTTACTAGATGTGTATTTCTTAACCTGTTGTTATATGAGTCTCTTCATCTTAATTATGGTAGTGTTTGTACCATGCCTATAATATAGTGGATATTCAAGTGGTATAACTCTTTGTAACGATTTTTCGATTGTATAATACAGTCATTTGCTCCAACACATGTATCATCACAGAATCAAAGGATTTTAAAGGGAACTCCTAGGAAATCATAAAGATGATATAATCTAATTTCTTCTCACTTAAATAAACAATGAAATTGAGATGTTTAAAAGTAAATCAGTTGCTCAGTGTCATTCACAGCAAGCTAGAGGAAGGAACGTGGGGTCTCCTAATTCAGCACCCAGTCACAATCATTATCCCCTACAGTCTTCAGCAGAATGTGTTAAAATGGGAATACCATTAGATATGTACTGGATAATTATGAAATCGTTTATAATTTATAAAAACAGAGTTCAGTTAATCTGTGATTTCATTTTGGTGAATCCTTTTTAATACTACAGCCTAAATTTTTAATTCATTTTTCAAAACTTCAGTACACTAGTTTTAGCTTGTCTAAGATTTTTATGACAGTAAAGAAATATACTTTCTGCTTCTATTATTCAGCATATTTCCTGCCTGCTTGTCTTAAATGATGTGTGGTAAACCAACAAGTGTTTATTGACCCCTACCAGCACCATTTACTTAGCGTGTAGGCATTATGAACAAATTAATTAAACAGTTGTCATCAAGAACCTATTATGCATAGCTAACAAAGCCAGTAGCCTGCACTGCAACTTTACCAATAACAGTGCACTAAAATGTGTCTAGGGTAAGAATTTATCATCTTTAATTGACCTTATGTTATTTGAATTTTTTGATTTTGTTGTTATCTTGAGATAAATGCAGAGATTATCAACCTGATTTACCTAAGGCAAATCTCGGAAGATCCAGCCTGGCTAAACTAATGGGAGACCAAAGAATTCCCTTATCTTAATGAGCTTATCTGAGAACAGTATCTGTATCATATGGTATCTGCAACTAGAAAATTGAAGTCAGTCTATTGAAGTCAGTTGTAAAATTTTAGTAACCTATGTCAAAATATTATATTCAACTGTGTCGGAATATTAACTCTTAACCCTGTGTTCCAGGTGAGAGAATCTGAAGAATGTCTGAGCATTGCAGAAGCAGGGAAAGTCAGTAGATTCAGGGAAATTAACAAGAATAGGAGAGCTTGATGGCACTAAGCACAGAATATTTCCCTGAAAGACAGATGTATGTGAGCTATGATTTGGCAGATAACACCAGGCAAGAAATGGGACTAGTTAAATAAACATAAAAATTTATCTTAGGTACAACTTAAAAGGGAGTATAAAAACTACACTCTGTTAGTGCTTCTAGAGCCTTAGTGGAGTTAATTCAGTAAGAAATATTTGGGGGAAAAACTTTTCAGAAAATGACGTCAATAATGTTCTTATGTTCAAAGTCCCATTTCTCTGATTGCTTCTCAGGGTTCTTGGGGATCTGGAAAAGATCAGTATAGCAGGGAACTGCTTGTCTCCTCCATCTTTGCAGCCGCTGGTCGCAAGAGGAAAAAGCCAAAAGAAAAAGCACAGCCCAGCAGCTCAGAAGACGAATTGGACAATGTATTTTTTAAGAAAGAAAATGCAGAACAGTATCACAACGATATTAAAGAAGAGTCCAAGAAAGAGAGTGAGACATTGGGCAGAAAACAAAGGATCCTCACTTCCAAAGAAAATAATGCCAAGAAAGACATCGGTGGAACGAAAGATGAAAAGATAGCGCTACAAAAAGAGAGCATGCCGTCTGAGGAACCCTCACCCCCACACAACTCAAAATATAACAAGTCACCCACTCTGAGCTGCCGCTTCGCCGTCCTGAAAGAGAGCCCCAGATCACCTGGGACACAGAAGTCCTCCCAGTTTGAAGAGACAGGGTCTGACTCGGGCACTTTGCTCAGCACTTCTTCCCAGGCTTCCCTGGCAAGACTTTCCACGAAGAAATCCACCAGTCCAGAAGCTAAACATAGAGAGTTTTTGGCAAATGTCAGCACCATCACCTCAGATTATTCAACTACGTCGTCTGCCACATACCTGACCAGCCTTGACTCCAGCCGACTGAGCCCCGAGGTGCAGTCGGTTGCAGAAAGTAAGGGAGACGAAGCCGACGATGAGAGAAGCGAACTGGTCAGCGAAGGGCGGCCTGTGGAGACAGACAGTGAGAACGATTTTCCCGTTTTCCCCACGGCCTTGACTTCCGAGAGGCTTTTCCGAGGAAAACTACAAGAAGTCCCTAAGACGAGCCGGAGAAATTCTGAAGGAAGTGAAGTAAGCTGTACGGAGGGAAGTTTAACCCCGAGTTTAGATAGCCGAAGACAACTCTTTAGCTCACATAAACTTATTGAATGTGACACGCTCTCCAGGAAGAAATCTGCTAGGTTCAAGTCAGACAGTGGAAGTCTCGGAGAGGCCAAGAATGAGAAAGACACACCTTCCATCACTAAAGTGTTTGATGTTATGAAAAAAGGAAAATCAACAGGGAGTTTGCTAACACCGACCAGAGGTGAACCAGAAAAACAGGAGCCCACCTGGAAAACGAAAATAGCAGACCGGTTAAAACTGAGACCCAGAGCACCAGCAGACGACATGTTTGGAGTGGGAAATCAGAAAACGAATGCCGAGACGGCCAAAAGGAAAAACATCAAACGCAGACATACGCTGGGAGGGCACAGAGATGCTGCTGAAATCAGTGTTCTGAGTTTCTGGAAAGCACAGGAACAGAGTGGGGAGAGAGAATCTGAACTTTCAGCTGTGAATCGGTTAAAGCCAAAATGCTCAGCCCAGGACCTCTCCATCGCAGATTGGCTCGCAAGGGAACGCTTACGCACCAGTACGTCCGACCTTAGCCGAGGAGACACGGGGGACCCCCAGCCGGCGAATTCTAGCACATTAGAAATAGCCACGACGGACACCCCTCTGTCTTTTCAGTCCGATGTGGGCAGTTCTCCCGGTACCTTGGCTTCAACTAACAGGCCCCTTCTTTCCACACCGCTGCAGTCACCCGACCAAATAAACGGAGAAAGCTTCCAGAACGTGAGCCAAAATGCTAGTTCTGCAGCCCAACCTCATAAACTGTCTGAAACCCCAGGCAATAAAGCGCAGTTTCATCCCTGTCTTTAAACTGGGGGTATGTCCACTAGAGCAAATAAAAAGCTACTGTTACACGTTCCAGTAACTCTGTAAATATTTTCTTGTACCAGAATTGTTATTATGCAGCCTTCATTTGGGCTGGTTTCATCATTTTGCACTGTGAAATAGCTTTACAGTGCATTACGACAGCCAGAAGAACATATATATATATTTAAAAATATATTGGATAGTTGTATACAAATGAGCAAGGTATTTGTTGCAACTCAGTGCATAGTGTATACCTGAGATTCCCGAAGAAAACAGCTGGCATTAGTATGCGGCAAATTTGTTCTTTTGGTTTCATCACTAACAAAAGTGCCTCATCATCAAAATACATTTGGTTTTTAGGGTGCCATATTGTTAAAATTAGATAACTTACACTGAATAAATGGATGCGTTTTATCGGTAACAAATTTCATTACATTTACCAGTTTTAACACAGGTGGATACAGAACTTCCATTCTTTAGTCATTCCAGGTGGATCTCTGAGTTTTATATTCAAACTTTTAATACAGTTTTTGAGTTTTGTGTGACTTGAATTTTTAATCTTTCTGTAAAATACGTAACTTAAATGAACATATTATATGTGTATCTTTTCTTCAGATACCAGATTTGATATAAATGTTGTAACATAGGTGTGTAGATAGTGACCTGGATGGAACTGGCTTCTTTATCGAGAAGAATATAATTCTGCATGAGGACTTAATGAATCCAAACCTGTGTCATGCCTGTGTGCATACCCAATTAAACACTGGAAATAAAAATTGTTTTGGTGAACTTGGCATGGCTTGAAACTTATTCTAATATGTTTCTAAATGTCATCCATTTATAACTTGATTGGTCCTGACTTTAAAAATTACCTACTCTACTTATATATTCCATCTCTCCTCGTTTTTGCTGTGGCTAACAGAGATCTCTTATGAATGTTTACCTTGGCCTAACCTTGCTTCTCTACACAGATAATATTTAACTTTTCTAGCGAAAGTAATATATGTTGTTTACCCTTTTTTGGAGATAATGAGTGAAAAGAACGTGCATTTGGGAGTCAAACCAACTCTACACTTCCTAGATATGTAAACTTGGACAAATTACTTAACTTTTCTGAATTTATTCCCTCGTAAACAATGACAATAATACCATCTATTATAAGGGTTATTAGATTTAAATGAGATACTGTTCCAAATATAGGGCCTGCCACACACTACTTGCAAAATATATCAAAGCTATTCTTAGAAATGATGGCTACTTAAAATCTCAGAATGTGAAGACTGAGAGGGCCTTAAAAATCATCAAATCCAGTGGTTCTCAACCCTGTCAGACCCAGTATTCTCTTTCTATAAAAAAAATTTTATAATTTCTTCTTTACCATTCTGAAATGAAATTCATAGGTATATCTATGTAACATATATATATAACATATCTACATATATAACTTTTTATATATTCAATATGATAGACTATCTATAATTCTCTTATTATTATAGAAGAGAGAAAAGGAAAGTGATTTCTAATAAAATAATAAATATTTCAGTATGCAAAGTAGTCAGATAACTGCACCAATATATATAGTCACTAATGATGCAATAACTTCATGTACCATGAATAGTTTTGCTGTTGGCGTTGTGATTTTTCTTAAATGATAGATGATTCTTATTAAAGTTATGAACAGAATAAAGTACGCTCTTTCCTTAGTGTACATCGTAGGTGCATTCCTGGAAAAGTCAGTGTATTGTTAAAACCATCAAAGAGGAGCTGGCCTGGTAGCGTAGCGGTTAAGTTCACACACTCCACTTCGGTGGCCCGGGGTTTGCAGGTTTGGATCCCGGGTGCAGACCTATGCACTGCTCATCAAGCCATGCTGTGGCAGGCATCCCACATATAAAGTAGAGGAAGATGGGCACGGATGTTAGCCCAGGGCCCGTCTTCCTCAGCAAAAAGAGGAGGATTGGCAACAGATGTTAGCTCAGGGCTAATCTTCCTGACCAAAAAAAAAAAAAAAATCAAAGATACTTTTTATATGTAAAAAAGAAGTTAGGTTCAAGACTCAAATAATCATATTTCATTCATTTCTCCTCTTATGTTTATTATTTTCTTTGGATCTTGAGATGTTTGCTTAGATATTGATTTTCAGCCTTGTTTTCTGATATCTGCTTTTTTAAAAGGCTATTTGCCATATTTTCATTATCATTTATTTCAAAACATAATTTCTAACTTACATGGTGATTTTGTTCTTTAACCTGTGAGTTACTTAGATGTGTATTGCTTAATTTCCAAACATTTGGAGCCTTTCTAGTTATCTTTTTTAAAAATTGATTTCTAGCCTAATTCCACATGATTATTAAAAACACTCTGATAGTTTCCGGTTGTTTGAACTTGAGACATCCATTATATAAACCAGCATATGGTCAGTTTTTATAAACGTTCCATGTCCACTTGAAAAGAATATATACTCTGTCTTTGGGTGCATTATTCTGTTGATTGGCTCAGGTTTCTTAATCATGTTTTCCAGATCTCCTGTATGCTTACTGATTTCTTATCTGACTCGTCTTATTCCCTGAGGGGTGATAAAGTCTTATAATTGTAGATTTATATATCTCTTATTTCTTTCGATTTTTTTCCCATATATATTTGGCAGTTAGTTTGCTAGGTGGAGTGTTATGTGCCAGTCTCAGCCTATCAATAATCCATGTTGTGGTCGGACCAGCCCTTGTGGTTCTTATTATGATCACAAGACGCCCGTCAGCAATGATCATCAGGAAACTTTGGAAAAATAAAGGTTTATACTTAGAGGACTGGAAATTACATAGCACACCTGGGGCCACACAGCGAGGTTGCAGGTAGAGAGAGAGCACATGGGCCTGGTGTTCTGCTTTTATGGGATCAAAACCTAGGGTTTCACAGGTTTGCTCTTTACTGGTGAATTTAAAACATAAGAGTGTGAATTTAAAACGAGAAAAAACAAATGGCCCAAATGGTCAATTACTGAAATCAACCAAGATCTCTGAAACAACGGAGCCTCAGTGAGGGGTGCGGCCTGGCTCTTTATCTAGTCCTGTGGCTGGCAATGTGTTTATTTGAGATAGCTCTCTTTGAAGCAGATGCCTTGGTAATCAAAGCTTAAGTCAGGCACTTGCATTACAAACTGAAAAGCCCACTGTCAGGGCTCACCCTACAATAGACACAAATTTAGAATTGTTTTATCTTCATGGTGAATTGACCCTTTTATCATTATGGAATGCCCTTTGTTATCTCTACCAAAGCTGCTTGTCTTAAAGTTTATTTTATATATTAGTGTAGGTGTATCAGTTACTTTTGGTTAGTGTTTGTATAATAAATCTTTTTCATCCTTTTACCTTCAACCCTTTTGTATTTATATTCTTTAGGTTTTATCTCCTGTAGCAGCATATAGTTTTTTTAAATGTAGTCTGATAATTACTGTCTTTTAATTGGAATATGTAATCCAGTTACATTTAATGTAATTACTGACGTATTTGGATTCACATCTTCCATTTTATCATTTTTTTCTATTTTTCCCACAGTTTTATGTACCTTTTCCTCTTGTTTCTTGACTATTTTGGATTAATCAAATATTATTACACCATTTTGCCCTTCTGTTATCATGGTACTTATTTATTCTTTTAGTGACATCCTTTACTTAACAGAATCTAATTTAAATTAGAACATTTACTACTTTCCACATGTTGTTTATTGTTTTTGAGATATATATTTATTTATGTCTCCATACCTTGTAAGACATTATTTTTGTTTTATGTAGGTGAATATTCATCTGCATTTACCAACAATTGCCATTTCTGTTGCTCTTCATTCTTTCCCGTATCTCCCTGTTTTTGTCTGGGGTCTTTTTCCTCCTTGCTGTAGAACTCTAATTATGCTGTCTTTTAGTGTGGATCTACTAATGAATTCTCTCAGTTAATGTTTGTTTGGAAATTTATTTTGCATTCTTTTCTCAAGGAATATGTTAACTGTCCGTAGAATGCTAGGATTTTCTTTTAGCACTTTAAAGATGTCACTCTGTTTGCTTCTGGTTTCTTTTGTTACTGTTGAGAAGTTACCTGTAAGTCTTACTGCTGCTTTGAAGATAATTATCAGCATCACTCCACATCTGCAGGAGGGACAGAGCTGGTTGAGGTAGGATTGCCATCTTTGTATGGCTGGGCCTGTCTCTGCGTCAGGCCCTCTCCAGGTGTAACTTTCCAGAGATCTCAGCTGACAGTCTACAGGATTCCCTATGACCCCTCCTCTTGGGCATGTCCTGAACACCTCAGCCCTTTGAGACCACCAGAAGCACCAAAGTGTTTTTCAACCTGCTTTCAGCCTCTTAACCTTCTGCCCTGGATGACTTAAGTATTGGCAGATGCCTCAAGGGAAAACCACCAAGTACAGGGTTCTCTTCTCTATGACTCACTTTTTTCAGTGATTTTGTTTCCTCAAGTCTTAGCTAACTTAGCATCCTGCACCCCTGCCCTCCTATTTACTTAGTTACTTTGCCACCTCCCAGCCCAGGACAATTGCTTCTTAGGAGACCCCTCTCCCATCATGCCTGACTTTAATTTTGGCTCCTCATCTTAACTGCTTTGATACTTCTCCAGTTTGTTTGTTTATTGATTGAATGATGGATGTTATTTTATCCAGCTTTTCTAATTCTTCTCAGTAGGAGTGTTCATCTGCTATGAGCTCTTCTTCTATAGTTAGAAATAACTCAGATCATGTCAGTACTTTAAAAACTGGGAATTTGGACACTTGTCACCCTGGAGCCTCCAGTATAAAATTATGTTTATTCCAACAATAGAGGAATATGTACCTGTACTGATGCACTTAAATATTAAAACAAAATATTTTCTGATAAATCTTAGAAATGATAGATTCTCTAAAAGTACCCAGATAGACAAGTAGCACCTCTTAAGTAATCTGATTTTATGTGCACAACTCAGCAATTTACAGTCATTCAAACTGTCCTCTAAGTTATTCTGGTCTCACTTCAGTAAAACAGTAATGTGTTAAAACAGCTTTTCCCACAGATATTTTATCTCAGTTTTGTTTCTACTTTTTAATCAAAATGTTCTTTTTTTTTTTTTAAAGATTTTATTTATTCAGCTTTTTCCCCCCAAAGCCCCAGTAGATAGTTGTATGTCATAGGTTCACATCCTTCTAGTTGCTGTACGCGGGACTCGGCCTCACGTTGGACGGAGAAGTGGTGCCTCTGGGCGCTCCCGGGATCCGAACCCGGGCCGCCAGCATCAGAGCGCGCGCACTTAACCGCTAAGCCACAGAGCCGGCCCCATAATCAAAATGTTCTAATGAATTTTTAGTCTCTCTCTTTCTTTTGTGTTTTTTTTTTTTTTTTTTTTTGCTGAGGAAGATTACCCCTGAACTAACATCCACTGCCAATCCTCCTCTTTTTGCTCTTTTTTATTTTTTTGGTGAGAAAGATTGGCCCTGAGCTAACACTTGTTGCCAATCTTCCTCTTTTTGCTTGAGGAAGATTGGCCCTGAGCTAACATCCGTGCCAGTCTTCCTCTATTTTATATGTGGGACACCGCCACAGCATGGCTTGATGAGTGGTGTAGGTCTGCGCCCAGGATCCAAACCTGCGAACCCCAGGCCGCCGAAGCGGAGTGCGTGAACTTAACCACTGCGCCACTGGGCCAGCCCCCTCCTTTTGCTCTTTTTGTCTATGAGCTGTCACCATAGCATGGCTGCTAACAGGCGAGTGGTACGGGTCCGCGCCTAGGAACTGAACGCGGGCCAACGAAGCAGAGTGTGCCTAACTTAAGCACTAGGCCACTGGCGCTGGCCCCAGTCTCATTTTAAAAGTAGCTTATACAGCTTCTTTACTAAAAGAAGGGAACCAGAATGTGTTTTGGATTCATTCACTGAGACATTTATGAAGTGCTTGCTGAGATGCAGTTTCTGCCCTTTGAATGAGTTGATAGATGAAAATATTATAGAGACATGTTGCAAATTCCTACTTCTTGATTTTTTCATAAGATCATATTCCTTAAGCCTCACTTCGGATCTACCTGGAATGCTGCACTGGATGTTCAGAGTATCAGAGTATAGCCATGACATGGCTGCTGACCAGCTGTGTGACTTTGGGCAAGTTAGTTACTTCTCTGGGCCTCAGTTTTCCCATCTGTAAAAACAAGTGAGTTGGAGTAGATTATCCTAAAGTAATTTCAGCTCCCCCATTCTGATTCCACCATTCTTCTGTAGACTACAATGCTAGAGCCCTCTACATGTGGCAACATTTCTTCCTCTTAAAAAAAATAGAGAAAAATGTTGAAAACACAGAAGAAGAATATGACACTCTGTTTACAACACTCAGGATTAACAAATATTAACAGTTTGTAATATTTGCATCAGATCTTTTTGAACAAAGTAAATATTTCTGATGTTTTTACTCCACTTTGTTACCCTTCCCTCTCTCTCCATAGACATCATGAAGATATCCTTCTAGTCCACATTTTGCTTTTATTATATGTACATAGCCATAATTATTACATAGTGTTATATTTTTAACTTACATAAATCATATCATAGTATAGTATCTATCAACTTGTTTTTTGTCACTCAATACTTTTTTGAGATCTGTCTTTATTGACACATGTAGCTCTATTTTATTTTCCCATTTTGATGGGGACGGCCATGATTACTGAAGCAGTTTCTTTGTACATGCCTCCTTGCGCACACGTACAGTGTCTTAAAAGCCTCTGGGTTGAAAAATAGGCCCATTTTCAACTTGACTAGGGTTTGTCAAATTCATCTCCGAAGTTGTATCAATTTAGACCCCATCAGCAGTGCATGAGTTTTCTCATTTCTTCACATCCTCTTGGACACTAGGTATTTTAGGGTTTTTGAATGTTTTGTTTTTAAAATTGATGGCTGAGATGATATCTCCGTTTTGCACTTCCTACGTTAATTGTCAAAAGTGTTTTCTGTTGTTTCTTTTTCTCAGAGATGTTTATATGATCTGGATACTAATCCTTTGCCTGTTGTGTAGGTTTCAAATACCTTCTTTCAGGCCGTAGTTTTTAAACTTTGTTTAAGGTATTTAATTGTATATGTTTTAATTTTTTTATTTGATCAGAGTTACCAGCATTTATATGTACATTTGGAGTCCCACCTAAGAAATACTTCTACATCCACAGGCATAAGCTATATTTGTTTTCTAGTAGACTTAACATGTGGTTTTCCCTTTGAGGTGTTGATGTAGCTGAGATTTATTTTATGAATGATGTGAGGTAGGATGACAGCATTTTTCTCCCTATGGTAGTTATTGCTCAGGTTTTTGCTACAAGACTCTAGATCCAGGAATTCTTAAGCAAGACACCAAAATGTCCCTACTTGCCACTTCACTGCAAGGTGAAGAAATGATACCCCACCAGGAAGGATGTCTTAGCAGACTGTTTTGTGCCAAGAGAGAACAGTAGGAGCTGGTTGTTAATACGGGCGTCTCAGCTGGCTGCTCAGAAAGGAAATGGAGAGTGGCGTGTGCTGGGGGAAACGTCTGCTACATGGGCCTCACAACATCCCTGCTCTGCAGGCTAAAATGAGAGCTAGAACAGTATCTTAGAAGAGGGAAAAGAAATACAAAAGCAGGGGAAAACTTAGTTCTGTCTTGCCAAGGAGAGGATTGTGACTTTATAAGATATGCTCAAATATGCTTGTAATCATAAAGGAGTAACAAAAGGAAAATATTGGAAAATAGAGTTAGAGATTTATCGATTGTCAAATTGTGGAGTTTCTAAAGATGTTTTCTTACAAATGTAGACAACAAAAAAAGATGCCTGGAAACCTTTACTTTTTGAGAATAAAATAGATGACGGTTATGAAAATCTACCAACAGAATTAAGCAAAACACCGGGGTGCTCTTATGCTATATGCTGAATTTCACCTAGATTAGTCAGCATTAGATTTTGAGGTATGGATAAGTTTTCCCAGTAGGTGAAATTATATGCCTCAATTCTTGACTGTACTATATAAATACAGATATTGGAGTAATCTTTTAGTGATGTTCATAGTTTCATGGTGGATTTTTAAATTTATATATTGAAGTCAATGGTTAAGTCAATCTCCATTTTCTACAGGATTATCCAACAAATATTTGAAGATCTTTAGCATGTCTCCCAAATCTTATCTTTTCCATTTTAAGCGTTATGACTGCTTAACATGGAAGAGTGCTCAAAAGTTACAAGGAGGTGGATTTTATCTCCGAATGAGGAAGAGAATTCTGAACAATTCTAGCTGTTTAAAAATGAACCAAGTTGACTTGAAAAGTGTGAAGGCTGACTCCACTGGTGACATCAACTCAGAGATCTCCCATCTCTAAAACTTTATGTTTCAGTGTGCATTGCCTATACTGGATTGCCCTTGATCATGGTTCCATTTAGGTTCTGGTTGTTGGACTGAAAGAACATAGAAAGTGGATTTTGGAAATAAGATTGTGCGGGCTCTCACAAATGCTCTCTCCTCCTTGCTGGATGTTATTTACAGAGGGACTGAGATACCAGGATTTACACTCTTCCTGTTTAGATATTACCTAAGCAACTCAGGAAGCATGCCTTAATGACCACTGCTAAGAAAGGTTGTTACTTTGAAGAAATAGGCAAGTCCTAATTTCCCTGTAAAACAATCAGATCTACTACTGCCTTTAGTCCATCAGGGTTTTCTTACAGCCATAGGAAATAATTTAACTGGACTTTCTCTCACAGGAAGACATCTAATTCCATTTTGAATTCTTATTGGCCGGCCATTGTGTTAGGCAGTAGTGTATCCACTACATCATGTTTCTTGTAGTATTTACGAGTTTCCCCTGATTTGACTGTGAGCTTCCGAGCGATTCTGACAATTCTTTAGTTAAACTTCTGAAGTTGTAGGCTCCCTCTAATGATATAGCACAGGGACCACATATGTAGTCCAGTAATCTCTTGCTGAGTAATTAACCACTCCAAAATGCTATGGCTTAAAATAACAAATTCTTTTTATTTTCTTTCGTGGTTCTGTGGATTGACTAGGTTCAGCTAGGCTGTTCTCTCTTAGGGTCTCTCATGCTGTTGCAGTTGGATATCAGCTGGGGCTGCTAACATCTGAAGACGTGACTGGGCTTCATGTCCAAGATGGCTCACTCAAAGCTGTTAGCTTTCACCTGGGCATGTTGACCATGTCTACACATGAGCTCTCCGAGTGGCTTGGGCTTCACAGCATTGAGGCTGGGTTCCAAGACGGAACATCCCAAGAACAAGCTGTTCCGAGAGCGATGGAATAGAAGCCACAAGACTTCTTACGATGTAGCCTCAGAAGCCCAGAACATCACTTCTGCTGCGTTCTGTTGGTCAAGCAAGGCACTAAGGCCAGACCAGATCCAAAGGGAGGGGAATTAGACTCCACCTCCTAGTGGAAAGGACAGCAAAGGATTTGTGGCCGCCTTAGATCTGACCCAGGATGCACTTCTGTGTCTAAATTCTGATCTATGGCTTGGCATTGTTATTATTTTGTGTTTATGTTTTAGTCACCTACATCCTCAATTTGCTCAAATATTTATCTATTTTAGTATTAGTATTCATATTTTTGAACCCCCTCAAAAGATGTTTTCTCTAAGGAGCACACGCACACACACAGTTTCCAGAATCATCCTTCTAGGCTTTTCCTCCCCAACTTAATGCTTTAAAAAAATAAGCATAATATTGGCTCTTTTTTAGTCTCACAGGCCCCATTCCTGTCTCCCAAAACTGAAAGGCAGTAGCCCCTAAGCAATTTCTCTCAGTACTTTTATCTCCCTGCAGGCGTGAATATATGTGGCTGAGCTGAGAAAGGTTTGCTGGCCGGATCACTCAGGATAAGCCGCCGTAACAAGTAAAAGCTCAGTGGCTCACAACAGCAAAGGTTCTTTCTTTCTTGTGTTGTATGTCCATTGTGGGTCAGCTGCAGCTCTGCTCCACGTCTTCTCCACTCTGGGCCGAACATCGCCAGTCCTCGTGTCAGCAGAAAAGAGAACACAGCAAACCACACGCTGACGGTAAAGCCCTCACACCCATTGATCAAAGCTACTAGTGCACTGGGTTCTACAGGGCTGAGGTAGATGGTCCTCCAACAAGGAGGGCGCAGACTGTGAGTGAAAGGCAATACACTCCACCACTCTTCGTGCTGCTCGTTTTGTTGAACTCAGTACATCCCAATCTGTGGTGCTAATCCTCCTACGCTTTCTATTAGAGATGGATTTTTCAAAAGAGGAAATGCAGTCTTTAGCTTGAAGTTGTTTCAATATAAATAGCTGTTGTATTGATTTCCTATTGTTGCTGTAACAAATTACCACAAATTTAGTGGCTGGAAACCACACACATTTATTCTTTTATATTTCCAGAGGTCAGAAGTTCAAAACCAGTTTCAGCAGATTGAAATCAAGGTGTCTATGGGGCTGTGCTCCCTCTGGAGGCTCTAGGGAATGATGTGTTTCCTTGTTCTTTTCCAGCTTCTAGAGCAGCATTCCTTGCATTTCTTGGCTCAGGGCCCCTTCCTTTATCTTCAAAGCCAGTGGCATAGCATCTTGCTTCAGTTGTCACATTACCTTCT
The DNA here is from genome assembly GCF_057802395.1 of Ceratotherium simum simum. Taxonomy (NCBI): domain Eukaryota; kingdom Metazoa; phylum Chordata; class Mammalia; order Perissodactyla; family Rhinocerotidae; genus Ceratotherium; species Ceratotherium simum. The sequence goes on from NC_141931.1 coordinate 10,982,447, forward strand.
CCTGTAGTCAAAGCTCCCTCTGCCTCTCTCTTACAAAGACACTTGTGATTCACCCAGATAATCCAGGATACTCTCCTCCTCTCAAGATCCTTGACGTCATCACATCTGCAAAATCCCTTTTGCCATATAAGGTAACATTCACATGTTCTGGAGATTAGAGGATTAGGACCTGTATTTCTTTAGGGTCCATTATTTAGCCTACCACAATGTGATCTACCAAAAGTTTTTAAATTACTATATTCTAATAACATACTGTTTTTTCTAGTATAGGTTATCCTTAAATGTACCAAACTTAAGGAGGCAGGGGCCAAGAACTTGACTCAGTCTTATTTACTCCTTGATGCTTAAGAAGCTTAATTTTGGGCAGCTACTACCATGACGAGTACTATCGTTCTTTAGGAAAGAACTTAATGGGCAGCATCAAAATAGAGTTCCAACTCAGTCGTGCTTTTCTTCAACACTCTCTGGCCCCTATAAGATTATCTTTGCAGCCTTTCTAAACCAAGATTTCTCATCTGAACCACACAACACAGAAAATGGCTTGAGTAGCTCTTCTCTCAGTTCTTCCAAGGTTGGATGGTACATGTCCAATACCACTCTGGATTCATAGAAAAGAAGTTAATTCATTACACATGATGGATGTCTTAGGGTCATCACACATATATAGTTAAGCAAAAACATTGCATAGCACATGCTTCACCAAGGCAACAGTGCTGAGGAGGCGGTATGATATAGTAGTTAGTAGCTGGGATTCTGAGGGCTAACAGACTGACCACAAATCCTAGCTCTGCCACTTACAAATAATAACAATAGCATCTATCAACGGTTAAATGAGTTAATGTCAAGGCTTAGAAAGTGCCTGATACATAGTAAGTGCCATATATGTGATACTGAACCTCTTAATTGCAAGTTTGTGTGCCCAATGTACAGTCAGCCAATCACTGAGACATCAGTGCTTGGAGATGGAGAAGGGTTTATTTGAATTGGCCACAATGAGAAGGTAGGAGGATAGGTTCTCTCAAATCCATCTTTACAAAAGAAGAAAGCAGGGGGGTCTTTACTGAGCTAAGGAGCTTGGGAGGAGGAGTTTTGGGGAAACAAAGGGAGAGTCTGTTTCTTTCACTCCAGATAAGCCTTTGGGCAACTAGAATTCCTGGCCCCAGTGGCACCTGGGGGCTGGTTATCTGGTGGTCGTGACTTCCTTAAAGGCATTCTTTTTCTCCTGCAAAACAAGCTCATAAATCCTTGTGACCCTTGAGTCACCTCTCTGGTTAAACAAGAAAATAGCAAATTAAGCTATAATGATGTGTGGGCTGCAAAGCAAGCATTTGGGCTCAAAAAATACATCTAAAGGGGACAAAGATTGTTTATTAACTTGTTTTCATCTGTGGCTGTGTTGGGAACAAAGTTGAAGGCTAACAGTGTTCTTATTGAATATACGCAGTAACCCTCAGGTACACAGCTTCATATATTTGTTATTGACAAGACTCTAAACCCCACACTGGCAGAGATCTTTGTCTATTTGGTTTACTGTTATATTCCGAATGCCTGGAACACTGGCAGGAACATAGTGGACACACAGAAAATGTTTATTGAATGAAGATCTTGTTGAAAGCCTAGATTGAGGGAAAAAATCGTGTGGTTAGAAATAGGGTCACCATATAATTTATTGTTCCAAACTGGACACTTTTGAGAGTAAAGGATCTTGATCCCCGTGGCCTTGTCTTTTGCACATCCTGAGGTGAGGATCTATATTTTTTATCCTATGGTCCCAATACCATGCACTAAATAGTGCCACCTTTCCCCACTGATGTGCAACACCAGCTCTGCCATATATCACATTCCCCTATACAGTATGTGTGGGACTGTTTAGGGCTCACTATTCTATTCCATTGGTCTACTCTAGTCCATTGGTCCTGACTACTACGCACTTTATAAATCTTGATAGGAAAATTTTCCTTCCTGATTCTTCTTAACCAGGTTATTCTAGGTACAATGAGATTCTGCATGAATTTTATAATTCAATATGATGTCTTTAATTTTTTTCTTTTTTTCTATTGGGGGTTATTCTATTCTCTTTTTAATTTCTCAAGTTGAATGCTTAGGCTAAGAGCTTTAGCTCATTTATTTTCAGTCTATCCTCTTGTAATACAATCATTTAAGGTTATACTTTTCCTTCTAAATGGTATAAGTTATATCAAACAAGTTTTAATGCTAAGTATTTTTAAATTTCCATTGTGATTTCTTCTTGACACACGGGTTGTTTAAAAGTATGTTTTACATTTTCCAAAGATGTGGGCTTTTTTCTAGTTTATCTGTTTGTAATTTTTTCTAAACTTAACTGCATTGTGGTAGAGTATGTGTTTTATGTGATCCAAGTTCTTTGCAATTTGTTGAAGCTGGTACCCAGTCAGTTTAGATTAACGTTCTATGTGTGATTGGAAAAGAGGGGTACTCTTCAGGTGCAAGGCACACACCATTCTATGAGTGTCCCTTGAGATTTTCTAATCTATACCCTGTCTGATGTTTGGAGGTCTATTAATTGCTAAGGGTGGCACCCAGTGGGATGATGGGTTTTTCACTTTCTCTTTCTTGTTCTTTTTTTTCTTTGCTTATGGAGACTTTTTGAGTCTATCCTATAAATGTAGAATTGCTATGACTTCCTGCCTCTCTCTTATAAGGACACTTGTGATTACACAATGATTAAACATTTATCATTTCCTACTGATTCTTTCATCTCCATTTTTACTTAAAGATTATTTTGTATTTTGTCTTATATTAATATAGCTACACTAGCTTTGTTTTGGTTTATATTTGTTTGATATATTTTTTCCATCTTCTTATCTTTAACCTTTCTATGTCTCTATATATTGAATTTGTCCTTATAAATAGCACAGAGCTGCATTTCTTTCTCTTTCCTTTTACTTGTTTTCAAATTAGTCTGACAAACTATATCATTTAACTTCCACAATTAGTCTTTTTACATTGGTAATGCTTATTCACTTGTTTCTATCATCTGTAGAATTGCCTGCTTTTTCTTGTTTTATTTTTCCTTTTCATCCTTGCCTTAATTTGGATTGATTGATATTTTCCTCTTTCCATTTCCCCCTACCAAATTTCTGTGCTTTTAGTAGATACCCCAGCAGCTTTAAGATGCATACTAAATAAAATTTAAAGTTGATCAATAGCTGTACCTTCCTCCCAAGCTACACAAAGATCTAAGCATACTTTAATTCCAGGTGTCCTCTCCCAATTTATATACTATCATTTTCCAGAATTTTACTTTTATTTTTGCTCCATAAATTGGACATTATGGTAGTTTTATGCAGTCAATGTCAATGCTTAGATTTACTCACATATTTACCATTTTCACTGATCACTATTCCTTCTTGCACTCCAGGCCTATCTTCTAGATCATTCTACTTGAATTACATCTTTAGAAGTTCCTTTAGTGAGAGGTGGTGATGATAAAATTTTCAGCTTTTATTTATCTTTAAATATAATTATTTTGCCTTCACTCTAGAAACATCATTTTTCTGGGTACACAAGTATAGATTGACAGCAATCTTTTCCCTCAGCATCTTGGAAATATTAGTCCATTCTCTTTGGGCTTTTGGTATTGTGGTTGTGAATCAGCCGTCAGTCCAGGTCCGTGTAGGTAATTTGTTGTTTTTACACTCAGACTATTTTTGTCTTTGGTGTTCTGAGGCTTTGCTGCAATGTGTCAAGGCATGGATTTCTTTTTATTATCCTGCTTAGGATGTGTTTAGTTTTCTGAAACTGAGGATTGGTATCTTTTATCAATTCTGTAACATTTCTCAGTCACTTCTTAATATTCGCTCTCTCCTTCTTTGCTCTATTTTCTCCTTCAGGAGCTCCTGTTAAATGTATGTTGAATGATTTACTCTATCCTCCCCATCCCTTGCCTTCTTGTTCGTATTTCACGTCTCACTTTCTCTCTGTGCTGCAACTGGGTAAGTTCTTCCGAGCTACTTTCTAGTTCAGTATTTTACTTTCAGCAGTGTCTAATCTGCAGTTCCATCTGTCCAATGAGTTTTAAGTCTCACTTATCTCTCATTTCTAGAAGTTCTATTTAGTTGTTTTCAAAATAGCCTCGTCACTTTTGAGATCTCTTTTGTTTGCATCACATTTTATGCCATCTTTTATTTTTATACAATATTAAACACATTTATTTTAGCATAAATTCTAAAACCAGACTGCCTGGCTTCATATCTAAGCTCTGCCATTTACAAACTGGATGAGTTTGAACAAGCTACCTACCTTCTCAGTGACTCAGTTTCCTCACATGTAGAATGAAGCAAATAATAATCCCTATTTCATAGTTATTGTTACATGTGTTTGCCATTGTTATTGTTATATTTTGGATCTGATCATTGCCATAGCTTCAGTTTTTATCAGGTCTGGTTTTTTTGACTTGAGATATAATTGACAAATAACATTATATTATTTCAGGTGTACAACATAATGATTCAGTATTTGTATATATTGTGAAATGATCACACTAAGTCTAGTTAACATCCGTCACCACGAATAGTTACAGGTTTTTTTTTTTCTTGTGATGAGAACTTTTAAGATTTACTCTCTTAGCAACTTTAGGTCTGATTCCTTACTCTGACATTTCTACTGACTCTTACCTGTGGTAATTCTGTTTTTTCATATGTTAAAGCATATATTTACAGTTTCTATTATAAACATCAGAATAAGAGATTTATAATTTTAGTACCAAAAAAGTAAACACTTGTCACAGTGTACATAGTTGAATACACCCAAATGATATTTTTCTCTTTTTCCATTTTTGAGAATACCTGAGGGCTTCTTTCTGAAGAGTAAGGGGGAGGAAGAATCAGGCATTTTGATGCCACTTACTTTGTGGCTTTGAAAGTCAACATAAGACTCCTAGTAGCTCCCGGAGTCACACAGGAGCCTTGGGAGAGTTTTCTTAGAGGAGCCTTTAACTTAAGAATCAGAGAATAAATGTCTATCAATAATTAACACCAGCCAGAGCCACTGTGAAGCCAGGTGACTTTAGAATATTTCACTTTTCTGTGGTTAACCACAGACACCAAGAAATCAAAACCTGTTAACCTGGGCAACAAGCAATGGCATTTTTAGACCATATTGTTGACAAAAAAATCAATCTGCCTCATTTCATTTCGCAGGCAGCCAGAGAGGGCTTCAAATTTGTAACTTGTTCATTATCTCTATTCATTTTGGCCAAAGTGACTGACTTGAAGAAGACTATTAAAGTTTCCCTCAGGCTGTGTTGACTTTGTTCATGTTTTAACATCCAAATTTTTCCTTGTCCTGAATTCTTAGAAGGAGAACTATCCAATGATTTCCTTCCCATTTTCCATGATTGACCTGTGCTGAAAACCTAAATACAGCCCGCAGGACCCTTTAGCTGTGGAATAATGAGGGGACCCAAGGCTTTCATTTCAGACCCTAGTGGCTCCTGGTAGTTGATTATTATTGACTGGTAGACACTCCCCATCCCCACCTGGGACAGCATCATTGGAACAGAGACAGATTCCTCCTCAGTAGAAGAAGGAATGAGCAAAGTAATCTCCTTATGCTTGTAGATTTCTGCGCCGGGGGGCAACAGAATGAAAACTCAAATCATGTAGCTTCACACCAGTCGAACACAAGAACAGAAGTGTGACTGTTCTTTTTTCCATGAGCGCTGCATTATATTTCTAGGATAGATAACATCTCAAATATTGGGAAACAGTAATCTTCCCATTCTTCCAGCCCACTTGAGTAGACATCATGCAAAGAAAACTCAAATCATAAAATTGTAGCTTAAGAATTCAAACTTCCTTTTGTGGGTTCCCTGTCCTGCTGAGAAGGGGCTGCAGACTGAAGGACCACGCCAGCCAATCCTGTTAAGCTCTCCCCCAGCTGTCTCTTCCCGTGTAACCGTGCCTGGTAACATTTCACAAGCGTGCCCTCCAGCTGTGGCTCATGATTGCTTTTTCCAGCCTGCCCCTTACCTAATTATTTTCATCTCATGTGGTCTTAGCGGGTTGATTGCTTGCCTCTGGCCATAATAAGAGTGTTCAAGGTGAACAAAGAGATGTCACATAAAAAATCCAGATTTTTTAAAAACTGGAAAGTCTGGCAGCACTGGTCCCACTAGTCCCACATCCCTGCAAAGCAGCGAGGGGGTAGCGGCCACCCCTTATAGAGAGAGCGTGTGCCCCACAGGCCTGCCTTCCGCCGCCACCTCTCCAGGCCCGCTGCACGTCGGTATTGCAATCTCTGCCGTAAGCCCCGAATTACTACCCTGACTCCTGGGATGAATTAGATGTCCTTGAATAAAGAAGGTACAACCCTGTGGCCCTCTACCCAGCCCCAGTGGCAGTGTCTAAAGGAATAAGAAAGAATAGAAAAGGACAGTTGAGAGGACGTTCTTTTGACTCACACATTTCCTTAATGCCAAGCTGCGGTCTCCACCCTCATGTCTGATGATCACAGCTCACAGGAAGTGAGCAGAGACTGTGTGCCAGGCAACCACCTTTCTAAGTGTTTTCTATGCATCAGCACCCTGAATTCTCACCGTTGCCAGTGAAACAGACTGTGGCACAGGGTCCTGCTTATTTCCTAGTATCCATTGATGAAGACTACACTTCTCAGCCTCTCTCCCAGCCAGGTGTGGCCATGTGACGATGTTCTAGCCCATTGTCTGAAGTGGTTTATGCACCTTCCAGCAACTGTCCTTAAAGGGAGGTGGGCATGCGCTTCTACATGCTTTCCTCTTTCCACTCACCGAGCCTGGAGCTCCAGAAGCCCTCCTGACCCATGAGGTAACCTGGGAACGGGAGCCTCACACAATGGAGCCTGCGCACCTGACACCGTGGACTGGGGACCCCACCCCCGGGCAGCTTGGACATGAGAGAGGGATAGACGTCTTTCTGGTTTAAGCTGTTATTTTGGATTTTCTGTCACGTGCAGCTGAACCTAGTCCTGGATGATACAGAAGTAGAAGATCCCCCTCTTACAGATGAGGAAACTGAGGCAGAGAGATTCAGCCATTTGTCCAAGATTATGCAGCGAGGAATGACAAATAGTTTTCCACCAGGGTCAGATTCCCCCAAGCGTGCTCTAATATCTAGCATGGCCTTAGAGTCTGTCACATTGACTCCAATAGTTCCAGTTTTCATTTTAATAACATAGAATTTTAGAACTTATAAACTTTAGAGATTTCTACCCCTTTATAATACACTATGAACACAAAAGTAAATGAAAACATCAGGTTAGTATTATGTATCTGAATAAAATCTACTAGTCACTTGAGGATTTTAGAGTGTGATATAGAGGTTTTTCTCTGTATGTGAGGTTTTTCTAAAATGAGAGAATTTACTGGGTGAAGTGCATCAAGAAGAAAATATAGAGGACATACAGAACACAACTTTTGATTGTTTCAACACTTTTAAACATAGGTAATTTAAATATGCTTTTAATCACTAAATCCGGGCCGTTTTCATAAGCAATCCTAGTTTTTCATAGGAAAGCTAAATTCAGAGTAAGGGCTCTGAGAAATAAAACTCCCTTAAGAAAAATGCTTTAATTTCTTTAAATTTATTTCATTTTCTGCTAACAAAAATCATTTCCTAGAGAGATAAAACACATATTTGCAATTTTTCAAACTGAACAATACCACCAAGCTCTATTCCTATTTGAAATCCAAACAATAGCTTGGTGCACGCGATTTCTTTTCTTAAAATCAAAACAGAATACACCAGATCTGAAAAGATTGGAAGTGAGCCAGAGCACTCATCCTAGGACAGTTTTTCGGGTTTGTTTCCTCAGAACATTCTCAGTGACGACCCTCTGGCTCTGTACATGTCACCTGGATTCTTCCTTGACTCAACCTCTCTGCCTCTTGGGTGCTTCTCAGCTTCTGGAAGCCATCACTGACATCACTGCCGCTCTTCCTGACTTCAGAGCCACACTCACCATTATCACATCACCCCCAGCATGTCTGTTCCTCTCAGCCACCCCCCTCCCTCCTCTCCCCCTTACCCACCTCCCCTCAGGCGCCATTTTCCCACCCTGTTGCCCACTGGGAAAGATATAAGGAAGGGTCTTGGGAGAAGTAAGCTGATTTGGTCACTTTCTCAAAGCAATGCCTGGTCTTCTCTAATTCTGTGGCAGGAAGACAGCCTGGCAGGAAGGCATTTCTATTCCCTGATGCTTCGGCAGCTGTCACTGAGCTCCAGGTGGGCCTGGATCTGACTTCACATGTGTGTAAGCTTGCTTCTCAGCTGGGGCTGCACGCCACGCAGGCCTTCATCTGAGGGGACTGCCCCCCTCTTCCCAGAACAAGCTGGCTGTCACCTGCAGGGGGAACCAGAAGTGGGGTGGCCCTCTCTTTGGAAGCAGATAAGGCAGGACAGTTCTGGCCCTGACAGAGAAGGGGGGCAGTGAGAGCCCAGGGGTGGTGGATGTGTGGCTGCACCCAGAATAGTGGCTCCTTGAGAAAGTGGGGAAAGTGTCAAGGCATTCTCCCGGAGGTTGGTCCTCCTTCAGGCTTCGGTGTGACTGAACTTGAGACAGTCATTGGGGTGATTTTTCAGAACCTTGATCTCCAGTCAGAAAAACAAGTTTTTTTTTAATGTCAGTTTTACTCAGTGCCGCCATCTTGCCAGAAGCATCTGGTATTGCCATGACAACAGAAGGAGGAAATATGCTTGGCTGCATAAGCAGTGGCTAATGTTGACAGAATTCAGAGGTTTTCCTCTTCTGAATGTCCTCCACGGGCAAGCAGGATATTTTAATTTTGTGGAAGGCAGAGGGGGAATGAAGGGGCAGGAGAAGTGAGACCCTGGGCCAAGTAGAAACAGTCCCCACACACGCAATCAGGCACCAGACGGAGTCACTTCCGGTCAGCCTCTGCCACCTGTCCCCTTAGCTTCTGCGCACATGCAGTTCACCCTCATGAGCTGTCTCAATTCTGAGCCTTCCCTTTCATCATTCCCCACCCACCTCCAAAATGCTTTTCAAAAGGCAAATTGTGTCACTTTTCTGCTTCAAATCCACTAATACTTTCCTTTTGCCTACAAAGAAAATTGCTTTGTTGCTTAGTATGCAAGGCCCTTCTTATTTTGGTTCCAACCTACTGTGATAACATCCCCTCTGCTCCTTCCCTAGGGCACCTGCCCAGCCGCACATCCTTTGTCCTTGCCTTGCTTCTCTGAGTGGACGGCGGGGAGTGAGGGCCATCCCACTCCGTGCCCCCTCCCCCCCCCGCCCAGCACTCCCACCAGCACCGCGGTGGTTCATGTCTATTTGCTGTCCCCCTTTCCTGCTGGATTTTGAGTTCTTTGAGGACAGGGGTTGAGTTTTCTCCGTGGGACCTCACATAATTGCCAGATAATGAGGCGCACTATAGATTTGGTGGCACTGCAAGTTTTGTGCCCTGGGGACAGGTCAGCAGTGGAGGAGGCCACACTCTTTCAAGCCGGGGATGATTCAAGGTGGCTGTGGCCAGGGCCTCCTCAAGGGGAAAGGGCCAGAAGACTAGGGGCTGGTTGAGGTGGACTATTCATTAGACAAACCATTGAGCACTGTGTCTGGGAGCCCGTCTCCCCCTGCCCCCACAGGCTGCTCCCGGTGCTCCCACATGCCAGTCCTCTCTCGTGGGCTCCCAAGATGGTGGGCGGCTTGGCGCCCTGCGGCCACACACCAGCATCCTTTGCATTCAGGACTTGATCCACCTCTTTGCCTCATTATTAACTGCTTGCCCACCAAGACTCAGCTCAAATGATGGCTCCCCTGCGAGGTTTTCCTCCCTGCCCTCCTCCCAGAGCACAGTTTCTCTATCTTGGGATTCCTACAGCATGCTGCGGACCCTTTCTTCTTGTAGAGGAGAGACATCTCAAGACCTCAGGTCGCCCCGGGAAGGGATGACTCCCTTCTAGATGACACCCTCATTTTTCAGGGAACAGGGTCTCTGGAAATCATGCCTGTAGCTCAGGCAGCTGATTTCTCAAAGTGGACACGTCAGGCAGGTCTTCCTAGGTGAGCGTGCCGGATGCAGCCTGTTCTAGTCAGAAGCAAGAACCTCTTGATGATCTCAAGAAAAAAGTTGATGGTGACTCAGAACTGGCGCTGGGCCTTGAAAGCTGCCAGGAATAGGGGCAGGGCCAGGGACTCAGACCCACCCATCTCCACCCCTCTTCTCCTGGGGCTTCTCCAAGCAGACTTCTCAGCTTCTCTGGGCACATGGGCTCCGTTCCTCCCTCCCTCCCCCTGCTCCCTCCTGACCGAGGCTGGGCCAGGCCAACCAGGAAGCCGACTCTCCCTCAGTGCTCAAGGCTGCCCTTCAACCTCTGCCCTGCTGCTATGGGAATATTCTCAGGTCAACTGCCCCCAGACCCCCAGCCATACATGACTCAGGAGAGCAGGTCACAAACACTCTGAGATGTGAGGGATGCCCCAGAGGTTCTGCCCCTTGTCCCCAGGCAGAAGGCCGTGGTGCCCCCTGGTGGGCCTTTGAGGGAGAGCTGCCCCTTGTCACCTCAGCCATTTCCTACCTCGCTGAGCTTCAGAACCTCCTGGTGAACTTTTCCACGGCCCCAGTGCCTGCCTCCCCCCGGCCTGTGAGTTATTCTAGCCCCACAGTTAACTCTCGTTCGTGGTCACTCTTGAGACCATGGGTCACCTGGCTGTTCCCATTCCGAGTGGGCTGTGAGAGGACAGGACTTTGCACACTGTGATATCTGAGGGAATTTCCATGGCCTTCTCTCTCCCTTCAGAACCCTATTTGTAACAAGGGAACTTATATTAAAATAAACATGAAAGGGCAAAAGTTTGAAAAGGCTAAATTGTGGGGGCAAAAAAGAGGGAGCAGGGGTGCGAGGGTGAGAGGAAGCTGGCCTGGTGCCCACGGAAAATGGGAGACACTTTTTCCTTCTTCCGCCATTGGAGGGCACCCTGTGTCACAGTCGACTGCCCATGGGGGGTTGCCCTCAGAGGGAATGACTTTTGGGTATAAAACATGACACAATCTACTCACTCACTGGCCTCTTCCACGGGCCAAGAATAGAAAGGGTACAACCCAGACCCTGTCCTCAGGGAGTGCTCAGCCTGAGACAGACATAAATGCCCAACCGAGGGTGACTGTCCAAGCAGGGCAGGGCTTTCAAGCTCGGCACTGCTGACCTTCCGGCGGGGTCATTCTTGGTTGTGCGGCCTGTCCTGTGGACTGTAAGATGTTTAGCGGCACCCGTGGCCTCCACCCCCAGTTATGAGAACCAAAAATGTCTCCAGACATTACTAAATGTCTCTTGGGGCCAAAATTGCCTCTAGTGAGAACCCCTGAGATAGTTATTGGTCACCAGGAAATGGAGCGATCAGTTCTGCTGGGGGGGTCAATGGAGGGAACAGGGGACTCAGCCTATCTGACTCATCTGAAAGGAAAACACCTCAGACTCTGAGTAGCCCTTGGCTACTGACATCAGTGCTGACATCTAAGAGCCTGGATGCGGGAAGTGGTGACAGCAGCACTTCAAAAAGATGCCAGGGCAGAATTCCTCCACCTTTTTTGGTAGCACACAACCCTTTGTTACAGATGAACATTCCACAAACCTCCCCCACCGTTCTAATATGACTTTGAGGCACAATGAGGGTTACCAAGCTGAGCGCTACTGATACACAGAGGTGATGTCCTTGCCTTCACTCCTCAGGAAAAAGTGTCTGTGGAGCAGGAGGAGGACAAGTTGGAGATGCTGGCAGAAGCCACACAGAGGAGCCCTATAGGCCCTAGTGAAGAGTTTGGATTTTATTGAAATGCACCTGGAGTGATCTGTTGACTAACAGGTGAAAATATAAATTCATTGTTGGGTCCAAAATATCCACTGAACAAGTATAGAGCAGGGGCTATTGGCTCAGCATTTGAACCCTTGCTCTGGTTGGCTCACCTGAGTCGGGGCCCCCTCATCTCCCACTGCTTCCTTCTTTACCCCCATCTTTACAGCTTTTACTCCTGCATCCCTGCAGTGGACAGCAAAACCTCCTCCAGAAATTCCACAAGTAGAAATGAAAGAACAGCAAATCCGTGGTGAGCAGAGCGAAAAGTACAGCAGGCAGGAAAGAGGGCCCTCTCACCCAGAATTGCATTCCCGCCCACGGGATCTGAGTTCCCAGGGGAGTCCATCTTGGTTCTTGTCTTAGTCTGCTCAGGCTGCCGTAACAACCACCACAGACTGGGGGCTTAAACAGCAGAAATTTGTTTTCTCACACTTCTGGAGGCTGGAAGTCCAAGATCAGGGTGCCAACATGGTCGGGTTCTGGTGAGAGCCCTCTTCCTGGTTTGCAGACAGCTGCCTTCTCTGTTGTCTTTTCCTGTAAGGGCATTCATCCCATCATGAGGGCCTCACTCTTAGGACCACATCTAACCTTCACTACTTCCCAAAGGCCCTGCCCCCAAATACCATCACGTTGGGGGTTTGGATATGAATTTGGGGGGAGACACCAACATTCAGTCCATAATAGTTCTGCCCTTTGATACTTGGAATTCCACCATCAGATGCTCAACCCTTTGATTAAATGTTGCCCTCTTCCTGTAGCCCTAAAGTGCCTAGAAGGGAACATTAATTTTCTACTGCCTTAGTTTGTCATCACTTTCCCCCCAAATAGGAATGATGGGAGGTAGTGAGAGGTTCTGAAAGGGAGGCCCTGCGATGAAGACAAATGCCGCCTGCATCACACGTTCATCCAGGGCCATGGCGGGTTGTGCGTTTTTATAGCTGTGGCCAAAACTGAGATGAAGGGAGTTGAGAGATTGGTGAGGAGCAGGGCTTCTACTAGTGTCTTAGAGGAAGTTCCAGAAATGACCACCAGGTGGCAGCAAGTGAACAGTCATTTCCTAACACGCTGCAGAATCTTAAGGGAGTCTCTTAGCCCTGGATGACATGAATGGTAGGAATGAAATGAGCCCTCCATTCCCCCTCCACCAGCCTGTCTCCACAGAAGAGTGTGGTTCTTCGTGGTTTTTAGCAGGTCCTGCTATGGGCCCCTCTGTATATGTATAGACATTAATTCCTGTACTCATTACATTTTTACTGACTACCTCACACCACTATATAATTCTGACTCCAAGTGCTCTGAAGGAGAGGGTGCTCATAGCAAGGCCGTGAGCCAGGCTTCCCAGAAAGAATATTCCAGGCAGAGAGAGCGCCTTGTGGCTCTGGCTCCCTCAGAGTGGGTGCTCATAGCAAGGCCGTGAGCCAGGCTTCCCAGAGAGAATATTCCAGGCAGAGAGAGCACCTTGTGGCTCTGGCTTGTCGGATGGGCAGAACAGACAGAGTGGAGGGATCCATGTGGCGGGTGGTTTGAGGGTTCCAGCTGAGACGAAGGGCAGGTAGCAGCCAGATCCCATAGGGCGGGAATGCCTCACTTCCCCTTGGAAATGTCTCCTTTGAGGAATTTTAGACAGAAGGGGCAGAAGGGCAGAAGGAAGTCATGGCCCCTTTCTCTGGGGTCACTCCATGAATGGCCCTTCTTTCTCTGGGATGCAGCAGGTGTGTCAGACTTGGCAAGTCCCCTTCCATTGTGTGATTTTGCTCGTTTGTGGAAATGAAGAATGTCTGATTGCAATCACCTCACAATGATCTATTTATTCCTGAAATTTTCCTTCCCTGGTGAGTGAACTCTTTCTTGTGTGTAAAACATGCCCTCTTGGCTTGGTTTACTCCAGCTAAGGTCAGGGGCAAAGGGCACTTCTCAAGGGACAGGAGGTGGACAGGGCCCTCTGCTTCAGACAGAGCAGGGACCATGTCTAGAAGGCCCTTCTCTGGCTTACAGGAGACCCGGGACGTGGAGGAACGAGGCGCTGAGGCCCCAGACCCCGGCAGTGCTGTGTGTGGTCCAGTGGGCACAGAATCAGAAGGCAGGGGAAGAGACTCAAGAAAGGAGACTCAAGAAAGAAGGCTCAACAGGTCAAAGACGAACTTCAGTTTGTCTATCGACCTAAAGAATCTTAGATCTCTAATCTGTCTATAAGCTTAGATCTAATCTGCCTAAGGGGCAGCACTGAAAGCCACCTTTAATACTGGCTCACACAGAATATGATTAAGGAACTGGGCAATGGAGGAGCACTTAATGCCTTCGCTCGACAGTGTTTTGGATCACCTGTGTCCTTGCAGAGGTATGCTGACTGATGAGGGTGCCAGGTTGGTCCCTACTGCTCTTCGTCAATAGAAAAGGGACTTAACCTCATGTGTTTAATATGGAATATTTGTAGGTAAAGCCTTTAAATCAAGCCAAAGATGGGGACTGAAAAATGTGTGCTGGGTGTGGCCATATGGAGGCATCGGCCACTGGAGGGAGCCATTTCAGGGCATGGTGGAGCAGAAGCCGGCGATCACGGCTGAGGAGTGGGGGTGAAGACCAAGACAGGGCTCTGCAGAAGGTCCTCTCTGGATAGAAGAGAGAAATTGGGGGCTGGGGGCCGGGGCCTGGGGAAGGAGCTGCGCCGCCTGTCTACATGCTGATGGAAGGATCCCAGGTGAGGAGGGTGTGGGAGATGTGAGGAGGGGCTGGCTGAGAGAGCTAACCCCTGAGGGTTAAAGGATGGACTAAGGGCTCTTGGTTTCTGCCTGGTGCTGCCCACATTTCTGACCTGATGACCTGGGGGCCTCCAGACCACATATCTGACCTTCTCACTCTACAAGGCAACATCCCCTCTGCCCAGTGTTCCTCTGCTTACGTGGGAGTCTTTGTTTCTGAATTCTCTTGCCCTATCCCCAGATCCCATATCACCTGAATAGTTTCCATATCTACATGAGCCACGCTCTCCCTAACCCCTCCCCAAAATGAGTGGTTCCGCACTTCTGCTTTTTGGCTTTATACATTCATAATACTTCAGAGATCTAGAGGCAACATTTGAAATGCATCACTAAAATGAGAGTCACCATCAGGTGGGAACTCTGTAACAAGGGCACTTGAAATGTCTTATGTAACCAAATATTGGGAACCATTTTTGGGACTTCCAGGATTTCCAGAGACTAAGGGAAGAACTACATCTGTACTTTTCTTGAAGCCAGATCCTTAAGTTACTCTAACTCCACTTAAATACTGTAAATGTTGGCTACCTGCAAACAAAACAAGCTCTAAGTTTAGCCAGTGTTGGAAGACCCCGGCCGCACTGGAAGTATCAAAACACAAGCAAAGCTCTAAAATGCACCACATGACAACATCTGCTGGGAGAGCAAAAAAAATGAATAAATTCCAACTACTTTTTTTTTTTTTAACTGTTGGAAAGTTTCAAAAAAATCAAAGGTGGTGGCCAAGCCATACTTTTCAAGTGTGAATCTGCTGTCGCATGCTAATAGTCATCTTTTATTTTTAAGAAACAGCATCTGCTCATTACTCCTGGGACTGTGGCTTTCCTAGTGCAAGACTGTGGTTCTCAGCCCTGGCTTCCCATTAGGATCAGCTGGAAAGATTTGATTTGATTTGATCCCTGCACGGGCAGCACCTCTGACTCCCTGATTTACAATCTCTGCAGGTGGGACCCAGGCCTCAGCATTATTAAAGCTTCCTGTGTGATCCCAGAGTGCAGCCAAGTTTGAGAACCTGGAACATGAGTCAAGGCTATCCCAAATGCAAGAAAGGGCATTCTTGGGTTCTTCCGCTGCTGGGGTGTATCCCACTCGCCATCAGCCCGTCCCCCCTCTTTTCACATTACGTCACATGATGTCTGATTCTAAATGATTCCACCCCTTGCTAAACCCAAAAGAGAAATCCACTCCCACCCACCTTCCCAAGATTTCCTGGCCCTCTCCTCCTTACAACTGCTTAGAGGTTGGGTTTCTTCTGCTGTTAATCACTTGCTCATCAAGGCATGAATGAAGAGAGCATAAATGCTAATAGGGATAGAGGTGTCATGAAAAAGTTCCAGAAATGGCAGAAGGACATTCAAGTAGACTCGAGCTCTCCATGTGTCCACTAACAGCTGCTGTCTTGTGGAGATGGGGTCACTAGGCTGGATCGTCACTGCAGGATCCTTATGCCCTTGGAGTTTGCCCTGACGTTTTCAACAATGAAGTCTGTGTTCATTGTTTTATGCCAGTGGTTCTCAACTGAAGCAGTACTGCCCTTTAGAGGCAATTCTGGGTCTTTGTGGAGAGTTTTTTGGTAGTCACAGTGGTGGAGGCAAAACTGGCATTTAGCGGTCGTGAGCCAGGGGTGCTGGGTGTCCTAAAATGAGCTGCCAAGGAAGAACTGCCCCCTCCAGCAGGACCTGGTCATGTCCCACTGAACATTTAAATAAGTAATGATCAGAGCCGAGAGGCCAACTCGGTTTTACATATAAACAAGCTTTTTTGCATTTTTAAAATATGCAATAAAATTTCCAGGAATGTGTAAAATGAGAGCGAAATGTACTTTGCTTTGTTTGAAGCTGTAAACAGAATCGTTCACTATTTGGGAAAAGTCGCATCAGCAAACACGTTCATGGGGTTTGAGCCTCAAATGTGGCCTGTGCATTTGTCGCCGAATTCTGCTTATCGGGGCCGGCACGTGACGGCTTGCTTACATTACCGTTAGGGCATTATATTCTCTTTTGTTTTGTTTTTGCAACTGGGTGAGTAGGTAAGACATGTCATCAAGAATTTTATCTCGCACAAAACATCTGAAATTTAAAAGGGAGCGTAGGATCCGATAGGATTGAGACCCTCCTTCTCGCATTTCAAAGGCTGAGGGGCTGAACTGCCCACTCACAAGTCTGTGCCTGGGAGGCCTCGGGAAGCCAAACCCCTAGAAGCGCCTTTTAGGGGGCGCTTGGGAGCCGCTTAATCCCGGGAGCAGAGAAGACGCAGTTCAGCCAGGTACCGGGCGGAGGACTGCGGCCCGCGGGAGGGGCGTGGCCGGAGGGGTTGGGGCGTGGCGTGGGCAGGACCGGGGCGTGGCTTGGCTCGGCGGGGCGGGCCCCCCTGGCAGGTAGACCGATCTCCCCGTGGCCCTTGTCCCAAGCCTTCCGGGTCTAGTCCTCCGGCGATTTAGGGAAAAAGGAGTCGGCGATCCCAGGTACCGACTCAGCTTCACCTGTCTTCCAAGTGAGCTAGATGAGAATATTAATCCCCTGAGCGGAGCGCCTCTCTACCTACCCACCTTTTTTTTTTTTTTCCTTTTTATGAGGAGATCAGCCCTGTGCTAACATCTAACAATCCGCCTCTTTTTTTTGCCCAGGAAGACTGGCCCTGGGCTAACATCCGTGCCCATCTTCCTCCACTTTATATGGGACGCCGCCACAGCATGGCTTGACAAGCGGTGGTCCCTGCGCACCCGGGATCTGAACGGGCGAATCCCGGGCCACCAGAGCCGAGTGCTCGTACTTAACCGCTTGCGCCAGGGTCCGGCCCTACCTACCCATCTTTTGAAGGTGAGGCAGCCAAAATTTGCAATCCAATAACTCCTTAAAGGACGAGTTTTTGAATGATGCTCATTCGTTTGGTCCAGGAATGAAAAACTGCCCATTAACCCCTTCTTTCAGAGAGACCACCAGAGGGGCCCCCACGTGGAGCAGAATCGTCAAGTGCCTGCACCTCGCCTCATCCCAGATGTGCGTGCTGCAGTTTCCAGCTCTTACCCAGCCCATGTTTTCTACAGTGAGATGGGGAGGGATAATGACAGTAACTTTCTCCCAGGTTTTGTGAGGATATGCAAAACACTTGAGCATTATTCCTGGCCCATAATGCGCAACAGATGGCAGCGATTGTTGATGTTCACAGACACAAGGATTAAGGACCCCCCATAAATGCTAGGCAACTAAACAAATTAAGCATTTTCTGTAAATCCAAGGTATGCACTGTACGCTCCCCTGCCTTCTTGGTGGAATATGTTAAGCAGAACTTGACCTTCCTGCCTACAGGTCATCAGGGTCAGCTTTTGTCTCTAGATGGCCCTGAGCCCTGGCAGGCTCTGGGATTCTCTCCTCAAAAGCGCTCTTGTGATCACTATTTCTTTTAAACATTATCTCCTCAGGACCAGAGATCAGAGAGTGCACGTTTGCCTGTGGCCAGTGGTGTGTTTTCCTGGACAATGTCACCTGGTTACTTTTGCAAAATTACCTTTTGAAATTTTGGTTGAAGCAGTCTTCATTCCTCTCCTCTCCCCAAAACACTTCCTGGTGGCTCTCAAATGCCTTCGCATTTACAGAGCCTTGGAGAAGGGAGGAAGTTAGCTTGAATTATAGTCGGGAAGCCGCCTGGGTTGGCCATGAACCTGGCTGAGGAGGGGAGTGGCCAAATCCGCTCTCAGCCCCCAGTGGATGTGTCCAATTTTCCTCCAGGGTCTTGCCCCTGGCACTCAGCTCAGGGATGGGCATCAGCTCCTCTCACCATCTGAGGGGTCTGGGTGGGGAGATTTGGGAGCCCGTTCTCCCAGGCCTGAGAATGCAACCTCACACAAGGACCACTCTTCTGTAGCCGTGATCCCAGAGCTTTGGCTTTGCTCCGAGTTTGTGCAAATATTTGTTTTACTCTGGAAAGAATTCCAGTCACAAGCGGCATTAAAAGAAAAGCAGCCTTTTTTAATGCTGTAACACTATTAAAATTTCTGTATTGTACCTGCGAGGGCCAAATGCCATCACCTCCATGAAACAACCTTTCCTCTGGGCTCCTGCAGCCCATTGTTAGACTTGTGTTTCTTCCCTGCCTGCTCGTGTTGGTGCCCCCCCTCCCCAACTAGACCAGAAGCCTTTTAAGGGCAGTGTCCAGTCATCATTGCAGCAGTGATAAGGACAACAGCAGCCTAACTAGCCTTTATTGAGGTTGCAATAAATGTCAGGCTCTGTCTAGAATTTTCTGTACATCGTATTGAATCCTCCCATCAATCCTATGAGGGAGGTTCCGTTATGAGTCACCAGTAACAGATGAGGAAAGCGAGACCTGCCCAAGGTTGCACAACCAGCAAGTGACATTGATTGATGATTTGTTGAATGAATCTGAGAAGCCCCCATGGTTTATTTCTAAGAATCTTTCTCAGATGTAACAATCTGTTAAGTGAATGATGAACTTAAAAGATAACAGTAGTTTAACAAAATCTGAAAATCCAGCAGCTCCTCCTACCTAACATCATCCACTTTAGATGTTAAAGGAACTGAGGTGTCTTTGTGTTAAGTGTCGTCATAGGCAGCCCATGTACACCTGGATTCAGTTCCTCCAATTACGGTGGTTTGGGTGCATGCTTGAGTCCATGTTGACCTTCCCCTTACTTGGTGACCATGCTCTATCCTTCACCACATTGGCTGGAATTGACCATCACCCGTACATCCTGCCAGGGCTCTGGGAAGTCTGAAGTTACACTGAAAACGTGAGCCACAATCTGCTGTTTCGCTGCTTACAAAGAATTCTCAGCTTGTCCACACACAGGAGCAAGTAAACGGGCATGACTCTGCTAGCTACTACTTGATATTTTAATGCAATGTAGTTGTCGAGGAGATTGTGGGACACGATGGAAATGTTGGAACCTTTTGTACCTAAAAAGTACAAAATAATGACTTTCCTGTATGCTCCCTGAAACACATGATTACAATTAATATAGCGTGTAGAGATGTAATAAAATATTTCTGGTGAAGGCATCCCAGCTCAGTAAGCTTGAAGCTTGGGACACCAACAAGCAGGTGCTAAAAGTAATAATACTACTCGCACTTGACATCAAACCACCAAGTTAAGTATTTCAGAGGCAACAAATAATGATAAGCAGGTTCCCAAGATGGTTCTTGTAGTCAATTCATAATCTTGGTATTATTTTCACTAACTTTTCTCCCTGTGTTCTCAAATGAATATGTATAGTGTAATGTTAGCTAGCATATTTCTCTCTAGACTAACAATATTTTTTAAAATTGAGAACTCAAAAAAAAAAAAAAAGAATCCTAGTGTTACAGTCATTTGATTTCCACTTTACTTCTGCTGGAAATTTAAAAAAGAAATAGAAAGTACTAAGAGTCTCTCTGGCACATGAGGGTGGAAACTCTGTATCCAAGTTTGCTTTCTTCTTCTTCTTCTTTTTTTTTTTGCTGAGGAGGATTAGCCCTGAGTTAACATCTGTTGCCAATCTTCCTCTATTTTTTATGTGAGCTGCAGTCACAGCATGGCCACCGACAGACGAGTGGTGTAGCTCCGTGCCCGGGAACCAAACCTGGGCCACCGAAGCGGAGCGCATGAAACTTAACCACTAGGCCATGGGGGCTGGCCCCAGGTTTGCTTTTTCTAGCCAAACCTTGATAAACCACAGAGAAGAGAGTCAGCAGGTTACATGGGAAGGCACCACATTGCAATGAATTTATCCAGAACTCACCATGAGTCATCTTGGAGCTTTCAGAGAATTAGAGCTTTCAGAAAACCAGTTTGTGTCTGGTTACGTGTTCCTTATAATGCCCTCAAAGCCAAAACCATTTAACTTGGTAACAGTTATGTTGTGTTGACTAGGAAGTAGTTGTAGTCACAAGATACAAAAAATAATAAGCATGCAGCCCTTTATTTAGTTTTGCAAAGTCTCTGCTTATAGTTCTGTACATTACATGACTGTGTTATACAAATACATTTATTTACAAAAACACTCTAGCTGTGCAAACTTGTTGCTTTTTAAAAATGTACGGAGAGTCCCATTTCTGCTCATCCCAACCTATATTTTTAAAGCATGCATAAAAATTAACTTTGGTGTGGGAAAACTACTCTATGTGCTGTCACATACAGTATTTTTATGTCTATTTATATATTTACAAAAGTTGATCAGTTTACAGAACCGTAGAGAAGTGCACATTTTAAAATCCACAATGCAATAGTGTGGGTTACCAGGTCTCAGAAAACAAAGGAAGGGGTTAGATACTGCAAAGAAAGCAACTAGAGAATCCCAACATGTTAAAAAGCAAAGAAAACTAGCTTTCTTGGGCTGGCAAATTATTATACATAATTTTCATGGCAGTGCAACAGGTTTGATAAATTGCCTTCTACATATGCCTCTGGTTGGCCTGTGTAGAAGTTCATTGGCTTATTCTCTAGCATACTACTTTCAAATGTACAATGCTATAGTATCAAAATGTTTTGGCAAAAAAGATCTTGAAAGGAACCATGAAGTTTTGACAAAAATAGAAATCTGTAATAAAGCTAAATAACACTAAAATAAAAGGAAATATTATAGTATCTGTTTTACAATTTGTATAGTCACACTTGTGTATTTCTCTGTTCACTTCCAGTCTCCGTAATGAAAAATATTTTTATACAAAACATACTAAAATTCTGGAATCATACATGTTTTACATGCTTAGTACATTTTTTTCCTGTCTCACACACATTCTTTCTCGCCACACTCTCTTTTCATAACACATGCTTACTTCATTTAACAGGTATTGAGTATAGACAGTAAACACTATGTAATTACAACAGCAACAAAGTAAAAAAACAAACAAGCTTTACTGAAATCTATTAATCCAGGGTTTAGCACATACTTAGCATTAAGCCTCAAACAGTACAGCAATATGTTACATTCTCTTGTGAAAACAGTTGTTGAAGACTATTAAAAAAAATTTTTTTTTAATGTAACTCCAACTTGTGCCTAATAGGATTTGGCCTTTAAGAGGTTTCCTTTGCTGTGGACGGGGTGGCTTTGCTTGAACTTCCATTCTGTGCCTTGTAGCTGGTGAGGCTAGGAGTATGGATGGTCCTGATGCTCTTGGCACCCTGATTCAGTGAAGTGGGGGAGGCGGGGGAGGGTGGGGAGGAGGAGGAGGAAGGGGCTGCTCGGCCATTTTGAGTCTGCAGTGAGAATGAAAGATGGTGACCTTTACCTGTATGAGTGGGGCTCTGAAACTTTAAAGAGCCATTAGAGACAGAGGGGATGAGGGAGGCAGAGGGAGCAGATCGTCCTGTTTGGGGGCTGAGAGGGTTAGAAGTAACCAATGGTTTAGTAGCAGATGGATTAGGGAGGTTAGAACTGTCACCACTACAAGAGGGCAGAGAACTGCTTTTCCCAGAGCTGGGAGAAAGGGCTGGAATCTTAGAAGCAGGTAAGGAGGGGAAAGTAGGCTTACAGTCCCCACCAGCTTTCTTAGCATTTCCATTAGCCTGCAAACAAAGATGGTGGGAGACAGTTCGTCAGAAAGCTGGTAACACGATCAACCCACAGGGTCTGGCAACATAGCCCTTCTGAGAATAATTAAATAAAAGAAACCAAACCAAACCAAACCAGTTCAAGGCCTGAGCTAAATCTTGCTGTGCTGTACTGGACCTGGTAGAAACCCCCAAAACAGAGAGCAGAGGATGTACAGAACAGGAATAAAGGAAGAACAGCGTTTGTAGAACAGGCCCATCATCCCACTACCGTTTCCGGTGCTAGGTCGGCCATGCGTCTGGGTTATTATTGGGGTGGGGGTGGGGCATAGTGATGGAGAGTTAACGTGTCTCTAATGCAATGCAGTCAACATAACGTTAGTACTGGTGACTTTCAGGGCAGTTCAACACCAGGTGTGTCTGTCTCGGTTTCCCAAGGTGTTCTGAAGAATCACTACATTCACCAAAGAGAAGCCAATGAGTGTGGCACTGTGTGTTAACAGTTAAACTTTGGAGTCACAAAGTAAAAGATGTTTTATTGCAAGCATGCAAAAGCGTGGTGAAAAGTTCAACACAGGTTTTTAGACCTTCTTCATGCCCCCAGATCCAGGGTGTCTACGTAAACCATATCTCACAAAGAAAACACAATATTTGGTATAAACTAAGTCAGTGACTTGCTTCTTAACTGCAATAGTGTCCATCCAAAATTGGGTTTAAGGTAAAACTACCTGACGATATTGGCGGGGATCCTGCAATTTGGACTGCTTGCCAGGTTTGTCCAGGCTTCCGGGTCTATTCTTGGAACTCATAGGGACTGGCATCCTGCTCGTCTGCGGGGTCCCACTGGAGCCCTGTGGGGAGGAGCAGCGAGAGGGGGAAGACAAGGAGAAGCTCATGAATGGATTGTCACTGTGGCTGCCCCACTGTGTGCAGAGAAGCTCAACGTGAGAAGCCACAGCCCTACATGCAGGACAGATCTAGGAGACGGACATCAGGAGACACCACTGGGGTTAATTCGAAGAATCAAACAGAATAAACTGCTCCACTACTGATCAAACGGATTTTAATGTGAGTATCCGAGCAATCATTTCAACAGCAAATGGCTGACCCAGCATCCTTGCGTTTACCCAACACCAATCAGCAACAGAGGTAAAAAAAACAGAATCAATTAGCTGTTAGACACCTAGTTGTTGTTGTTTTGAAGGTGAGGGAGAAGGTGTGAGAGAAAGGGATCATGGCGAACAGACAAAAAAAACTAGCCACCTGAAAGGAAGCAAGTCAATCACAAGACACCTTTTGCTAAGGTGATTATGGCAGATTTAAGAAAGCAGCTGGGTCTTTCCATTTTCCATCAGACCAAGATACCTTACGTGAAGCTGAAGGTATTGACGAGGGGGGCTCTGGGGAAGTGGGAGCTTCATCCAGAACTAGCAAGGATCGGGGAGAGGCCTCTTGGGCTATGTGGGATGAACTTGCAAAAGAATCTCTGTTGGCAGAACATGAGGTATCAACTAGGGCTTTTGGACTCATTTCACTGATCGTGTTTTCAAGCTGTTTGATGGTCTGCTCCAGGCTGTCCAACGTTCTGTAGGTATTTTTTCTAATTTCGTCAGTTCTTGAAATTGGAGACGTGCTCTCTAGACTGGGCTGCTCTTGTCTCCTGAGCATATTTTTAGGGGTGTCTTCGGGTTGAGACCTGGTAATTTCGAATCGCTTGGCTTCTTTGTGCTGCTTCACAGTGCCGTCCTCTTCCTCCTCTTCGTAGACCACCACCTGCAGAGTCTTCTTCCCGGTTTTGGTTCCTGTGCGAATTGCCTGAGTGAGAGCAGCGAGTTGCTTTTTAGGGAATTTGAATTTAAACTTTTTCTTGGGGCTTTCAGATTGGTCGTCTGGGACATCACACTTGCTTTCTGAACTTGGAGAATCTGCTTGACTGAACTTGCTCGGCTCAGGATCGTTCATTTCCTGTCCTCCTGGTATTTTGGTCTCTCCTGGAAGGAAGTGTGGCTGTAATCTACCCTCAGCTTGCTGTCCTGATCTGAGGCTGCCTGTGGCAACCTTCTTCTGAAACTTTTGGGAAGTGTTATTCTGGACTACGGGGTCTCCATTTTCCTCCTCTTCCTCCTCCTCTATCTTTTCCTCTGTCATTATTCTCTCTAATTCCTCATCGCATTCCTCAAATATGGTTGAAAGTCTCTTATACGCAGATCGGATGTCCATGGGTTCATCAAAAATGATGATAACTGGTTTCTTGTCTAGGCACACGACTGGCTCTTCATTTTCAGTTCCTTCTTGTTGGGAAGCCGTCTCTTTTTTGGCATCAATATTAACCGTCTGTACATCTTCTCCCTTTTGGCTCACTATATCGCGGACCTCCCCACTGGACAGGACCTGGACCGCGGTTTTGGTAATCATGAAAGCAATGTTGTCAGTGGTTGCATTTTCATCAGTGGGAGAAGGTGTTGATTCTCCGTCCTCATTAAGGTTCACATTAGCATGCCTCGTCCCCTTGGGTCTTAGAATAACCTGGCCAAACTCTGTCAGGGGAACCTCTTGATCTTGAGTTTTGACATCACGGATACTCGATTCAGTTGATCTAGTGGGAGAGGGAAGGTGACACTTATCTGTATTTTCCTGTCCTTGTTGGCTCATCTCCTTTGTCTTTCCATAATTCATCTTCTGATTCTCAGTGTCAGATATAGGGTACTGTGGTCCTGAGACTTTAGGCCCTTTGTTTATTTCATCTTCTAATGAACTAATGCCAGAGAAACTGGAATTGACCTTAGACACATTTTTCTGGGAATAGTTTCTACTGTCTCTAAGTAAACTCTTATTAGATATGGAATTTTCCTTCATTAAGACGTCAGTTTTATATTCTGATGTTCTTGATGCCTCAGAAATACTATTCTCCATTCCTCTTTCCCACTTAGGATGGTCACTAGGTGTTACAGCCCCTGCAGTAACCTGAGAGGGAGAGTGGAGGAGGGAAACCACACACGTTAATCAGAAACGGATCTGCAAAGGAAGGTAATTAATCTGCGTGGTATCGGTTGGAACACAGGTCTGGTGAACTCACCTTTCGGGAATCCATTTGGGGGCCATTTTCATATTCAACATCAGATTTCCGTACGTCTTCATGGAAAAATTCCAAATTCTGGTAGAATAGTGTAGGACATGTTACTCCACAAAACCACACCCCCCCAAAGTGGACTATAACTACATTGTTCCTTTCATTACACTTCCAAAACATGCGACCCAAGCACATTTGTTACACACCAGTCCAAAGCCTAAAGCTCTGTTTACCTTGGGTTGCTTTGTTCTCCAACTTCCAAAAATGCCCTGTGTTTACACAAGATGAAAATCTCAATTAGCAAAATATTTATAGTATTTCAAAGTTTGTAGGGGAACAGTTAAGAGAATAAAGGGACTGATTCTGTATCAACACATCCTCTTTTCACCATCTAATTGGGAGATTAGCAGAACCTAAACCACAAGAGTGGTGTCACATTGTAGAAAGCACACTGTCTCAGCAGGCAGAAGATCCTGATTCTACTTCAGATCTGCCACTTAACTGTGTTACTTTAGGCAAATCATTTCACTTCTCTGGGACTCAGTTTTCTCATTTATAAACTGAGGAACTAGACCAGGAGATTTTTCACGTCCCTTCCAGCTAGTTATTTCAGTCCTATCTCTGCTTCTTTTATGGAAATCGTCCTATCAGGACTCGGCATTGGGTGTGGTACTTGGAGATAAAAAAACATTACTTTTCTCGGCTCAAATGACAGATTGAAAATATACTTGCAGTTTGTACTTGGACTTGCCAAGTAGAGTGTCAAAATAACCTTAAAAACTAATCATAGCCAAGACGATCAAATCTAAATTCAGAATGATACTGCTGCCAAAATACCATCTAAACATTGACAAAACAGATATTTGAGGCTACAATGGTGACTGTGACATCACGATTCAGCTTTCCTTCTCTATATTCCCTGATGCAGAGCGAAGACACATTTCTGAGGCTCTCACCAAGATTCAGAACGTAAGAACCCAGCCGTGAGGACCCAGTATGGAGAGGGCTTCACCAGGAAGCATGGCCTTTTCCGCTATGGGGGACATAGCCTCGGGCCCTGCCACAGACTAACACTAGCCAGGCCTTGTCACTTCTAAGGCACTGCTGCCCTTTCTTCTTGCTGCAGAACCCCAAGAGGAAGAGGTGATTCTAGCAGGATGAGACACCATCCCAAGAAGGCTGTTCAGTTAAAGCAATGACAACATAACAAAGCACAATAACCCAGACCCTGCCAAAGTCAACCCAGAGCATTCCTACTGCCCCGGTTAAAAATGGAAAGAATGTTCATACACATTCAAGGAATAACACACAAACAACAAAGTCAGCATTAATCACATGGAAATATCGCACAGGATACAAGGCGCATTAGCCAACAAACACCTCCTGATTAACCCCATGAGACTCCCAAACCAGTGCAATGATTCAGCGCCTGCAGTTGAACAATATAATTTCTTTTGTGGGACTTTAAATTTAGATTATCAAACAACTAACACAGCAAGTAAAAGGTTTTAAGAAGAAAAATAAATGAGGTTTTGGCCTAAGGGTTTCAACTCCAGAAATGGAGATAGCATGTTAGGACCTGAGCAAGAATTTACTCTTGAATCAAAGCAGGAATTGGCATGTAATCTAAAGAAGACCCTGCACGGCTGATGTTCTGCTGGCTCCATGTAATGGGGGTTAGGCCTGGCATCTGTTCTGACTGGTCAGGGCCCATGCCATACCCATTGTTAACTATTTCGAATGCCATCATGCGATGTATGTATTTTAAAACAAATCTAGTAGCGGGAATAGTCCAATGGAAAGTCAGTAAGGTAAAGATGTCAAGGTTAGGTTTCACACGACCTATCATTTTTATCACTGGGCTAGAAAAAAGAATGAATGTATCGAAGAAAGTGCATTAACTTTATCTGGGGTTACTTGGTCACAACCGTCACGTAATCTCACAAGGATATCTTAGTCTTAGATAGTCAAGACTCTGCATTAAATTAAGCCTCATTAATATCTGTTTATAGGCTCTGAGGTTTGTATTGTTCAGACAACTGCTGAAGCAGGCTCCATATGCATATGGGCAATAAACCAAAATTAGAGACATAGTTATAGGAAAATTGCATAAAAGTGAAGTACTAGTCTAGTGTTTCATGAGGATAGGAGAAAAATTTGAAGAAACATTTGATTTATAGAAGAGTAGATGAATAGCCCAGGAAGAGGTTAATAATGACAAAAATTTGGGGACAAGTCTGATACTCATGGTTACTACGAAGTAGATCAGTCTACTGGGTATAATTATCCAGAATAAGCACCTGTGATTAAAGCCAGTGTTGGACACCCAGTACAGACCTGCTTATTATCTCATGGACCCTTGATAGAGACAAATAAGATGGATAGGATATGGATTTCCAATTACAGGACATGGAATCTCATGGGCAACTTTTTAGCCAATTAGCAAAATTCTACAATGAGACCATGATTGTCTCTAGAGAGATCTTTGAGAAGTTCCCAGTTCTTAGTGACAGAAAGAGTCACAATGGCCTGAGTATGCCATGTAACTCAGGATATGCCTTGGCCTTCCATGAGTTGGTTTTAATAAGGCCACATAAGGAAATCCCACAGTCTGAAAAAGTAATATATTTTTAATGCAATGTCATGGGTTCAATTCAAATTAATAGGAGGTTTTCTTCACGAGAAAGATTTATCGACAATAATCTCATTTTCTCCCTGGTGCATAGAGAGATCCCCCATTGCCTGGTTAATAGTTTCATATGTCAGTTATGTGACATATTACGTCAGACATAGTTTACATGAGGGCTCTGTGATGGCTGTGAGCCGGGGAGGACCAGGTTGGCCTCCTTGGCAGGGCCCCACGGCTGGGAGCTGTAAGCCCTAAGACTGCATCTCTTGAAGGGTTGCGTTAGAATACCCCTCCCATTTTGTGCAATGAGCTTACTTATACATGTAGTGAGGTACCCACTTGGAGTAGCTATTCGGCTATATTATGGCTGACTTGTTTGACTTTATTTAAGGGAAGCTAGAACCTTTGAATTCTGAAATATAAATTCCTGGTGAAAAATATTAGGACATGATAAGCTTTTTATCCTGAAATTTAGACAGAGGCTTCATCCACATACGATGGCTCTATCTCCAAAAATCATAAAAGCTCTAGATCTACCTTAAAAAGTTGAAGTTCAAACATTCAGGCTAATGTCCTTTCCTTAAGGTACTTATGTAATGACAGTGAACTTTGTTTCAGAGCCTGGACATCTGTTTTGAAGCCACTAGAATGCCACAAAGTATATTAGCACTAAGACGATAGTGAACTTACTATCTTGGAAGGTATACTTTGAGAATTTTTAATACTTAACAAAAATTCTGTGTGGCGTGCTTGAACATGTGTGCAAATACATATGTGTGTGTTTCCATGAGGCCACACCTGTGGATGGTGGCAGGTATATGGCTCTGCTGTGTGTTTCCTTCCTGGAATCGAAGGCTCTCACCTACTTTTAATGCAGATGTTTTTAGTTTAGGAGACCTGTTAAAGATTAGAAAAAATGCTATATACTTGGTTGATATTTCTACTTTTTTCTAGAGTTGTTCTAGAAAATCTTGAAAGGTGCATACTCTTTAGTTTGGGAAGATAAAGCCTAAATTCTGCATGTACTGTTGTATGCTGTGCACAGAACACAGCATCCGCTCTGGAAACCTGAGCCACTTATCTCTGATCTAAACCTAAAGCTATGTCTCTATTAGTCTAAAAATAACAAAAAAAAAGGTGAGAGAAAAAAACAATAGGGCATAGAAAAACAAGTGCAGGAGCGGTGTTAGTGTCAGAGCAAGGAAAGAAGGACCGTCAGACTGTGTGGCAAATGAGTAATTGCCACGTTACCTTCTTCTCCTTGGGTGGGACTGTGGCCCCCGGCCTAGTGTCTTTAACGTGACTGTCAGCCCGGGACTGCTCAGCATGACTGTTTGAATTTACATCCATAAAGGAACACTTCTGGAATGCCTAAGGAATTAAAATACTGAGGTTAACAGGAATCCAAGTGTAGCAAGGAGGAAGGAGGTCACAGGCAGAGATTCCAGAGGCGTGGAGACCCCAGCCTGGTCCTGCACACAAGTCACACTGGGGCCAGAGAGGCAGTGCCTGGAAAACCAGCTCCCCATTTGGCCTCAGGCTGGCAAAGCTTGGAGATGCGCCCAGGGCAAAGGCTTCCTTACTTTCTGGACCATGCCAAGATAAAAATGGACAGAGCCCTTGAAAAGAATACCCTTTCTTCCTATCCGGCATGAATGTGTGCTTAGTAGGGCTTCTTGCTTTGACCTTTAAAAAATGTTGAATATGTAAATTAATTAAAACAAAATGAGAAGCTATCTTTCTTTGCTTTTTTCTTGATGATTATTCTTTTTTTTCACTAGCTTTATTGAGATTATAGAAAAAAGGGCACAATATACTGCAAACCTTTACACCTTAAAATAAAAGCGATCCTTGCCAATGCATTGTCTGCAATAGTAACAGGTACTCCTGTGCTCTGAGGTGTTCTGAGGCTCATGTAGAATAAAGTGATGCTCCCTAGCACCCAGGTGATGCTGAGTGGCCTGGAGCTGCCTGAGCCCTATAGACTTGTCTCTGAGAACTGATGATCATAGTTACAGGAGCCCACAGCTGGCGCACGTGAACACTGAGTGAGGGAGGCCAGTTCTCAGACAGAGAAAGCACAGGCTGTGTCTATAGAGTAGAAAGGGAGTGACAATATGATCGCAAGAGCAGGAGAGCCGAAAAACCGAAGCACCCAAGCTTCTTAAAATCAGTGGTTCTCAACCAGGCTATATGTCACCTAGTTAAAACCAACGCTATTACCCAGGCCTCAACTAGAAAATAATTAAGTCAGAATATCTGGGCCGTAGGACTTTAACTCCCCAAGTAATTCTCGTGTGCAGCCATTAAAGACCACTTATTTAAATGAATACTCTCAAATAATTGCCTCCTATTTTTTTGTGTGAGGAAGACTGGCCCTGGGCTAACATCTGTGCCCATCTTCCTCTGCTTTATATGGGATACTACCACAGCATGGCTTGACAAGCGGTGCGGATGTCCGCGCCCGGGATCCGAACCTACGAACTCTGGGCTGCCAGAAGCCGAGCGCATGCACTTAACTGCTACGCCCCCGGGCTGGCCCCGCCTCCTATTTTGTTAATGTCAAATATTGTCATTCGGAAAGAACTCTGCAGGCAGAAAGAATAACCCACGCTTTCCCCAAGTGGACATTTCAGCACTGGTCCTAAAATACGGATGGAGCTGATGCCCCGGCCTGCTCTCCCACTACTGTGCTTGCTCCCTGTTCCCGCCACACGGGCTCCCTCGTGGTCCCTTAGACACTCCAGTCCCAGCTGGCCCTGGAGATGCCCAGGGGTCCACTCACTAAGGCCACTCGCCATCTCCGTTGGGCTGTTAGACCCTGGACTTCGGAGCCTGTGGTTTCTTCTGATGCCTGGAGACACAGAGCAGGAAAGTTGTTCCACAATTACACTCGGGGGCTGCATCTGCTCCTGGTCCTGCCTCAGGGGGTCTAACTCCAGAGCCTGCGGAGGCAAAGCAACCAGCCAGCCACTGGCCGTTGGAGGACTTTCTGATGCAGGAGGTTGGGTCTCCCAGCAGGAGGGCTTATTGGGTTTGGTTAAGTGAGGACTAGAGCACTTCATTCACCACTATTACCTAACCACCAATAACACACGATATTCCACCCTTCATAAAGCTTTCTGTCAAAGAAAGCATCAAAGATATTTAGACTTCCATGGAGGGAGATAGTCTCAAGGGATGGGCTCTAAGAGACCGGAACAAGTACATTACTTCTCTTAGGCGGCTAGTGCAAGATTATTCATAAGCCTAAAAGTCTATATTTCTTTGATTATTAGTGACTGTTCACCTTGCACAGAGTTAAAATTATCTAGTGCTTTGTCATCCATTTGAACCAAACTGGGCCGTGATGAATTCACACCGTAACTTGGGGGCAGAATGTGCTATAACAAATGGCCCCAGAATGTGCCTATACCTCTTAGGACAAGCATCAATCCCAACAACAAGCAGCCCTGACATGCCCATGTCATCAGCCAGAGGATCTTCACTGGGTAAGTGAGTGATAGATGCATTCATGCTCTCAACTGTTTTATGAGTCACTAACTTTATAAATCTTTGGTTCCTATGAATGAAATTCTCCAACTATTCTAAAAACCTGGGAACAATCTGATCAATGGAGGGGATGTCCCAGGCCAGTCTGTGAGTTTTAGTGAGGCTAGGAAGGGCTCATGCATGCAACACCCAACCAGCAGCCCAGTTTTCCCTGTAAAATCAAAGCAGCTCAACGTTGGCAGTTATTACCATGGAAAGCAGAGTGGAACAGCTGAGATGGAAATGGCATGGTTTGAAAGTTCTCCCTACTCCAAATGAAGAATGCAGATCCTTGGGCCTGCACAAAACCATTGGCAAAGAGGCAACAAGTTTTGGAGCCCTAAGGAGGTTGTGATCTGACCCTCTAACAGGCAAAAAAAATCCTACAATAAGCATGGGTCAAAGAAATACTCTACAAACAGACTTTGGTCTAGGAATTGTGTATATGTTTCTGATTAGACAAGTTCTTAGAATGTACACCTAGGACAGATTCACAACCATGATTTGAATGCGGGATCAGCTTTGGGTATAGTCCCTGCACCCCATTCTTAATCCAGTGAGTAAACTGTGGCAATTAGTTAAAAAAATCAAAAATAAATAAAGTATCATTTCTCAAGTAGGCCAAGGAAAATGGAAAACAGAATTATTCCACTTTTCGGAATATTTGAGAAGATGACATTGACATTGAATGGGAACCGGGTATGGAGGACAGGAGGCCACATGACTCAAGGTCAGTCATTCTAAGTATTAAAGCCGAAGAAGGGAACAAACGCCTGCAGCGGGCTTTAATCAGTCCTTATCAAGACAAGATTTCTAATCCCCATCTTAATTGCTTTTGAAATGAAGCAGAGACTACTAAAACTGGAAGAAAGGAAAGTAAATCCTACCAGCCAGAGCTAGGAAAGCTTGCAATTGATTTTTTGTATAAACTTCCTGAGTTGTTTTGTGAAATGGTCATTCCTCGCGCATATCTGAAAGGCGCCCTGAGAGCCTAGTTCAGCGCCATCTTGGAAAAGTGGAGGCCAAGGCCAGAAGATGCCGATTACTGGGCCCAGGTCAACAGGGCTCTTCGCCAGTCCTCTCTAGCTAATGAATCTGTGAGAGACATAGCCAGAGAATTCCAGATGCAAAGGCAAGGAGTCACGGTCAGTCACCTCATCCACATACCTGGAGTTCTGCCATTATTTTATCTCCTTCTTCTTCTTCCTCCTCATCCTTTAGGGAGGAGGTAGTAACTGGTGGTGGGGATGGGGTCCAGGCTGAAGCAGGCTCCTCTGTTGGACATTTTGTGACTCTAGCCTGCGGGCTTGCTCCAGCATCTTCACTGCTTGCCTATGGAAGATTCAAACCACAGATGTTGGCTTAACACCCCAGGTGCTGGCAAAAAGAGGGATAGATCACAAGAAGAACTGATGTTCCCTCACTGCCTGGTACACTGGCTTCCTAGCTCTTCAAATTGAGCTGAAAGGCTATTTGATCCCTTTGCATTTAGTTTGGGTTTTTGTTTGCACACACTGCCATTTTGGTGAATGCGTTGAAGAATTATAATAAAATTGTAACTCCTCAACATTCAGTGCCTTTAAGAAAGGCCCTCCCACACTGCATCTCCTTGGAAATTGTATTTTACGTTTAACACAAAAGACAAAACTTGCCAAGTTAAGTGGAAGCTAAAGCTCATTGTACATCTTTCTGTAGACACCCACAACTGTGTTAGCTAATCTCAATTACCTTTGTAAGATGGTCTTTCTTTGGCTTCCCCCTCCAACCCTCATTTTCAATCTTTTTTTTTTTTTTAATATTTTTTGTGTGTGTGAGGAGATCAGCCCTGTGCTAACATCTGCCAATTCTCCTCTTTTTTTGCTGAGGAAGACTGGCCCTGGGCTAACATCCGTGCCCATCTTCTTCCACTGTATATGGGATGCCGCCACAGCATGGCTTGCCAAGCAGTGCATCGGTGTGCGCCCAGGATCCGAACCGGCGAACCCCAGGCCGTCACAGCAGAGCACACGCACTTAACCGCTTGCGCCACTGGGCCGGCCCCATCTCATTTTCAATCTTTTGATGCCCTGCTGGGAAAGTAGCTTGTGATTTGCATTTCACATGGTTGCAGCTACAAGTCAAGTAAGGATAAAACTTGTGGTGCTGAGTCTAGTCCAATAGCATTGGCTGACATTTTCTCATCTGTGGCATTTCCTGACAATCTAGTTTAGTTGATTCTCTGCCTCACTACTTTTTATGTTCTAAATGAAGATAGAGAAGACCTTGTCTAAGGGTATCATCTGAACCCAGAGACAAGTTTACCAGAGCTTAACCCATCAGACCTTAGCGATGGTGTTCTCCTTCCTGCCGGTGTAGACCACATCGCCGGACCTCGTGGTGGTGAGCCCCGATCCTGGCAGGTAGCTCCGCCGTGGGGGTGGGGGAGGAGGTGGTGGGGACTTACCCCCCTGCTTGTCCAAGTCCTGCTCTGAATTTGGAGAGTCTTCTGGAAAACAGTATGCCACTGCAAAATAATCTCTTTGCAAGATAACGTCCAGAATGTGTATTGCTATAAACTCGATGCCATCTGACTTAAAAATTTCTCTCTTCTCTCCATAGTGCAACGATTAATGGTACACACCCTGAAGCCCAATTGACTTTAAATCCCAGAAAGACCCTGCACAAGTTAATTGACCTCTCTCTGCCTCGGTTTTCTCACCTGTTAAATGGGTATTATAATAATACCCTCTCCCCTGGGTTGCTGTGAGGATTAAATGACTTAATATACATAAAACATTTAGAACAGGCTTATTGGCTTACTGTAAATGCTCTGCAAGTATTAGCTGTTAGTATTAGACCAAAAAGCTGAGTATTACTTGCAGAGATGAAAGTTCAGTGCCCAAAGGCAAAGTCAGAGCCCCCTGCGTTCCCTCCAAAGCCTTCATCCCGAGTCT
The DNA here is from genome assembly GCF_057802395.1 of Ceratotherium simum simum. NCBI lineage: Eukaryota > Metazoa > Chordata > Mammalia > Perissodactyla > Rhinocerotidae > Ceratotherium > Ceratotherium simum. The sequence goes on from NC_141931.1 coordinate 11,016,686, forward strand.
GAAAGATACACAGTGTTAGCAGGAGGGATTCATGCAGGGGCGGTTAGAATAGAGTCTGGCCAGGGAAGGGCCAGGGGGAAAGTGGGAGGCAGATGGGAACAGAGAATAAAGTCGGGGAAAAAGTGGATTTTTGGTCATGGTTATGTGGTTGGAAAAGGTTCTCTGCTAACGAACGTAGGCAGCAAATGCAGAAACAAGAGAATTATAAATTAGTGTTGACACCAAAGGTTAGGAAATGCAGATGTCTACTCAGCTTTCCCCAGAAAAGTGTCCAGAAAAGGCATTTCTTAATAAAAACTCAAACAAACAGCTGCACATGTGCCCTTTAGAACACTCTGCCCACGAGCTCACGACAGTGGCAGAACTGCAAATTCAGGATCAGCCCTCCAGGTGGGCTCCGTCCCAATGCTCTCTAGGGACATGGCCTGGCCTGCCTGGAGTGTGTTTGTCTTTTCTGAGCAACCCAGACAGAGTTGTTCAGAGGAGACACTTGAGGAGTTTCCTCTTAAAGTTGGAATGAAAACGAGGGTAAATCATCGGGGTGAAATGCTAGGGATTATTTGTAGTGGACGGTTCCTGTCTCACACATGAGGATGTGGGATACAGGGATCCAGCAGCATCAGACCATGTGGCTGGTTCCCACGCCAGCAGCCGCGCCTCAGGATGGTCGCCTCAGCTTTGGGTCATCCAGGGACTGGCCCTGGAGATAGCCCGAGTCTCTCCTCTCCTGTGTAATGACAAACACTCCCTCCTTGACCAACTTTAGTCAGGCTCCTCTGAGCCCTCTTCTCCACTACACTTCATTCCCCACCCTGATACCTAAGTCCTTGGCCTGCCTTTAGCCAGAATCCCCCTTCCCTCGATGCACTATATTCTGAGCTGAGTTCAGTTTCTCTCCCCCATTGCAATAGTCTTGAAAAAAGTCTTCCTTGCTGTTTTTAACAAATGTCCTGGTGAATAATTTTCCTTTAACATTGACTGAGGCCACAATCCCCAAATTTTCCATAGATTTTTGGGAGCTATCCATGCTTCCCCATTATTTAAGTAGTCAGACAATTCACACAAGAGGAAATACAAATAGTTTTTAAAACTCCAAGCTTAGAATTTTACCTTGTTGGTAAACAAAAATAAATAAAACTAATAACAATCCACGACAAATAAATAAAAGTAATAGAAACCAACAGTTACAGATAATGCATGATAACCCTTACACATTTCTGGTGTCCTGTACATTAGTGGACTCTGACAAAAAATTAGGTGATGTATTAAAAAATAAATAAATAAAACAACAACAAGAACATTTTAACTGATTAAAAATGCTTGGGGGAGTAATTTAAAAAATAATTTCTGCAAAATTTTTTGAATCTCAAAGAATAAAAAGCCCAAATGAGGTAAATTAACAAAATGCAACATTATTATTTTTGAAGGAACAATTATAATTTTTTTTATAATTTACTTATAATTGTAAGACATCAAAGGACTATTTGACAAAATTAATATTGGGGAGAGCCGAATTAGGTCATATAGAAACATAATGAGGTAGATCATTTTCTTCATCAGAAATTCTCCATGAGAACTTTGGGGGAAAAGCCATCTCTGTGAGAGCAGAGCTGTCTCTTGCAGGGCCCTCCTCTCTCTGAACACTTGCTGCCTGATACTCCAGGGGCCCTAGACAGGCCTCATAGAGCTGGCAGGTGGGGAAGGAGGTGAAAAACTTAGCAGACTGAGGGAGAGAGTTTCAGTGGGTGGAGTTTTAGAGCAGCTTTGGGAACTGAAAACCCAGGAGGAGAATGTTACAGTGGTTAAATTGTATCTACTTTCCTGTTCCTTGATATGCAAGTCAAGATGGCAATTCCTTTTCAAATTAAATTTAGTTACTGGACTAGGCATCATTGAATGTGGCTCTGAGAGATATTAGGCTGCAAGTAAAACAATGTCTTTGTGCCTCATTTTAAGATCAGAATAAGGCAGGTAGCTTGTAAGTGGTTGGAAATTTAGTAGGTTGCATTTTCTAACAGTCATTTTATATTATTATTTTATAGCATTGATGCTTAAATTCCATAGTTTAGTTGGTTAAATATACAGTCTAATAATTTTGATTTAAAAAAATGCAATTTCACCTTACGACCTAATATCCCCCTGGGAGCTCATGAAAGCTAGCGTTTTCTTTCAGCAGCATATGAAAGGCTCTTACTTTAAACACAGGTCTCTTATTCCCCCAGCTGGTACTGCGAAGTGTCATAAATTCAAAGGAATGTGGAAGCTGGGAATCTAAATTTTACTTTATTGGGCATTGTTCTAGTATCCTAATGCAGAACACGGTTTCCCTGCTATGGTTATAGTTAAAAAGTAGTAGTGAGAATCTAGGGACACCTGAGGATTTGTTCTTCTAATTTTAAAACTTTATAAGACTCTTAAGACGTGAGCGATTGGTCCTGTTGGCCAGCACATGCCTAAGTGGGTGGCCCCACAATGCTCTGAGGGCAGCCAGCCTACACAGCTCTGTCAGTACCTTACCTGAAAGTTCTAGCTTGTCCACTGGAGCATCGCCTTTTGGCTGTGGGCCTGAGGCTGGTGGCATCTCCAAGTTTGGAATGGACTTCATGATATTGGCCTGAGCTTCTTCTAGGAGCTTCTCAAACTCTTTCCCGTTATAGTGGTCCAGATTTTGCCTTTTCTCTTCCCATTTCCTTTCTGCTTTCTGAAGGAAAATAGTAAGTGAAGGAAATTTAAAAACCGGAGGGAAAAGCTAATTAATAGTTTGGAGATTTAATGTTGGGGTGAGAGGAGGTGTAACACACTTAAAGCGCTGGTGAAATAACGCTCCAGTTTCCAAGCCAAGGGACACTTCTGCACCTCAGACAAGTCCGACCCTTGTGCTGTCTGCTCCATCTTCTGTAGCTAAATGGGCTGCCATTTAAGCCCAAGGGATATTCGTTCACAGAGAAGCAAGCTCAGAAACCCAAATTCATTCATTAAATTATTACTGAGCACTTACTCCATACTTCTACCAATACTAATAAAAAGGGACACAGAGAAATGCTTTCGAAGGTATGTATCCCACGACCAAGTTTTCGTTTTCTAAATTGAGTTTTCACTGTGGAGGAGATGTTCAAACAGCCACAAAACCCCAAACACTCACTAGGAACGAAGAATCCTAGGTCTTCGTTCCACTTCCATCAAAGAATTGCTACACAGCCTCTGGGTCAAATTTTCTTATTTATAAAACGGGAGGTTATTTAGATGACCTCTAAGCTCCACCAAGTTTTACAATAGGGAGAAATCCATAAAACGTATTTTTAAATACCTGTACATTTATTTATTTGTTCCTTTGTTTATTTATTTATGTATTTATGTGTGTGTGTGTGTGTGTGTGAGGAAGATGAGCCCTGAGCTAACATCCGATGCCAGTCCGCCTCTTTTTTGCTGTGGAAGATTAGCCCTGGGCTAACATCCGTGCCCATCTTCCTCTACTTTACATGGGGCACCACCACAGCATGGCCTGACAAGCGGTGTGTCTCTCTGCACCCGGGATCCGAACCTGTAAACCCCAGGCCACCGAAGCAGAGCGCGCGAACTTAACCACTACACCATCGGGCCGGCCCCAAAATATCTGTACGTTTTTTGAAAGAACATTTTCCTGTGATTTTGAGATGGCACATTAATCATTCCAGGAGGCTGGAGTGGAAATTAGCGCCAAGATTAGTGGAAGCCCATAAGGTAAGAACATAATGTAAGACTTGGAAAAGGCCCAGGAGATCATGGAATCAGCACACTTTACACATGAGAACACTGGGGCCCAGTGAGATGAAGGACTTGCCCAAGATTCACTCTATATAATAAGAGCCACACCCTCACCATCCTTTTGTTGTTAGTGCCATGGAGTGGATTCCAACTCTATAGCAGAGCAGAACCCTGCCCAGTCTTTCCGTGCCATCCTCTCGCTTCCAGCGCTCTACCAGACACTGCTCCACTGCTATCCATAGGGTTTTCAGGGCCAATTTTTTCAGAAGTGGGTGGCCAGGTCCTTCTTCCTAGTCTGTCTTAGTCCAGAAGCTCTGCTGAAACCTGTCCCCCATGGGTGACCCTGCTGGTATTTGAAATACCGGTGGCAGAGCTTTCAGCATCCCAGCAACACGCAGCCGCCACAGTCTGACAATGGACAGACAGGTGGTGTGGGTCCCTGACTGGGAAACGAATCTGGGCCATGGCGGTGAGGGTGCAGAATCTTAACCACCAGACCACCAGGGCTGGCTATCGCCATCCTTACTCTCCTTTATTTTTCTCCCTAGCATTTATTATGACATATCCTTGTTCTCTATCTCTCCCTACAAGCAGCTAAGTTTCTCGAAGGCATAGACTTTGACTCTTGTGTTCACTCCCTACCCCCAAGTCTCTGAGGGCCTGGGCCGTAGTGGGGCTCAGTAATATTTGTTGAGCGAATGAAGCTCACCCCATTTGTCAGTGGCAGAGGTGGCAGGAAGGCCCCGGCCTCCTTACTGTGGATCAGGTCATCTTCAGAGATAACTCATAAGTCTCCCATTAAAACTCAAAACAGACACAACAATGATAACTATGTCCAGCGAGTTCTCAATAGATATTTGTTAAATAAACGAGTTGTCCTACTGACATCCTTTAAAAATGGGGATGTTTCAAGCAGCAGATCACTAATTCTCAGGAGGAAATGTGTTTTTAGTTTTCTCCCCTACCCTGCTAGGCACGATATGACAGAATCATCATCGGCCAATCACATTTCCACCCCCTCCTGTGATATACACTTTGTAAATAGCTGACTTGGATTAGAGGCACAGTACTGACTCTGGAGCATAGAGAAGCTACCTAGCGTTCAGAGGCCCAGTAGCCATGACTGCGGCCTTAGCAGTTTTAAGAGGTCATTTCCTGTTGAAACCTCAGTTATCCACTGCTGACTTGCAAGAGAGGCAGGGATGGTCAGGACCAGGTTGCTGGGGATAGGGTAAGGAGTAGGGGAAATGTGGGGTAAGAGCAAGGAGAGAGCTAGGGAAGCAAATGTGTTATCTGAGCATTGATACCACGCATGATAAAAAAAGATATTTAAAAACATAGCATGTTTTCTCTCTATGTTGTGTGACCTCAAGACCTAGCTTTCTCTTTCCATTGTGACGGCCTCTGCCTTTCATTCTGAGACTACTGTAAGAACTTCCCACCCAGCTCCCTTAATCCTAGACCCACCACCTGAGTCAGTTCTGTACTATTCCAGATTAATTTCCTGAAGATGCCATTTTTTTTTATCACTGGTCCAAGCTGCAGCATCTCTCTGATGTCTACACAGTAAACTTTAGACATCTTGGTTTTCAGCCTGTTTTGTCAGCCTTATCTCCTCTTTCTTGTTCAAGTTACACAGGTTACTCACGGCCCCAGCCTTTGCTCCAGCATTCCTCTATCCTAGAATGCCCTCACCACTCTTCTCTGCTTACCCAGATTCTACTTATTTTTCAAGATCAGTGGCAAACCCTCCCCAGGCCTGCATTCACCAGTGGTGTGGCTGAGCCAGCACGCACTGGCTTAGAAGAGCTGATTGTCACATTTCTTCCTAACTGCTTGTTCAGTGATGTCATGTTGTAACTCAAAATCAGCAACAGTGGGAGTCTTCATGGAAATTGGCAAATGCTACAAATCAGGGCTTTTTCCACCAGAGAGCCACTTGTTAAATACTTAACCAGCACACCACTGTCTCACCTACCTACAGGTTAGGTATCCTTATCTTTCTCTGAAATCTAATGACCTTTCTCTTAATCTGGCCATTGAAACCCATTTGTAGTTTAAAAAAAATCTGTCTTTCCGATAGACATATCTATCCATCCATCTTTGGTAGAAATATATCTTTGACACTTACATGTATTATCTCTATAACCAGACTGTAAGCTCTTTGAGGGAAAGGACCACGTGTTACACTCCTTTATGGGGTTATGAAAAATGGAAATAGGACTCTACCTCAATAGACACCGCCCTGTTCTTGGCACTCACGCTGTGGATTTCCTCAATGAACAAGCTCTGCATGGTGGAACCGTTCATGGGCGTCTGTGGGGACTGAGGAGCCTGTGCCGACTGCAGAGCAGAGGTCACTTCCTGAGTGACAGTTGGAGAGCTGGCAGGGTGAGGACCAGTCCCCCCAGGTAAGTGCTGCGCAGGGTTCAGCAGGGCCGAGGAGAGCTGGGAGGTCTGGATGACCACGGGAGAGCTCTGGGCATGGTGAACCATCAAGGGCACCACTTCTGACTTCATGTCGCCCGGGACTCCCGTGCCACGGAGGGGCTGGCCTGGGGTGTGGAGTGCCTCCTCCTGGGTCTTCAGGACTTCTGCGGCAGTGGCCTTTTCCATAGCGACATACTGTGCGGCCTGGGCTGCATCTGTACCTTTCAAGAGCCCATCGGTGACATGTCTGGGAGAAACCATGCACAGCAGCATTAACTTTTAAAATAGGTAACTTTCATTTTATTATTACAGTGTATTTGAATGCTGTGTCATTCCAAAGCCAGGCAAGATTTTGCTGCAAAATTAAAACATTCTAAAACCCTCAGGGTTGAGGGTTTCCATAGCAACTTCCTAAAGCCCTTGAATTGCCTCCTAGTTATCTCTGGCAGCTGCTTACTCAGTCCTTTCCTCAGGAGATGGTCTGTCTTTCCCTTTCCACCAGACTGTTGTGCCCAAACTGACGAGATTCCATCACTGTTTGGGTGGGGGTGGCATGAAGTGAACACGAGTCTAACGATATCTCCTCCACCTGAGCCTGGCCTGGACAGCTCTCAAGATGCTCAGCTCTAACCCCAAAAGCTTCCTAAACTCTCCTCCTTTCACTGCCAAACACCTTGGGCGGGTAGCTTATATTCTAGTTCCTTCTGCCTGCTCTTTCTGTAGCTCAGCCTGGTGCCATCTGCCTTCCCCACCTGGACTTAATCAAGCCTTGCTGCAAGGTCAGCAGTGACTCCTAATCGAACAGCTGGGTTAATCCTTATGGTCCTCTGCTTTTTGGGTCATTTGATGCTATTTGTCCATCTCCACCCTTGGTGCAGTGGAAAAGACGTGGCCTTTGGGGTCACACAGACTTGTGTCTGAATATCAGTCCTACTGTGTTCTAGCTACAGAATGTCAGGAACTTCACCTTTCTGAACCTCAGATACTTTTCTCCAGAATGTAATGATGATGATGATGATGATGACAATGCCTTCCAATGCCTTCTTCAGGGGTTGTCATTAGGATCAACGTAGTTACATGTAAGACAGTGTCAAACATGGTACTTCACTCATAATTTTTAGTCACTCATTCCCTTACTAAAATACTCTTTTTTTTTGACTGAGAAAGGACATGGTATTCTACGACGCTCCTCTGCTAGTCACTTCTCTGTTTCTTTTGCTGTTAACTTTATCTACCGTGTCCCTTCAATCCCCAATGATCTGTTCCCTCCCCCGCCCATTCTATCATGCCATCTCCTCCATTTTCAATAAAGTGACTTCCAATTCTTCACGAAGGTGACTTCCAATTCTAAATTTCTCTCTCCCTCTCTCTCTCCCTCCCTCCCAGCCTCCCTCCAAGTTAGGAGGGACCCCCCTCTAACTCTTTCTTGAACTTCAGTCCACATTTCTAAGCGCCTAGCAGGCAGCTCTGTTTGGATATCCTTCCAGCTCCTCAAATTCAACATGTACCAAACCACTTCAGCATCGTCCCAAGCCGCGAAGTTGCTCTGAACTGTGACTGTCACCTGCTTTAACTTCTCACAGTGGCATTAGGACATATGCGTGTCCTTGGGGGCGTGCGTATTCCTACCTTCTTCCTTATGTCTTCCACAGTGCTGAGTATAGCATGTTATACACAAAAGATACCAGGAAAAGTTAATAATATAAAGGCTTGTGATGGGCAGCCTGATGGCAGCTAAAATTTCCTTTATTTTTATTTCAAAGTTACTTAACTGGTTTTATCTACCATTCTAACCACTGAACGTTTATGGGACAAAAAATCCTATACCATTTAAAACATACAATCCCATCTTGTTTTTAGAACCTGCATTCCCTGGAGATAAGACAAATGCTGAGCTGCATCACTCTGTGCAGCTCTAAAAATTTCTTTTAATTGTTTTTCAGGGAAGAGGAGGGAACGAGGCGGTGTTACCTGCCAGCCTGCTATCTATTTCCACTTGATAAGGATGGTTTGTTTTAGGCTTTGCAGATGGGTTACCTCATGTAGGTAGGAGCTTAATGAAGAACTCTTTTAACTGATTTTTATCCTACTGGAAGAAAAAGTTCACTCCGTCAATTTAAAATGAGTGAATCTATGAGAAAATGTAACTCAGGTACAATTTTTTCCTGTACCCAGTCAGATGTGATCTCTGCAGGAGGAGGCCATTGTTGTTTTAATTCAGAATTCCTCTGGCATCCTGGAACTTATGTAGGTGATTATATGGCTGCTTTGTAGTGTTATCATCTCAAAAGAGGCTCTTTCTTCTGGTCATTCATTACTAGAAAAATCTCACTTGCTCCTTATGGTTAATAATTCATCTAAAAGTCAACTGCACATTTAATATATTTCTCTTACAAATTTGATCAAATGATCATAGTTAGTGATTAAAATATAAGAAAGTTTTCTATATGTCACTTCTGTTTGTGACTTGCTCTCAAATCTGGTCTGAGATTTGAAGGGTAACGTCTCTGCAATTTCCTGGTTCTATTAAATCAGTGAACACTCAGGAACTGCCACTGTTGGGAAGTGGTTTATTTGGGGTAGTTGTGTCTATTTCCCATGTGAGAGGGGAATTTTTTGTAAGGGCAGGGGTCCTATGTGTCTTGTTAATTACTATATTCTTAACACCCAACACCAGGGCTGGAACACAGAGAAAGCCCAAATGTTACTGCCTGCCTGGCTGTGAGATCAGAGCCACAACAATTCTGGAGTCAGACTGTCGGTTCACACCCCAGCCCCATCTCCGACCTGCAGGGAAACTCCCCAAACCTCCACTGTGACCCTCTTTTATGGGCAGGCATATCCTCGGTAAGGGTGACTGGCCCATGCCACTCAAGGGGGTGCATTTCTCTTTTCTAGGTAGATACTCTTTCAGTAGATAATTCAAGAAAGACTTTATTTCTACTCACTTTCTTCTAACTGAAGTCATCTATGCCCCTGACGTGAAGGAGGCTAATAAAATATTTTGATCCATTTTTTAACTTCAAAATGTTATTAAAAAGAACCACCTTCAAACGATTTTTTTTTTAAATGTTTACTGTGTTTACTTATTTTAAGCCCTAGGATGTGCCAAACACAGCAAGCCTGTGCTGAAGAATCAGGACCTCGAGCATTATGGCAATAGAATATCCAACTCAGAAGACTGGAAATAAGACGTGATACGTCACGAAAATGGAGACAGGTCCCAGGAGCACAGAGGAAGCCTGAGAGTCCAAAACCTTGACCCCCAACCTTCCCAGCACATCCCCCTACACCTGATGCCCCTCAGGAAGCCTGCTCACCTCCGTAACATGGTCAGGGTGTCGGTCATACCCCGCACTCTCTGTAGGAGACTATCCAGCCTGTGTGGCTCTTCCTTCAGAAACCGCACGGCCTCTACTTCTATGCGCAGGATGGCTCGCATCTTGTTTTGTAAAGTTGGAAATTCTCCTGCAGGCAGAGAGCAGCTGGTGAGTTGTAGGAGAAAAAGCCAGAATGGCAAGCCCCCATCCCGCACCCCAACAGGGAATAGGGTTGAGAAGCATGGGCTTCATCAGCCACAGTTCATGTATCTTCAGGAGGCAGACAAGGTCAGACAGAACTGGGTTCAGTGACCTTGGGCAAGGGCAGAGCTCTAGGCCTCATGTCCTGCCTGGGCATTTGGGATAAGGTCAACCGTCCCTTAGGGCTGTCTTTAATGAATTTGGCACAGGTGCCCTGGTGCACTGTAAGAGCCCAGACAACAGAAACTGTCATCAGCATCATTTGGTCCTAAATCTTACAGCACTCACTACGACACATCCAAGGAGACAGGGATGTTTGCCTGTTCTGTTCAGTGATGTATCCCTAGTGCCTAGAACGGTGCCTGACACACACAGGTGTTTGATGAAAATATGCATGCATGTGCGAATACATCCTTTGCTATTTGACAGATTTTTAAACACCCCAGAAAACACACTTCAAACTTCTCCCTTTAAGGAGGAAGCTCACCTTTCAGGGTAGCTACAGCTTCTCCCACCTGTCGCAGGAGGAAAGCCCCATCTTCCACGTCTTTTAGAGTAACTACTCGGCCAGCCGATGTGGAGTCCTTCTTCAAGTCTTCAACGAAGTCTTCGAGCTCACTGGGGGAGCAAGCAGACCAGTAGATGGGAGTGAACACGGAGGCCCTCAAAAAGGACAGGTGTGGTAGCAAGGGCTCACCTGGGCCCCCTCTGTGTACTGTGTCCCAGCCCCACCCCTCGCCTTCCACTGAGATGGTGGCAGCACATCTTAGAAGAGTAGCTTGGTTTGGCTTGAAACATTCTGAGGTGTAAGGCAGGTGCAAGATTTTCCCAGAGCCTGATCACGGGGAGGCCCAGGTTGGCCAGAGGGAAGATGGTGGCTGGCTGACAGAGGACCCACTCTGCATTTTCAGTGGTGCTGATGCCAACTAAGGAGGGGCCTGTGCATTTTGTGATGTGACAGAGGAGAGAGAGAGAGTGTGCATGCTGCAGGGGAGCAAAACAAGGAGCCAGGACTGGTTTATATCAGGCTTCTCAACCTTGGAACTTGACATTTTGCACTGGATAATTCTTTCTTGTAGGGGCCTGTCCTGAGCATTGTAGGATGTTTAGCAGCATCCCTGCCCTCTACCCACTAGATGCCAGCAGCACCCTCCCCCAACTTGTGACAAACAAGAATGTCTCCAGATATTGGTAAATGTCCCTGGGGGAGAGGAGAGAAGGGGAGGGGAGCAAGCTTGCCCCTGACCGAGAATCTCTGTTTTATACCAATTGTCCCATCAATAAGGATTGACTTTCCTCTCCAATCTACAAAGAGAAAAAATGATCACAGGTCTGATTTCTGGGTGTGTGTGTGTGTGTGTGTGTGTGTGTGTGTGGTTCTCTCTCTCATACACACACACACATTCCTTAGGATACTGCCAGTTCCAACAGCACTAAATTAAGATTTTCCACTTCAAAAAACCAACCAACCAACCAAACAGACAAACCAACAACAACATCCTGTCTCCTGGGCACATTAATAACCCCATCCTAAACGCACGTTTATATTATTTCAGTTCACCTGTAAATCTGACAACAGAAAACCTCTCTTAAAGAAACGGGAAAAGAACTTTGAGAGAGGAAGAACCACTAGGTGGCAGTAAGTGAACAGCTATTCCACATGCTGGAGCCATGGCTGTGGAGCAGGCAGTGTGAAAAGAGGCACAGTGTCTCTGCAAAAAGACGGCCCACCAAGACCCTCCACACTAGGTGGGCAAGCGGATGGAACTATGGATGGCATGGCAGCTGCGGAGTCAGGCAGGACATCACATATGTTCAACAAGGACCAGGAGGCGAACAACAGATACCTCCACCTTCAAGAAGAGGGATGGAGTTTTTGATGCTTTCATTCTGTTATGGAAAATGGACCATAATTGCCTATGACCCCTTCAGATGAAATGATGCAGCTTCAGGACCAAAAGGGACAGCCTCATTTGCTCGTTGTCCACATCTGCAAACTATGGAAAGGCACCCAGTGTTAGGTGACCCTGCCCACAGTAAACTTCCTATAGCTACCGCATCCCTGAGGTGGAGAGAATGTGGGCCGTCTCTCAGAAGAGCTCTAAGTATAGTAACTCTGTATGGAAAAAGTTCTTTTCCATTTCGTAACCAAACAGAATTACTTTAGTGTGTAGACTGGACACACTGTCCAATCCTTCTAAGCTTTGATGGAAAAGCTAAGACCCAAATTTATCATGATTCCATTAACAACCCACAGGCCTGCCAGGTCGCAATTAATATTCCAAGGAGCTGTCATCTGATCCAAAGTCAGTCTGCCTAAAATTCTATTTTAATCTTCTGCACAATGTGGCACTTGGATTTCATAACCCTGCACACAGGAGATGCTTAAATGTCACAGCTTTTCCTTTATTGATCATGGAACATAACACAAATGTGTACTGATATTACTGTACACAACAATGTCACCTCTATTCATATGTTTATGATATCTATTATAGATAAAGCATTCAAATAAAATTTGTTCATTCAAAATGTAAAAGAGGGGCTGGCCCAGTGGTGGCTAAGCGCACGCGCTCCGTTTTGGTGGCCCAGGGTTTGCAGGCTCGGATCCCGGTCGCGGACCGGCGCACCACTTGTCAAGCCATGCTGTGGCGGCGTCCCATGTAAAGTAGAGGAAGATGGGCACAGATGTTAGCTCAGGGCCAGTCTTCCTCAGCAAAAAGAGGAAGATTGGCAACAGATGTTAGCTGAGAGCTAATCTTCCTCACCAAAAAAAAAAAAAATGTAAAAGAGACCATAGAGCTAAAATGAATACTAAGAGTAAATTTTCAATATTATAGTAATCAATATGACTTTTGAGATATGAAGTCTGCTCAAAAGAATGTCAGATGTTCACAGATGCTAGGGTTTATAGGTAAATCCATTCTATTTGTTGAAGTTGCTTTTCATTCTACCTTAGTTAAAAAGAAAGCATTAATTTGTTGAAATATAGTTCATCTGACTGTTATTAGAAGCCTAACTATTATTTCCATGTAGAAACCTACCAAAGAGAAATTATCTTGATCCAATTTCTCTCCGTAGTTGTAGACCCAAATTTCATTTCTCTACCATCTGAATAGCTCACCAGCAACTTATCACGATCCCCAAGGGAACTTAATTTCCAGTGTGTGTGAGTGTGTGTGTGTCTGTGTGTGGAAGGAGAAAGGCAAGGGGAGGAGAGGAAGAGGACTAGGAGGATGGAGGGGGGGAGGGGGAAAGAGAGGTTGAGGGAAGATAGTATTTTTTTCCTAATGTTTCAGAGTTGAAATTCCCAGCTGTCTTTTGTAACCCGCTCTGTCTTACCACTCTGATCCATCCAATCAGTCCATTTTGCATTTGACTCCTTTTCCCATTCCAATTTCTACTACTTGAGTCAGGCTTTACTGACTTCTGTCTGGACTGTTCTAGTCCTTTCCAATATGGTTTCCCTGACGCCAATCTTTCCCCCCTCAGTCAGTCCCGACATGATCGCTGGAAGGACCTATCTGAAATACAGCTCTGACTTTGCTACTTCCTTGATAAAAAGCTTCAGTGACCTCCTCATCAGGACAGGCAGTAACTCTTAAAGGGGAAGATGCTTCAGAATCTCCTCTGTACCTTTGTAAAATGCACACTCCTAAGCTCCCTCCAGAGAAATTCTGAATCTGGGGTTGGACCCAAGAACTTTCATGAAAAGCCAGAAATCCAGGTTTCTGTTACATGATCTTCCCATCTTGGTAACCAGGCCAGACAGACATCAAGCAGGCGTGCAGGGCACAAGTATGGTCTAAGATATGGGTGGGTACCATGCAAATGCAAATGGCGCAACCCAAATACGAGACATGATTAGTATCTTGTACCCAACTCTCCCACCAAACTGGACTACCCCCAATTCTCCAAGGACATCCTGCACCTTCCTGGTCCCGAGTCTTGTTAGTTCGCAGGGTTCCTCTGCCTGGGAAGCCCCACTCTGTAGTCTCCACTGATGAAGTCCCACCTGTCTGCAAGGCCATCTCAGTTCAGTCTAATAAACCATTTGTGAGACCCTACTACGCATGGCACTGTGCGTAGCCTGGGGGCATATGAAGAATAACCTATTTCAGTTTAAGTCTTCCTGATCCCTGAGGCCAGAAGCAATCTCTCCTTTGTGTAGGATCACCTGGCACCTGTAAATCACCTGTTTTGTGCTATATGCATATTCATAAGTTCTGCTTTGCTAGATCCTCAAGGGGCCCTGTGCACATCTTATTCATGTGTGGCCATCCCACTAAGCTGACCAGATAAAATCCTCTCATGACATGTTTATCCAACTCCCCTTCCTTTTCATTCCTATACTGGGCTACAGTCTTGGGATACTATTGAGCTTAAAGATGCCTTTTCTGGGCCAGAAGCAAGAGTTATCTCAGCTAACCAATAATCACAACTTTCAAAGGAATGAAATGTACTTTTTCATAATTTAATTGGAAAATTTATAAAAATATTATTAAAAGGGTATATATTTTTAAAGAAGTTTTCAAGAAGAATCTTGAGACCTAGTTTTAGACAACTGGCCTGTCACAAAAACATTTCAGACAAATAATAGCCTTATTACCTCATGGTGGGTGATTAACTGTCTATAAATTCATGAGCCAAATAAAATTTTAGAAGCTATTTTGAGATGTCGAACAGTGGTCAAATGTAATTTTTTAGGAAAATAATAACTCAAATTGAATTTTTTTCTCTAGACTGCTACTGAGGAACATTGTAATTTTAACACACATTGGGTTGGCACCTGAAGTGATATAAACTACAGCTCAGATACCAGATAGATGATAGAAAACAACACTTTCCATGATGGAAACTTCTGGTGATTCTGGTCATGAGAAGAATTTGAAAGTTGCTCCCTTACAATCCCAATTTGGGAGATTCGAGCTTTCCAAGAAACAAAAGAATTACCAACACTAGAAGAACCCACAAAAATTATTCATTATACTGAAAGGTGAAATAGTTCTATGATAAATCTTCATTGCATAACAAAACATACATTAACATAAAAGATTGCCTGCCCCAGGGGCTGGGAAGTAATAAAACTCTGCTCATTTCAATAGTGGGACTTGATAGATGCTTTCAATAAGAACTTTATAAGATGAGGAACGTTCAAAGAAGCATCTTTCATTCTGGATCGGACATCCTTTACATTTAAATTTTTCTTTCACAATTTTAACTAAAGTTGAATAATAGGATGATAATTTTAGTGCTGTGTTATTTTGGCTATTAGTTTTAATTTATTGAGATTAAATGCAGACTTCCCATTTTACCATTGGGTTTTGCCATTTGCTCCTTTTAATTTTATGTTCCTGAGCCCACAAAAGAGTGTGGTGCTCCAACTTTTAAAGAGACTAGCTTAAGGCACCTGAGGATTGCTGAATTCTTTGAGCCTGGATGCAGGGGTGCTAAGTGTCCTTGGATACCCAGAACCAGCAGAACGCTAACTTGTACACAGTAGGTGCTCAATAAAGAGACAGGGAGGGAACACCACCGAGAAAGGGCCTCCTCATTGGCAAAGACACATTACCTTGCAGGTTAAACAGCTAAACACGCAGCCAGTGCCAGGCACTCACCATAACTTCTTGACGATCCTCTCCTCCTCACGCAGGTATTTTTGTCTCTCTTGCTCCACCAGGACGCGCTGTCGTTGCACGGGATCCTCCAGTCTCTTCATCGTTTCAATCACTTTGCCACTGATCTCCAGCTCAGCCTTCTTCATCATCGCCCTCAGCAGCTCCTGGTTCTGCAGCTGTTGAACAGAAGAACTCAACCTCAATTAGCTCTGCCTGACGGACATTGCGGCGAGTGAATTCCTGGCAGCCTTCAGCCGTGGGTTTGGATAAACAGCCCCACAGCTGACTCTTTCTTCATTTCAATGAGAAAGGGAAGGGAGCAATAACTGTATGTAATACTCAGCCGGTGTCTGAGTTTTAGCGGCCAACTGACAACCAGACTTTCAAGTCTGTGTCTGCAAAAAATTGGATCCTTTCTACACTCTGGTCAGAGCATCACGGACAACAGGCATAAACCCCCCACTGACATCTTTTTATCAGGAGCAGCCAAGAGCACCAGTTTTGGAGCCAGGCAGACTTTGGATCAAACCCTAAATCTTCTCCCTGCTACTGTGAGACTCTGGGCACGTTACTTAGACTCTCTTGGTCTCCATTTTCTTATCTCTAAGGATGGGGATTCACTTCCCTGGGCTGGGCTACTCTGAGGATTAAATGAGATACCGTTTGGTATACAGTAGCTACTCAACAAAAGTTGATTTGGCTATGGACTATTTCAGCATATTAGTTAAAAGAGAATCTGTGTCCCTCTTGTTTATATGGGTCCACATACCAAATACCCTGTAATCCCAGGACCTGATGTTGATGGTGCCAATGATAATGATTCCAGATGAGTCCAAATCTCATGGAAATTTACTACTTTCCTGGACTATACCTGGGCCACTTGCATACATAAGATCACAATTTCCAGAGTTTTCAGAGCACTCTTCTTTCTCACCCTAGAGAGTATGGGATATGCAAATTTGCACCCAGGCTTCACAAGAATCTAGTCAAACACTTGAGTCCTGTTTCCAAGAATGTGTTAAGTATTTCCCTGGGGCCAGACAATTTTCTGACAGCACATACATCCAGTGAATTCATTCAATCAGCCTCCAAAACAGTAATTATATTACACCTATTATACTATCCCCAAAGTTCCCCTGAAATTTCAATGAGTTGTTATTGTTTCCTTTGTTTTCTGGTTTTGTGGACCGTTCTACAACTACTGTAGGTCACCTCATTGGAGTGATATCTTAGTCAACTGTCTATTATCTGTACAAATTGAGGGGAAATGCCATCTGACCATGTTACCACCCGCTGGAAACCTCATCATGGCTTCCCTTTTCTCTGAATAAAGATAAAACATTTCAACATGAGCCACGAGCAGAGCCACCATCATGTTCCAACAACAGCACGGCACAACGATCAACCGGCCATCCAGAGAGACCCTGCCTGGGTTCAATTACTAGTTTTACCACTTGGTAGCTGTGTGGCTGTGGGCAAGTTGTTAATCTCTGTGTCTATCCATAAAAGGGTAATAGTTCATATCCCACAGGCTGGTAATGGAGATTCGTTATGCTTGGCACAAACCCGGCTCTCAGTACATACCAGCTATTGTTATCAGGGAGCATAACGCTGGGGGTGGAGCCTGTGGTTTCGTCTGGGAGGGAACCAAATAAAATGTGCTACTCTTGGGTAACCTCCTCTATATGACTCATGATCATGTTCTCACTGCTTTTGCTAATAATGTCTTTTTATTGTGGTCTTCAAAAGAGTCAGTCAGTATATTGCTGAAAGGCACCATGTTTGCAGACAACACACAGAGGTCAACTTCCTCCTATGCTCTCTGCAGCTGCAGCTCTGCTCACAAGGTGTAGGGCAGTCTGGTCCTTTCCTACATTGCCAGCCTCCTCACACTGCATGCACCTACACTGTCTGCTGAGGCCACATGAACATCCTTTTAGTTCTTCTGACTGGCCAAGCTCCTTTCTGCCACAGGGACTTTGCACATGCCATTCCCTCCACCTGGTTAATTTCTGCTCTCCACAGAGTCTCCAGGACACAGTGCCTGGCACATAGCAGGCATTCAGTAGGTATGTGTTGAATGCATGAATTAAGCAGTAATGTCAGTAATAACAGACAATGGAGAATCCAAAATTCTTTCCTAGATGGTAGAAATATGGAGTGACCCTGGGGTCAGCGCTAATTCCCTTTCTTGCTCTGACTGCAGTTGTTGTTCAATACACACAGCAACACTGCCTGCTATCAAAATGGTATGCTCCAATTCCATACCATGTGTCACATCCCACAGAGCTATTTTCTTTGGGGGGGGCAGTGAGGAAATGAGTGGTAATGAGTATGTAAGGAACAAATAAGTAGATGATTAAATGTGTCTAAAAGTGGCTGATGCATGGATCCACCCCTGAGAGATTCTGATTTAACGGGTCTGAGGTGCAGCCTCGGCACTGGGAATATTTTAAACTCCTCAGATGATTCTGATGTGCCACCATGGATGAGCATCATGGTCTAAGAAAAGGGCTCTTGAATGGATAGATGATGTCACTGTGCCATGAGCTGTATGGCACAGCCCTCTGCACCCACCCCTCTTGCATAAATCTCACAGACAAGCTCCAATAAAGTTACGGTCCAGTTAGCAGTGGATATTAACAGTGGCTATCAAGCTGGAAATTATATTGCTAGAATATTTAAACTCCTTAAAATTGAAAGTTGCAAGATGGGAAAGGGAAGCGCTGAGAGGTTAAGGGACTTGTGTCAGAGTCCCTCGGTCACTGCAGGGCAGAATCAGGATGAGAACTGGTCTTTTGAATTCAATCCAGTCATTCTTCAACCACCATCTGCTAGAAATAGAATGCCAAAGAGCATGGCAGGGGGCACGTCTGTTTCCTTTCCAGCCACGAGTACAGTTTCCGGCACACAGTGGATACCCTACACACATCTGCTGCATGAATGACTCTCGCTACAATGTTTCTGAGAAGCCTACGGACATATCAGAAGAATGCACCTGTATGTAATATTCAAATTATTGAACTGGTAATATGATCAGATCCCACTGAAATTATTCCACTCAAAGAGGAGTGAGGGAGAGAGCTGCTTGGAGTTCTAGGCTGTAGGATCCTCCTTCCCAGAAAGAGGGGGTTACTGGAGTCAGCTAGAGGGACTAAAGAGGGAATTCTCCTTAACCCACTGGCTGGCACATCAGCAACAATGAGTTAACTGTGAAGGAATAATCGTGCACAGGCTCTCTTGCCACTTCCCTCTAGTCCCCCAGCCTCCCTGCCTGGCGTTCTTGCCACCGACTCCAAGACGTCATCCTAGCAGTGCATAAAAAGTGATGCTGAAGGCAGGATGTAGGTCAACATCTCTCTCTAAATGCTTCAAATAAATTAGTCATCAGCACTTCCATTCTTTACCTTTATTTTTGCTTAGCAGTGATACCTACATTTTAATTGTTAACTTAAAACAAACACACCGCTATTAAGGTATAGTTTACAAACAATCAAATATACCCATTTTAAGTGCACAGGTCAATGAGTTTTGACAAATGTTGACACCAATGTAACTACCACTAAAAAGATAAGACAACATTTTTTATCACCCTAGAAAATTCTTTTATGACTTTTTGTAATCAGTCCTCCAACCTCTAGCTCAAAACTACCGATCTATTTTCTGTCCCTATAGATTAGTTCTTCCTGTTCTAGAATGTCATTTAAATGAAATTATACAATATGTAATCTTCTGTGTCTGGCTTCTTTCCTTCAGGATATTGTTTTTGAGATCCAGCCATGACGTTGAGTGTTGAGTTCATTCTTTTTAATGCTGACTGATATTCTGTTGCATGAGTAAATCCACGTATGATTTAGTACAATGTACGTAATAAAATTTTTATATTTTTACATATTGACTTGATTATGGTGATCTTGCTTAAATTCACTTATTTCTGGTAGCATTTTTTGTAGATTCTTTCCGATTTTATATGTACACAATCATGTCATTTGTGAGTAAAGCCATTTAGACTTTCACTTTCCCATCTGTATGCCTTTTATATCTTTTTCAAGCTTTATCACACTTGCTAGGATTTTCAGTACAGTACTAAATGGAAGCGAGAGAAGGCTTCTTTGGTCTTATTTCCAACCTTATGGGGAATGTGTATAGCGTTTCACCATTAACTATAATGTTTTCTGTAGGGTTTTCAGACGTGCTTTATCAGGTTAAGGAAGTTTCCTTCTACTCCTAGAGTGCTAAATGTTTTTATCAGCAGTATTAAATTTTGTCACGTTTTTTCTCCCTTTTCTGAAAAGATATGATTTTTCTCCTTTATTCTGTTAATAAGGTCAAATACATTGATTTGTTTTTTTTTTATTAAAGCAATCTTGAATTCCTGGGATAAAACCCCGGAAAATGTATTATCCCTTTTATATATTGCTGGATTCAATTGCTGCTATTTTGTTAAGGATTTGTTACATATATTTTCACAGGGGATATTTGTCTGTGGTTTTCTTTTCTTATAATATCTTTGACTGGTTTTGCTGTTAGAGTAGTGCTGGCTTCATAAAATGAGTTGGGAAGTATCCTCTATTTTCTGAAGGAGTTTTTTCCTTCAATAGCTTTAAAGAGGTCATTCCATTGTCTTCTAACTTAACTTTTGTCTCTGATGAGTAGTCAGCGTTAATACTTATTTATGTTTCCCTGTATGTAATGTGTCTTTTTTCCCCCCTCTGGCTGCTTTTAAGATTTTTCTATTTATTCCTGGTTTTTAGCAATTTGATTACAATACACTTTGGTGTGGTTTCATTTGTGCTTATCATTCTAAGGGTTTATTGAGCTTTTTTGGTGTCTGGATTGACATTTTTCATCAAATTTGGAAAAATTTCAGCCATTATTCCTTCTAATATTCTTCTCTTCCTCTTTGACCACTTAATATTGTTCTACAAATCACTAAGTTTCAGTTCATTTTCTTCAGGCTTTTTTCTCTCTGTACTTCAGTTTGGACAGTTTCTACTGCTATGTTTTCAAGTTGACTAATATTTTGTTTCAGCAGTGATTAATCTTCTATTAAGTCCATTCAGATATTGTGTTTTTCAGCTCTCAAAAGTTCCATTTAGATATTTTTTATATCTTCCATTTCTTGTCTCATTGTGTTCATGTTTTCCTTTAAATCCTTGACAATAATTATAATAGCTGTATTAAAGTTCTTGCTGCTGATCTCATTATCCCTATCATTTCTGGTTGGTTTCCATGGGATTTTTCTTAAGGTTGTGGGTCACGTTTCTCAGCATCATCACACGTCTAGTAATTTTTGACTGGATGCTGGACATGGAGTTCTGGATTTTGTTGTTTTCCTTTACAGATGTTGGACTTTCTCTAGCAGACAGTTCAGTTACTTGTAAATCTTTTTTTGTGCTTTAGAGACTTGTTTTTAAGCTTTGTTAGGGTGAATATAGGGTAGCCTTTACTCTGGGGTTAAATTAGTCCTAAGACTGAAGCATGACCCTTCTCTGATCTCTACTGAATGCCCCAGCTGATTGACAAAGCCTCTTTACTCTTGCTTGTCAAAATATGAACATCTCCCAGCCCTGTGTGAGCTCTGGGAATTTTTTTGTTTATAGCCTCCCACTTTGTTTTTGCCTGGCTTAGTGGTCTTTCACACTACACATGCTTGGTCTAGTATTCAATAACAGACTCACAGATTCATATAGTTCTTCCTCCGCAGAGCTTCCTCGTATTTGGTACTCTACTCCACAAATTCTAGCTGCTTCAGCTCTCTACACTTTGATCTTATCCCCTCACCTCAGTCAGACTGCCAGTGCTCTGCTTAGATTATCTCTTTCTGCATCATGATCTGAAAAGCGCCTCCAGGCAGAAAGGTGGGTCACGTGTAGGTTTCACCTCCTTTGTTTCCATTCTCCTAAGAATCACAATCCTGTGTTGTCTGTTGCCCAGTGTCTGAAAACAGTTGTTTCATACAGTTTATTTTTCAGTTTTCTAGCTGTCAACAGTGGGAAGGCAACTACAGTTGCAGTTACCCCCTCAGTGCTGGAAACATAAGTTTATTGAAAATAAACCGAACCCGGGCCGCCAGCAGCAGAGTGTGCGCACTTAACCGCTACACCATGGGGCCGGCCCCAGTGCCTTGATATTTTTATAAAAATACTTTGATGGAAATAATATTCTTGGCCATTAAAAATGTGATTGGACCAAATAAGTTATTCATATCAACTTCATTAAGAAACTAGGAAACTGCCTAAACCTATTTCACTGACCTCAAAATGGACATGTACCTCACATACTCAATCTTGATTTCTTAGGTGAAATCTAAGACTATTGGTCTTGTCAACAGTGCACAGTAAATTGAACTGATTTTTCTGTCTAGCAGTGACACTGAACAGTGGTTATTCCACAAATCATGAAGTTTCATGATGGTAGCCAGACCCCAGAATAACTCCTGAACATGTGAGTAAGTTTCCCAGGCTGTAGGGAACAAGGGAAAGGATGCCTGGTCACATCTACATGCTATCTGAGAGAAGTCTCCCCATCTTAGACAGCCTCTGTGTGAAGGTCCAACGAGGACCTGGGACATTGCATGGCAGCCTAATTGTCAACCCCTGTACTAGTTCCATTTATTATTTCTGCCTGATGGGGAAAACAGGTCTGCTCAGCACGAGCCAACCTCCAGTGTGCTTTTCTCAGGGATACACACTCCCAAGACCATTATTTTGGATGTCAGAAGATAAACGAGACGCTGGCACATTTCTATGAGGCACTATCTTATAAAAAGACACCTTAAGATAACTGTACTGAATTATATCATTTCAAATACAAGGGCTCTGTGTATTGCTATGTTTCTTTTTTATGTTGATGTTTTACCTCCTTAGTAATCTTAAAAATGGAACACTAAGTTCAGAATAACCTCATTTTTTTTTAATTTATTTTTTTATTGATGTTTTAATAGTTTTTAACATTGTGAAATTTTGGGTTGTACATTTTTGCTTGCCCATCACCATATATATGTCTCCCTTCACCCCTTGTGCCCACCCCCCACCCCCATTGCTCCTGGTAACCACAGTACAGTTTTCTCTGTCCATGTGTTGGTTTATAGTCCACGTATGAGTGAGATCATACAGTGTTTGTCTTTCTCTTTCTGGCTTATTTCACTTAACATAATACCCTCCAGGCCCATCCATGTTGTTGCAAATGGGACGATTTTGTCTTTTTTTTTATGGCTGAGTAGTATTCCATTGTATATATATACCACATCTTCTTGATCCAATTGTCAGCTGAGGGACACTTAGGTTGCTTCCACTTCTTGGCTATGGTGAATAATGCTGCAATGAACATAGGGGTGCATAAGCCTCTCTGGATTGTTGATTTCAGGTTCGTTGGATAGAGTCCCAGTAGTGGGACAGCTGGAACGTAGGGCATCTCTATTTTTAATTCTTTGAGGCATCACCATACCGTTTTCCATAGAGGCTGCACCAGTTTGCATTCCCACCAGTGGTGTATGAGGGTTCCTGTTTCTCCACATCCTCTCCAACATTTGTTGTTTTTTGTCTTGGTGATTATAGGCATTCTAACGGGCATGAGGTGATATCTTAGTGTTGTTTTGATTTGCATTTCCCTGATGATTAGTGATGTTGAACATCTTTTCATGTGCCTATTGGCCATCTGTACATCTTCTCTGGAGAAGTGTCTGTTCATTTCCTCTGCCCATTTTTTGATCGGGTTGTTTGTTTTTTTGTTGTTCAGTTGTGTGAGTTCTTTACGGAGATCAACCCCTTGTCAGATGTATGTTTTGCAAATATTCTCACCCAGCTGGTGGGTTGTCTGTTCATCTTGATTCTGGTTTCTTTTGTCTTGTAGAAGCTCTTTAATCTGATAAAGTCCCACTTGTTTATTTTTTCTTTAGTTTCCCTAGTCTGGGTAGGCATGTCATCCGAAAAGATTCCTTTATGACCAATGTCAAATAGTGTGTTGCCTATATTTGCTTCTATGAGTTTTATAGTTTCAGGTCTCACCTTCAGGTCTTTGATCCATTTTGAGTTAATTTTTGTGAATGGCGATAGCAGATGGTCCACTTTCATTCTTTTGCATGTGGCTGTCCAGTTTTCCCAACACCATTTATTGAAGAGACTTTCCTTTCTCCATTGTATGTTCTTAGCTCCTTTGTCGAAAATTAGCTGTCCGTATATGTGTGAGAATAACCCCATTTTTTATTACTCAGGACTCAGAATAAGGAGATAAGGGACCAAGAAAAAAATCGTGCGAATTAGAGAAGTAGGATGTATCCATTCTCTCTTTAGGCCAAGTCTCATCTGGCCCCCAAAGAACTTGAACCACCTCTTCCAGAAGCTTCTACCTCCCCTCAGCCCACAGAGAGGGGTAGAACTGTAGTCACTTCTGTGAATATGGGATTACCTTGGTAAAATCCAAGTAAGGTGGCATTTTGGAAAAAGAGGTAGCTCATTGTTTAGAAAAAGTAGGCTTTTTCTAAATCATACCAGATAAGGTAATAAACAAAGATAATCGTCTTTTGAAGGGAACATTTGTTAGGTACAAGACTTCACCTGTCTCCTTTTCCATTGTTGCCAGCTAATTGCAGCCCCAGCTGCTACCTGGGAATGGGAACATAAGAACATAAAAGTTCCCTATAGCTCTTGCCTCAATTATAACTAAGTAGAAAACACATCTGATTAACTACTGGGAACGAGGTGCCTTGTTTGAAGTTAGGCTTTGAAGTCACTGGGTGTGTCTTTCACACTTACAGCATGGCGGATACCCCATTTGTTTCTGCTTCACCCTTTGTGATAGCTGACTGAGATCTCGACATTTCCAAGAGGCATCTCAATGGACAGAGCATTCATTATACTGGGAGTAGTTCTTATTCTGGAACATTCTAGAATCACCAGTGCCTAGCCTCTGGTCCACACCAATGAAGTCAGACTCTGGCAGTGGTGCTCCAGTATTGATATTTTTGTCAAAGGTCTCAGGTGATTGGAATGGGTAGCCAGGATTAAGAACCATTCTCTTAGAATGATAATTTATGTGAAATTGGAGAGCAGGGAATTACATGAACAGTTTTAATGGTTTTCTTGATCTTCTGCCTAGGCTCCTTTTGCCTCTCTTGACATTCTTTTTGCCCTCTTTAAATCTACCCACACCACTGTGTCTGCATCAAATTTTCACTCCTGAGAATAACTCATCAGTTCTGAAAATGAAATGCTCAAATAGGATCTGCTCTACAGTCTAGGATTTTCCAGTGATTTAATTATCTAATTACTGGAGACGGCTGCCAAGCACAAAAGATTTCATTCAGTTTCACTATTTTATAACACAGTTCAAAGAACATTTGAATGTCTAATTCAATTTGTGTTCTTTTGAGACCATTCTACAGGGTTTCGTATATCTCTAATGATGGCTCCATTACTGGACTTACAATCACTTTGGGGCTTCTCTTCACTTTTGGTGTATAATACATATTGCTGAAGGAGAACTGGCGCTGAGATGGCTTAATTATTCTAAACTGTTTTTGTCTTAAATAGACTCCCCTGACTGAAAAGACAGAGGCTGGAGGGGGAGGAAAGCTGACGGGGACAGAGAGGATAGGAAGACTGAGGGAGAAACAACAGCAGCCAGTTTAGGAAACAAAATGCTTATCTTTCCCTACATGTCTGCTCTTTAGAATTGCACAAACTTCTAAGTGCAAGAGCACAGCTGCGCATTGTTCTTTATATCCCGAGAGCCAGCAAAGCTGAGCAGTTCTGGGGCAATAAAGGAACTTATGTGGTTAAGATAGCATTCCCAGACCTTGACCGAAGAGCCTCTTTGTTCGCGAAGCTATGATTCTGCAACCAAGCTGCCACAGTTCAAGGCTTGCAAGGAGTGGTGAGTAGTGGGAGACCCCTCCCAGCCAGCCGAGGACCAGACGATGCCAGCCACCAACGGGGGATGCCGCAGCCAAAGGCATCATAGCCTCGGGATCAAATTTGCCACACTCCAGGGATAGTGTGGTGTTTACGCTACGGCAATCCCACCCCTGCCCCCAAACCAACAAATGCTCACTTTTGAAAGCAGTAGGTACTACCACACCATACAAATGATATACTTAGAATTTTTTTCTTGTGAGGTTCCAATGAGGACCACACAATTTCAAAATGGCCAGCAGGTGGCACTGAAAGGCAGAAGCCGTGTGAGAAGGGGCTAACTCTCCATAAACCCCAGGGAAGAACCCGGGAGCCGACAGTCCCTCTGTGGTGTGCGCATGTGTCGTTTGAGCTGCAGAGTACTAAATAATTGTTTTTTAATCACTTTCCAACATTTTTAGAAAGAATACAGATATTTCAGATAAAACCTATATTTCCAGATTCTCTTGAAATGCTGAAACATCTAGAAACACAGGACTCTAATTCTATCAGGTTAAGAGCTGCCCGGAGCTGAGTGGTGATTGTCCTTTGGAGGGGCCAACTCGCCGTTGCCCCTCCTCCACTGCCCTTGTTCAGTTACTGCCTGGACACTGCGGGTGTTGGACTTGTCACTCCTGCACACACCCTCAGCCCACCCTGTACACTTCATTTCACTGCAGAGTGTCTTCAAAATTGCAAAGCAAGGAGAAGCGAATGCAAAGGATGGGGAACTTCACAGATGACCTGCTTCAGAAGAGGATTTAAATGAATTTGCATGGGATGTCCGAGGTGTCTGTGACGTTGCCTGAGGGACAGACTAGCCTCTGGAGACATACGCATTGACCTGTCCTGTCAGCTCTCACGACCCATGAATGGGGCCTCAGGGCAGGTGTTTCAAGCCGGCTGCCCTCTGTTTGTTCTCTGGTAGGTAAAGCGTAAGGGGAAATCTTCTTCTTAGCTTTAATGAGGGGGTGACAAATGTAGGGCTCAGGTCATCTGTGAGTTGAAGGGAGAGAAGCTGTGGTTTGCAGCCCTTTCCCTACTGGACCTCACTGGCCCAGGAGTTTGCATCCCACTGACTCCTGAAGACACCAGACCCGTGTGGCTGCTCCAGGCTCCGGGGTGGGTTTGTCTTGTACCAACGTTTGGACTATGAGCTTCTTGAAGTCAGGGAGGATGCCCGGGTATAGTCTAAGCCAGCACCACATGCCCAGTGCCCAACCTACTGCCTTACATTATTCTGCTTCATCAGATTTTTGGGATTTGTTTACCAAGATTCGTGACAAGAACGGTCATTTCTCCCTCCCCTTTGATTCCTGTGTAGTTCACATATTCCTTAACAATGGAAAAGGGTGAGGAAACTATTAGGCAACACACTCTCCAAATAAAACGCAGACATTTTTCTCAACAAATCATCCACGGTGGCTTCTTTTTCTTTCTGAATTCATATTCTAGTCTCAACTCATATTTCTAAATACCTCACAGCTCCTTGCAAAAAAAGCTTAGCTGACGGTCCCACCTTTGCGCACGCCCATTGGGGAGGAGCAAAGAGGCAAAACACAGTAGGCAGGAAGTCTGAACTGGCTGTTAGGTGCTCCACGGGGCTCCTTGCCTTTCAGCTCTCCTCCAAAAAACAGATGCTTAATGCTTTTTTCATGTATAAAAGCATGCACAGCTTAAAGAAGTGGGTATAGATTGACTCTAGTTGCAGTGGAAGGCGCTAGACCAAATTATGCGCGTGTGAGAGGAAATCACGCTGCTCTGGTTCTAACTACCCAGGTCTTCAGTTAGGCCCTGGGAAAGGATGGTGGAAAGACCCCCGGAAGGTGCCGTGGGGCTAGGGATGCGGGAGGAGGCGAATAGGAGGAGGCCCAAAGCTGACTTTGGGCCAGTCAGTCAGAGGACACGGCCCACGCGGATCACGGTCTGTACCTGGAGCTGTCGCATGTGCTGGAGTTGCAGCCTGAGTTCGGCCACACTCCGCCTCATGTCCAGCAGGCTCATGTGGATGGCCGAGGTGCCGGCAGGCAGGGGCTGGCTGGGGGGCCCCGTGGACTCCAGGGCGCTGAGAGTCTTCCCGCCAGGAGCATGCGGAGTTCCTAGGAGAAAAGAGCAGTGAAGTCCATAAAAGTGCCAGAAAGGAAAGTCTAAGCTGTAAGTCCCATCCCGATACAGACCGCCAGTAACTCTAAAAATGCCGATTCCCTTCATTATGAAAAATTTTAAATTACGTTGGTCCTCTAAATGGCAAAAATAAGGAACTGGGTTTAAATAAATTATCGAACATTCATGCAACGTTATGGTCTGTGGTCTGTAAAAGTCACATTCTACAAGTTTAGTGCCATAGGAAGGCAGATCACAGAGCAGTAGGTACAGCATGATGCCATGTTAAGGAAGCCAGCTGTCTGTCTATCTACCTATCTGCGTATCTTCTTTAAACACACAGGTTTGCACAGAGAAAAGATTAGAGGTACATAAAACAAAGTGTTAACAGTATTTCTAGCTGGTGGTAGTCTATGAGTTTTATATATATATATATATAAATATAAAAATATATATATATATATTTTTTTTTTTTTGGTGAGGAATATTAGCCCTGAGCTAACATCTGTTGCCAATCCTCCTCTTTTTGCTGAGGAAGACTGGCCTTGAGCTGACATACACACCCATCTTCCTCTACTTTATATGTGGGATGGCGCCACAGCATGGCTTGAAAAGCGGTGGATAGGTCTGCACCCAGGATCCCAAGCTGCGAACCCCGGGCCACTGAAGTGGTTAAGTGTGAACTTCATCACTACGCCACTGGGACAGCCCCTGAATTTTATATTTTTTTATATTACCACTTTTTGTATTTTTAAATCTGCATAGCAAATATCTATAATTTTATAACAGAAAAAATAATTTTAAAAACTCTAGGACCTAACGCAGGGTGCTTACGTGACTATTCCCTGCAGGAAGATGGATCCCAAGAATGTGCACTTAGTTCTAGGCAGAGATTCGGCCGATCACCAAGGGGAAATTAATAAGAAGTGGGTGCTCTCCGAATCCCTTTGGGTTTCCAAACCAGAAGCAGCAGGACCTCTATCCACATCTCCTTCAGTGAGAAAATCAAGGGTGATATGAAAATTCTCTAGCAGAGGAATCAAAAAAGGCAGCAGAAAGAAACTCTTCCTAAATAGTTTTCTCGCTGCCGTAAACTTTGCTCCCTGAGTCCACCTTCAATAAGCCTCATGCATTTTATAAGGCCATCTGGGAAGGGCCTGATTTGACCAAGTTTGCTTTAAAAATGACTCAAAAAGGATCCCAAGAAGCACTTATAGGATCAGCAAGGTCCAGGACTCAAAAGGAGGTGCTAATTCCTTTTCAGGACAATGCAATTCTATGGAATAGGTCTCCAGAGTAGAATTCACATTACACACACACACAACACACACACACACACACTTCTGAAGGGGCTGTTCAGCTCTCTTTCCTGTAAAGAACCAAGTGGAAGGTTTGCAATGGGCCAGGCTGGCCTTGCCACGACAGAACCCGTCATTGCTTTGTATACCCTGGAGTGGTTACAGCACAGCGGGCTCTCTTTCCATCTTGGCTCAGCATCCATGGGAACTTTCCTTCCCCAGCACACACAGGCCTGCAAGCCTCAAGGAGCTGCTGCCATGGGATATAGGTGGCAGGCCAGTGAGCGAGAGAGTGCCTCGCAACTGTCCTCTTTCTTGCTTGGCCTCAGCAACGCCATATGGCAAGTTCCTCACCCTTAGAGAACCAGTCTCCCAGCCCTCTCATGGCCCCTTTGGGGAAGTCAGGGGAGGAGATGAGAAAGCGTTTTAAGGATTTCCAAGGGAACCCCTGCAGAGTAGACAGCAAGCTTTTTATTTTTATGAGCTTAACTGACCACTCCCATCACCAGTCATGGCTCTCACTAACTTTTGGCTGTTCCCCCCCAAATCAAAGTCACCCTCAAAAGAGCAGGATTCACCATCTCCGCAATTGTTCAAAAGACTGGTCTCCAACTGTGAAGGTCCTCAGTGGAAGGGCACCCAGTAACATGTCCAATAACAGCAGCATGTCAGAGGTAACATGGCACCTTCAAGATCAAGTATTCTGAGGGAGATCACAGTGAATTGGAAGAAGTTTTTCTTTTAGAATTGGTCAAGTTACTTTATCATCACTCCATATGCACAGGCATAGGTGCGTGTGTACATGCATGCAAACATACAGACACACACACACACTCACACATCCACACTCACACCACACAACATGATTTGTACAACAAATGATACTATCAAGGTGTGTCTCCTTGACACTGCACCAGCTAGCTACTCCTGTTTGATAATAAGAACTACTCTGCTAATTCCTCAGCCAAATGAAGGCCCACATTCCTTATACATCCCCCCTTCTCCTTACACATTCTGAGGGCAGCAGTGTATCTCACCAAACTCCTCCATGGAGGAGAGGCTTGAGTCTACACACTATCTGTTAGAGTCGAATGCCAATAAGTGATTTAAGAAACATCTTTCACAACCAAATTTCTTTATGGAATCTACACTCATCTATAAAGTTTCTTCATCTATAACCTCTTAATCCGCTGAATCTGGTTTCTAACTCCATCATTCACTGAAATGGCCCTTCTAAGCTGGCCAGTGGTCAGTTGTCAACCAAACAGATGCTGGGCTGACGTGACTTCTCCTCGATGCGATGCTGGCTTTTGTCACTCACTTCTTTTCTTCACAGTCTCTTTGAAACTTCCCTCTCCTTCATCTTCTCCCCTCTCTGCTGCTCCATCTTGGTCAATCTCTTCTCTAATTTCCTCCTCAGCTAACCTTTTAAACCCCGGCCTGTTCAGTCCTAGGCCTGCTTCTCTTCTTACTGGACATGCTTTCCAGGGTGGCCACTTCCATGACCACCACCTGTCAAGGTCTCTCACATCTTTGTCTCCAGCATATAGTTATCCTCAGATCCACATACCAATACCTTTGCATCATTACAGGACTTTTCTATAAGCAGGTCCAATTCACTATTTCTCCTCATCCTCCCCAAACCTCTTTCTGTCTCTATAAGCTTAATTTTAGCCATTGACGCTATTACCCACTCAATTATTTAAACCAGAAACCTGGAAATCATTCTCAGTATCCACTTCCTAGGTATCTGACCTTAGGTAAGTTACTTATTCTCTCTCTCCCTCTCAGTTTCCTCATCTGTAAAATGGATATAAGGGTTATTGTGTGGGAGAATGGAATTAACACACGTAAATTGCTTAGCCCGGTGTCTGGCACAGAGGGACCCCCTCACTGTAGTTAGCTGTGATTATTTCTCTGAGCAGAGTGGGCAGGAAGAGCCTCTGCCAGCCTCCCCCCATCACCTGGAGTGTCAGCAGGTGCAGAAGGCTGGGGGTGGCAGCAGCAACAGGCTGAGATCTATAAGCAGATGCCCTGAAATCTATGGGTGGAGCTGGATCTGGTGGGTGGGGTGCAGAGTGGTAAACGAGTTCCCCTTCAGATTAGATTCACAGGACCTGGGATGTACTCTCCACACTCACACACGGGGGGTAGTCTCATCCTAGTCTAGCAGGAGGGTCAGCGTGCAGTTCGTCTTCAGAACCTCAGTCCTTTCTGTGTACTTTACCCTTTCCAGGCAAAGGCCTCTCCTTTCTCCTACCAAATCCTGTCTTAGGTCATTTACCTCAGTCGAGCGTATCTTAATAAGAATCTTATTAAATGAAAATTTGATGTGAATTTAATGAATTCTGTTGTGACAGAAAGAACATGGGTTTGGGGGTTGGCCAGACTGGCTGTGACTCACTAGCTGTCTGGCTAACATCTTCCTTATAGAGTTATGTGTGTTAAATGATATAATACACAGTATAAAACACATCATGTGCCTTTGAAATGGGAGGCTCCTTCTGTTCTCCTATATCCACAGTAAACCAAATATTCCTAAAGTAACAGGAAGTCTGGGCTTCCCTTTTTCAGTTACCCTTGGCCAAATAAGCTTCTTGATTTCTGGATTAATTCTGTGTACCTGTCTACAGAACAGGGATAATACTTCTTGTCTTGTAGCTTACTTCCTAGGATTCTGGAAGAATTAATATATTTTGCACACCATACATGGCTGCTATGGCAACTAAAGCCCCGTAGACCACATCTAGCCCTGACACATGAGGATGAGAAAGACCAAATTGAGCAGAGACGCAGGGGAGCAAACACACATGCATGTTGCTGGTAGCATCGCAAATTGGCTCAGCCCTGCAGAAGTGAAAACTGGCAGCATGTGGTCGGGGCTACTCAACTGTTAGTCCCTTTGGACTTATTGATTCCACTTGCGGAAATACATCCCAAGGAAATTACACCTGCTCTTTCCCCCAGGCTCCAAAAAAGACATTTGCAAAATTTTTCAAAACAAAGAAATGAAACAACCCATATATCTTTAAAGGGACTGGGGCACCTTAACACAAAAGAATGAGATAAAGTGACAGGATGGTTGGACCACGGTGATGTGTGCCACGTGTGTGTGGACGTATGTTCAGTTTCCTCATCTGGAACATGGGAATAATGATTGTACCTATCCCATGCCTGGCACACAGAAAACCCTCACTAAATGTCTCCTATTATTATTATTACTATTATTATGTCACCAAAAGTGAAAAGGAACAAAAGGAGAATACAAAACAGTATGTACCTATTTATTAGAAAAATGGTATTGGATACTAATCCTTTCTAGAATAGAATCCAGAGGAACGGAAAGTTTTAGTGTTTAGTAGTTCCTTTTTCTCTCCTCAACTTTATTGAGATATAACTGACATACAACACTGTGTAACTTTAAGGTGTACAATGTGTTGATTTGATACACTTACATATTGCAACACGATCATCACCATAGTGTTAACTAACACGGCTATCACATCACATAATTACCATTTCTTTTTTGTGGTCAGAACATTTAAGATCTAGTCTCTTGGCAACTTTCAAGTATATAGTTCAGTATTGTTATCTATAATCACAATGCTGTGCATTAGATCCCCAGAACTTATTCATCTTCTGACTGTAAGTTTGTACTTTTGGACAAACCTCTGCCCATTTCCCTGCCCCGAGTCCCAGGCAACCACCATTCCACTCTCTGTTTCTGCAAGTTTAGTAGGTTCCATTTTTTCCCTAAGTTCATAATAGATCAGAAAATAAATGAATGAATAAATATCTCCAAAACAAACTGGCAATTGCTCTGAAGACAAGTTTAGCAATTTCCATGAAATAATTCTCTGGCTGCAGCCAAGGTCACTGATTGATTTCTAAGTAAACCAACAAAACCCATGAGGATTGGGAACGCTGGAAGAGCCGGCCCTGCTGGCTTTACAGCTCAACTACCCATACTTAGCTGGTGCGGAACCAGGACCCACAGAGGTCTCAACTTAAAGTCTCCAATTCTGTCCTCTGTACCATGATGCACAACACTCTGTGGCTTCCCCAAATTAAGGGTTTCACCCAACTTGCCACATGCTTCCTGTGTAATTCAGCAGCCCAACATGTCCCTGGTAACGATTTCTATTTCTAACCCAATGGGAGGGAAGACATATTCTTGAGAGAGA
Source organism: Ceratotherium simum simum (assembly GCF_057802395.1). Classification (NCBI taxonomy): domain Eukaryota; kingdom Metazoa; phylum Chordata; class Mammalia; order Perissodactyla; family Rhinocerotidae; genus Ceratotherium; species Ceratotherium simum. The sequence goes on from NC_141931.1 coordinate 11,049,477, forward strand.
CTTGCCTTAAGCCTGCAGGATAAGAAGTACATCAAATATACCTGGATACTAGTAAATTTCATGGGGAATATAGTTGGGGCCTCTTTTGGGGGAATGCTGGCATTTAAAAATCAGGCCTTGATTAAAAATCAAGCATGCCTTTTTCTCTCGCCTTAACCACTGGTGGCTCCCTATTGGCTGTCATCCCTGCTCATCCATTCCCACACTGCAGCTGGCCTGAAGTCCTCTCCAGTGTAGAACCTTCCAATGGCTTCACTTTGCACTTGGAGTAATAACTAAGGTCCTTACCATGGCATTTGCACATGCTTCTCCCTCAACCTGGACGGCTCTTCCTTTCCCTCTTCACTTACCTAAGTCCTACTCACCCTTCAGGCCTCAGTTTGTGTCACTTCCTTGGGAGAATGTCGTTGGTCTAGGCTAGACCTGTTGGTTAAACATTCATCCTGCGCTTTTTCTTAACACTCAACACACATATAATTACTTGTCCCATATCCATTTTCCCCACAGGATGAGCCCCATCTGAATGATGCACACTGTCCTTGCCCAATACCGGGCACATAAAGATTTGTTGGATGTATGACCATATATATGAATGAATGAATGAGTCAGTGAATGAATGAATGAAGACCGAAGGGAGAGGACTGAAGGGCTTAGGCCCTCCGAATTAACGACTAATCTGGAAGTTCAGCATTAAACAGAGAAGGTGTGGTGGTGCAGGGACTTATTCCAGAAGCCTCTGAAATCACACCAACCAGGTGACTTAGGACAGGTTAATACTTCTGGAAACAAGCCAGGGCTAATAATAGGTAGCCTGCAGACCTCCTGGAGCTCCGGAGAACACTTACCTGCACTATCTGTGTGGTTCTTACTGGCTGGAGTTTTCATCATTTTCTCGCTGAATAAAAGAAAAAGAGAGTCAGCTGTACAGTTTCCAAAATGCCTCTTTCTGCCCCTTCCATTCACCATTCTAAGCAATCAGCAGCAGCCAGTGATGGGATTAAGCAATGAGGGTATTGCAGCATCAGCACCACGATTGGCCAGGATGGAAAAGGCTTCCCAGGTGTGCATCTGACACTGCAGGTGGAATGCAGCTGAGGCGCACTCATGACTTTCAGGTGATGGTGGACGCGGACACGTGTGGATGGAGGTTGCAGGCGCTGCGCAGTGGTCCGTGAAGCCACATGCACTGGGAAGCCCATTTACCCTTCTTGGGCCAAAGAGTAACCTTCGACCAAGAATTACCAGAAAGAAAAAAACAAACAAACAAACCATGATTCATAGAGATGTGAATATTTTCAGCCTTGAAATGATTACAAGAAGACGGATTTGAATGAATGAATTATCTTAATGATTAAAGAGAAACAGATTGAATTATTTTTCATTGGTTTGCTTTCTTCTTTTTACCTAGACGCATCTTTGCTATTACTGGTAATGGGCCCTTTAAAAAGCGCTGACTGAACAAGGCCAGTTAAACTGGCAATCTGTTTCTCCATGGCTTGCATCCTCTCTCTGTAAGACAAGAGAATTGTTTGTTAACGCTATGTTGACTTTCAGACTGGCTTGCCTAGGTGAGTGATCACGTGACGGTTACAAACGGGACCACCGAGTTTACCCCAACTTGGCTTGGGGGACGTGAAGAGCCTGCAAATTCCCACTGAGCCCAAGATTCGATGACCAGAGTTCTGTATTAACCCAATGATCTCCCTGGAAAGACACTGCACAGACCAGCAGACCCTCCTGGAACACTGAAAAGCATCTCCCTCGGGAATAATTCTGCTTGCGCGTCATGTGTTTTTTGAGGCTTTCTGCCCTGCTTTTGCTATTTTGCCTCTGGCACCAGTGGTGTCCCAGGCCAGCTGTGGCCCGGTGGCACACACTTCTAAGCTGGACCCCTAAGCTGGGAGGCTGCTGACTGGTTTTGGTGTAAATGATGGAGATGTTCATTGTGAGTGTGGAGTAAAGCTTGTTTTATAGTCCAAGAGCAATTCAGATGAATGTCTTTGAAGACCATGGGAAAATAGGCTCGAAATCAATGTTGGACTTGGGGGTAGAGGGTGCTTAGTCTAAAGTCATAGGAACTCTAACCTGGGGCTGTTATAGGATCAAGAAGGAAAACAAATATCTCTAACAACTGAGTCATCTCCAGACATGAATGAAAAATCCTCCCAGTTATTTACTGTGCACAGATGCTGTACCTCCCTGTTCAGGGCTCGCTAATGCTACATCGCAACTCATTTGGCTTTTGAAATAGGCTCACATTTCTGTACTTCAGACAATAGCAATTTCACAGAACTATTACCATTATTTTCAACACATTATAAAAACACCACCCCAACAAGGTGACCTCTACTGACTAAGTAGAGGTCATCACACATGGAAATTCAGTTATGCTTACTTGGCAGTCAAAAACAATAATGGGAGAGAGAGGAGAACTGCGTGAACAGTGTGGGCACTTTGCCTGCCATTGTCCCCATCAGCAGGTGTCCTAACGTCAGCTTGGGACAGAGAAGTGACCCCACTCTTCACTGTGGGTCTCAGTCCCACAGGCCTCTCGTGGTGTGAGGGATGGTAATTCCTGTGCTACAAATAGCATAGTCATATATTGTAGCTTTTAAATACTAGCCAACTACTTTATCTGGTACCCAACGGAAAAAATCATGGTGGTCCATTCTTTCACTGTAAAAAAATAACTGGTTAAGTTGGACTTATTGAGAGATGCTATATCTGCATCTTGAACTTCACTGCAATCAAGAGGATTTTCAAGGGTAATTTTGTCCATATATAACTTTTTGGTCTTGAATTTTGCCTTTGGAATACAACCCTGAGGGCCATATGAAACACTGAGCTTAATTTCACAATTACAAGCTTCTAACTTCAGAATTCCATGCATTTTCTTTCGTTTAAAACGGATAGTTCTTTCACAATACTGAGTGTCGTGGACTTAAGTCATGCAATCTGGACAGATAACAGTTGTAAACCCGCTAAGGAAAAAAAAAATAATTTAAGTATTAACAGTATGATCTCTTCATTCTAATGGTGTGAGAAGAAGAAATCTTGAACAGTGAGAGTGGAAATGCATCTCCATGGAGGTGTTTCCTGGCAGAGCAGTGAATGCTAAACTTCTGAGCTGCAGAGCATTTTCTGTCACACCTGTCATCAAACAGTCCATGTGCCAAACAGAAAAATCAGTAAGACATTCCAATCAACAAAACAGGTTAGTAAATACACAACGGAAATCCCAAGTTTATCAGACCCAAGGCACGATGGCATCTCAGAAATGATGGGGTGGTGGCTGGCCATGCTGCCTGCCATGTGGGAGACACCCACACAAATGGGCTCTTGGGAAATGAATAACTTTCGAGGGGACCTGCTGGTACCAGGTGAAAGTTGTCCAGTGTCCCCATTCTTCCCACAGTAATGCTGGCAGTAGAACTCATGACCCTAAGAGTGGAGGTGCCTTCAGAGCTACCTCGAGATGTACTAGTTTCCTGCTCTTATTCAACCATAGGCAAATGGAAAGGGTTTATTTTTTTTTTGAAAAAAAAGTGGGATGACATTTTTAGTGTCTAGACAGTTTTGGTTAGGAAGCAGCTTAAAGGATCCTGTGAGGCTGGAGTGTGGGATAGGAAGGTGTGGGGACAACCTAAGTCCATGCAGAAGACAGTAATATTAAGAAATGTAAGAAATTGATAAGTCTATGGCTATAGAGTAAATGAGAATCTGTTAGAAGGCAGAAGGGATTCCAGCATTGGCTCTAGGCACAATCCCGATTAGGGCCAAATCAGTGTTCTTTCTGGGCCCTCTCTGGTCAACAGCTTTCATCACCTGGTCTGACAAAGGAGAGCAGTAGAATTAAAAAACGAAACTAAGCACCTGAATCATTCCAGATTCAGATCATTGATCTTCAGCTGATTCATCTCCATGGTTAGAACTGCAGAATGTTGCAGCACAGGTTGCGACGTCTCCACACGGGTGTCCACCGGGCTTCATATGAGTCTCTGGCATTTTCCTTGGCTCAGTGGATACTTGGCTTCCCCCAGACAACGGTTTTAGGATGCAGAGAAAGACAATCCCCAAATAGCATCCCCCTCTCCTTGCTCCTCAGGGATGAGGTTCTAGAACTGGCTGGGAAGAGAGTTTGGATGCTTTGGGGCAAAAGCCCTGTATTCAGTCCAGCTGTCCACACTTGGGTCTCCTTTTTGTAGCTGTGAGGATGGGAGCGGACATTCCTCTGGACTATGTCACCAAAGGGGTCACCAGGAAGAAGACACAATCTGTCAGTGCCTTGAGAGTTCCGAATGTTTGAGCTTGACGGTTGAGGGAGAAATTCTCTCCCACTGCCCAGGAAACAGCGGGGCCTGCATGCGGCTGAGGCAGCAGCGCACGGCACACTCACTGCACACACGTGTTTCACTGTCTCGGCCAAAACCGCGTTACAAAAATACAATTCTTTTGACACATGGTAATGAGAAAACTTTTTCCCTCCTATTTAATCATCAAAGTGTTTCTGGTTTCAGGATTCTTTTGAGGGAGATTATCTGATTTATAAATTCATAAATAAGATTGTCTTTCCTTTTCATGGTTAGTAATCTGGAAACAATTTTATGGTTTAAGTAAATTACAGCAACTGGAAACTTATGCAGCCTTCTCCTATGATGAAATGTTATGAAGTATGTTTTAATGTGAAGGGGAAAAAAGAGAAATGCAGTGAAAGAAGAGAATTAACTAGGACCCTGTCATCTTATTGCAGGGGCAATTTTGTATGATAATCATCAGAATATTAAAGATGCTTAAGCTAAATCTTGCCAATATCGCTTGGTTTAAGGTATTAGAGGTAAAATTACCATTGAAAAGATGGTTTAAAAACGATTTCATAAATGATTTTTTACCATTCCATAAACCGTATTTATGTGATTAGTAGGTATGGTTAACTAGTCATTTAGTGCTGTAAGTCAGCCCGGCTGAATGAATCTTCTCGGGGCCCAAGCAAAATATTATTAAAAAATTCAAGTCCAATCCAGAGAAAGTGCTGATCCCAGTATTTAAATTCCTGCTACTAGAACTGGCTTTCCTGCAAGCCCCATGTCTGTCTGTGAAGATGAAGCAAAATCTAATTGCTTGTGGTCTGTTCTCCCTGTCTTCAGAGCCCAGGGAAGGAAAAAAAGCTGTATTCAGGGGAATATTTTTTAGCCAGTAACTCCACTGATACAAGTTTTCGATTCCAATTTTCTCCTTCAACAGTTTTTGACCAGGGACTTGCCTTTGTACTGACCGAGGCCTCATTAAGCCTGAATTACGCCTTATCATTGTATATCTAAGTAAATTAATGGCTATTAAAAAACAAGTCAGCGCCATTAACAAGTACCAGACTGGTAATTCCCCTTTAATGAATCCTTAAGGATACGTTTTTAAACATCCAAAAGGAATGCTGAGGAGCTGGCTGAAACCAGCCAACCAAGCTGATGCGATTAGCCCGTTGTCAGAGGCATTTGCCTTTCTAACTAGTTTCTAACTTTGACATCTAGTGGTGCTGGATAGTCAGTAAGAACTATGGCAACTAGGGCTGGTATTCTGAGAGTCCCTACTAGGTGGTGGATCAACTCACTTCTACTCCTAATATTTTGTGATCTTTTTTTGGTTCCTGCTCCTTCCCCATCATCTCTTTCCCCCAAGAAAGTGAGAAACGGCCAATGAGTCATCAACAAATATTTCTGAGCGCTTAACATGTACTAGGCGCTGTGCAGGCTGCTGCGGACACAGCAGTGAATAAAGTATCATTGTTCTTAAGCAATACCTTCCTTTCACAAAGTCAATTTTTTTTTCTGGGAGAAATCTAAGTGAACTAAAACCCCTTAGTCTTGGCAGTGCCAAAGGCATTTTCCCGAATTGAATACTGAACAGGTTTAAAGCTAGGCTATGCCCTTGTTTGCTTACAGCTTGATTCTCTGGTATGAGGGAAAAAAACCAAAGTAATTAAAGACACTGTTTTCAGATGAGTTCAACAGAACACTGGAATTCAAATGATCTGAATTTGTGGTGAAGCTTCAAATACGACTCTGAGCAACGAGCTTTCTAGTTCTGCCCAACATTAACCTATTGGTGAAAGAGCTGTATAACTAAAGACATTCTTCCAAAAACTCCCAATGAATTTAACTTCTCATTGAGACATCTAGATTTATGGAGGAGATACTGACGGAGTTGGTGGTAACTGCAATGGGGCTACAATGATGTGTGCCTCTAAATTTTTCATATGTGTTAATTCTGTCCTGCTACCATCATGTGCCCCTTAGGGTTAATGACCACGTCCTGCACTTTTTCTTGCATTCTCAGTCCTTAGATGAGGACTGAGCACACAGAAGGTCATGAAGAAATATCGTTTATAACCTTGACCTTGAAGGCTGCTATTTCTTCCCCTGCCCTCTGCTCATGGAGAAGGAAGACTGGGTACGTTCACTGTTCCCTATTGCTACTTCAATCCTTCATCTGCCAACCTCCCCTGCTTCTGAATTCCGAATTACTCATCTGTAAATTCTCTACCAGCATCCAGGAAATTCCCTCACATCCTTGGATGACTTCAGCATGGGAAGCTCGCCTCCTGGCTGTCACACCCCAGTCCATCATCTTTTGTAGCTTGGTAGGGTTACTGTCTTACTTGTCTGACCCTACCATCTTACTTGGTAGGGTTTCACTGTCTGGATCTGCACTCCAGAATCCCCTGTAAGTACAGCTATCTTTGGTTGTCTTCAGTTCCCTTCACACAAACCAGCTCTTTACCTGCATCCTTACTTCCTTCATCCCCAACCATCCACACTGTCTGGAAATCCCTTTCAATTGCCCTGCTCCGCACCTGGGTGGACCCCACACACTCTCTCCACCGTCCTGACTGGATCCTCTTGCTTCTGGCCTCTTTCTTGGCCTTGATGTTCCTATGCTGGACTGGCTTTGCTTTCTGACTGACTGAAGAAGAGAATACATGAGAAGTGGCCCTTTTGTGTCCCTTCTATTTCCTCCCACATCATTTCCTTTTGGTGATGCTTCAAAGAGCAGAGTATGGAATCCTCTCCTCAGGCAACCAGGTTTTTCCCCAAGTCAGGAAAGAGACAACGACCAAAGCAAAGTTTGTCTGGAATGCTCTTATTTTACTTGCGACCCATGAAGATACACACATTTAATGACACTCATAAAGAAATGTGCAACAGTGGAGCCCCATTTACAAGGACCTGGAAAAAAAGAAAGCTATTTCTAATCTTCCTTCATAAATTCACCATGGCACTGAGAGAACGCAAGTCTACGGGATGTGCAGAGAGAATGCCGTGGAGATGATGGTATTCCCTGTGATAAATAGTTCTTCACGTGTTAGTAATTAACGCTGGTACCCTAAATGCCTCAGGGGACGTTTGATTACCAACAACTTCAATTCAAACCAAGAATCCCTATGGAGTGTGAGCAATGAGACAGGACTGGGGGTAAGTTATGCCAAGGTCTTTCTTCTTGACCCCAGGCTTCAGATGACCCAGCTCGGATGGGCGCAGCTGCCTGGATTCTGCAGGGTGCATGTGCTCTTAGTGATCAAGTGTTCCCAGATGATGAGACAGAGCAGTCAGCTGGGGAAGAGCAACTCCTCCAAAGAGGAGGCATGTGAATGAGGCCGAAAGAATGGTAGGATTTAGCCAGAGGGAGAAGGGGAAGGAGAAGGAGAGTAGAACAGAGTGTTCTAAGGAGAGTTCCAGGCACAGGCAGAAGCATTAGACTAAATAAAATTTAATGGAAGCAAACACTGCACCAGGAATTAACTTAGATTTGTACTCTGACTCCACTTAAAGCAGGGTGACTATTCTTTCATCCGTTAATTCAACAAGCATTTATTGAGCATTTATTGAGCACTTATATATACTCACAGTGTCGTAGGCACTGGGGATACAGAAGTGAATAAACAGATAAAAACCTTTGCCCACATGGAGGTTACGTTCTGCTGACAATAAGCAAAATGAATTGATCTCAGACACTAATGACATGAAGGAGAACAACAAAGCCTAGAGGGAGCTAGGAAGGGAATTTGACATTTTACACAGGGACTAGAGAGGACTTCACTGAGAAAGTGACTTTTGAATAAAGACCTAAAGGAAGCGAGGGAGCAAGCCAAGCATATTGTCTGGGGAAGGAACATTCCAGGCTGTGGGAGGAGCAGATGCACACACCTAAGGCAGGCACATGCTCAGCTGGGGGGAGCAGCTGGGAGGCCAGAGTGTCTAGGGCAGAGTGAGCAAGGGGAGGAGAGTAGGAGATAATGTCAGAAAGGTAGCAAGGGGTCTGAATGTGACAGGAGCCATCGTGGAGGAGGAACTTGTATTTTAACAGGATGACTCTGGCTTCTCTGCTGAAAGCAGACAGAAGGTGGGCAGGGGCAGGTGGGGTGACCAGGCAGGAGGCCATCGCAGCAGATCAGGTGAGAGTGGAGGTGGCTTTGACCAGAGTGGTAGCAGTGAGGTCAGAAGCAAAGGCTGGAGTTGGGGAAGCTTTGGATACAGATGTGACAGCATCCTCTGATTGTCCAAATGAGGAGTGTGAGAGACAGCCATCAAGATGACACCAAGGCTTTTGGCCTAAGCAACGGATGAATGACGTTGTCATGCTTGAGACAGAAGACAGGATTTCATTTTTGGACACCCTGAGTTGGGGTTGACCAACGGACCTCCAAGGGGAGATAAATCTGCACTCAAAAATCACTGGATGGGCCGGCCCCATGGCTTAGTGGTTAAGTGCACGCGATCCGCTACTGGCGGCCCAGGTTCGGATCCCGGGCGTGCACCAACGCACTGCTTCTCCGGCCATGCTGAGGCCGTGTCCCACATATAGCAACTAGAAGGATGTGCAGCTATGACATACAACTATCTACTGGGGCTTTGGGGGGGGGGGAGAAAAAAGGAGGAGGATTGGCAATAGATGTTAGCTCAGAGCCGGTCTTCCTCAGCAAAAAGAAGAGGATTAGCGTGGATGTTAGCTGAGGGCTGATCTTCCTCACACACACACAAAAAATCACTGGATGTCTCTGAGCCTCAGTTCCCTCAACCATCAAACCAGGATAACAATTGCCTTCCCTGTCCTACAGGGCTGTCATCCTAGAGAGATGTGGGAAAGGAAGCCAAAGGGAAAATACATGTGCAAGCATATTATAACCTGCAAAACATACGGATGCGCAAGGCTTCCTTGTACCCCTTCAACTTCATTCATTCAGCAAGGTTTTTCTGGCATCGACTGTGCGCCAGACACAGTTTCAGGTGCTGGGACTACAGCAGAGAATAAAACCAAGGGCTTGTGGAATTTACCTTCTAGGGGGTAAGGGTAATGGTACAGCAAACTAAATAAGTAGAGAAATATATACATGTAAGTATGTATACATATATACATATACATTCTATTTAATTATACCACTGTGTCTGTGTGTGTGTCTGTGTGTGTCTGTGTGTGTGTGTAGGTGTTGCAACTCAGGAAAGGGCTTGCTGAGCTGATGGCATTTGAGTGAAGCCCCGACGTTGGCGAGGAGCCAGTCGGTGGACGTGTGCTGGAAGAGTGCACAACGCAGAGGAAGAGCAAAAGCAGAGTCCTAACAAGTTGAAACACAGGAAGCCAGCGCACGAGGAGTTCATGCCAGGGAATGTAAAAGCCTGAACGGACTCTCTCGGCACGCAGAGAAACGCGGCCTCCTCAGGCGCCCACCCTTTGTTGCACAGAGGTGCCCATTCTCTTATGCCCAACACCCAACGAATACCCCGTCTGAAATCCTGCCACTTAGAATTCTAGAATCACATAATTTTCTAGTTGGAGGGAACTTACTTAGGCTCCATAGTTTCCTTTTCTGGTTCAGTGATCTCGACCGAAGCAAAAAAGAGCATGACACGCTCAGCAGGTCGGGCAAAGCTCAGGTACACCCAGGCCTGTGCTCCCAACGTGCACGGTCATCGATTTCCAAGGTTCCAACAGCGTTCTGCTCAGCGCAGCAGCTGCCCTTGGCAACGCGCCAGGAAGCTTTTACTCTATTTCACAACCTACTTTTTGGGCAGGTTGTTCTGGCTGGGACCAGAATACGGTTCCGTCAGGCATGAGGACACACAATCTCTCAGATCCAAATGGCCAGACCCAATGGCCCTGCTGTTTTCTGTAAGGGGCTATGGCTTCATGGTTTTATGTCAGAAAGACTCTTCTTTATAGAGAACTTGCCAGTTCACAAAGTGATTTTATACCCATTTTCATTTAAAATCCATAGAACCCTTAAGAGGGGGTAGTTACCATCCCCTGTGACAGCAAAGGACACTGAGACTTAGCGAGGCCTAAGGGAACACACCCAGGTCTCCTGCAGATCTCCTCCTCCAGTGCTCCCCCACGGCTCTGAGCAGCCTCCCATGGTGACTCACGTCTGGGGTGAGGCGCTCCACTTCCCGGTGACGAGACCTTTCACTCCCCAGGGCAAGCCCACACCCTGCTTTATGAAATCACCTACTTTGCATTTTCTTTCTCTTCTCGGAGGGTAATTTTTCATATTCATGCTCTGTAAGTGACATCTCATTTTTTGTACAGGTACAAACCAGTAGGAATGGCCGCTCACTCACGTTCTGGCTACCTGAACACGGGCCCTGTAATTTACCTTCCAACTCTGGATGGAGTCAGAGGCTACGGAGAGATGGTCTCGTGAGTGGTCCAAAGGGAGCTGTGGAAATGAGCTCCCCACTCCTACCTGCTTTTGATTTGTAAAATCTCAGGTGGGCTCAAAAGGTAATGACTCAGGAAAAAGAAGGAAGACACTTCCTATACTTGGCCTATTTTGTGAGTTTCCTTTTTTGTCTTCTTAGATACTTGTGCTTGTTGGAAGAGATGGGGAAGCACCACCTTTATTACAAAGACAAAAAAATATTGGGACAGCATGACAGTGAAAATGCCATTTGACTAGAGAAGTTCCTGTCATTGGAGCTTTGGAAAGTCTCCTGTCTGTTTCTCCTTCTGGAACGTCAGTGATTAAGAGAGTGGTCTCTAAGACCCCTTTAGCTCTGAAGATAGATAGCGAGGGAGAGGAGGTATTTACTGGTAATACCAGCTGGCCCTACACGAGTGTAGTGGGCAATACAGACTTTTTAAGACCTGCCATTTTTGAAAGTTCGAATTCATGCTTAGACCTGGCTGTGTACTTGAATTACTTCATTTATAAAAAATAAGGTCCAAGATTCAAATGAGGACAAGCGTAATCTTTGCGATCTCCACCAGACACAAGGACAACTAATCACAAAAGAGCCTAAAATGTGGCCTGGACATCATGAGAGCCCAGGAGTATCCAGCTGCTGGACCATTGGGCCACTTAGATGAGCCCCATCTTCAGCCTGAGTGGCAGCCACACTGATTCAGCACTGTGCTGATCTTGCCCTCTTTCAGAGAGGCTAAACCTGTACCTAAGCATTTATTCCTCTTCTCTTTAATGAAGGAGGTTCTAGCTGTCAAGAAAGGATTATCTGAATCTCACAGTATTTAGGTTACTCTGGCTTAGTTTCAGACCTAAGGCATATGATTGACAGCACCTCGTGAATATTCAAAGGAGATACAGGGGTGTATTTTAATTTCATCTAATTAGCAACAGATGCTGGCTTTCCCTTTTGAGAAATTGGTTTGTTTAAAGCAACACAGACCTTGTGACAGTCATTCCACTGGTATTTTTGATAGAATATCCCTTGTGTAAGAGTAAGGCTATCTTCATAAACTTGTCAGTTGGTGAAGTATCTCATTTATCAGTCAGCTCTTGCCTGAACTCAGCAGCCTAAGGAATGACTAGCAAATATCACTTAACCATGATGTTATGTTCTCGTGAATAAAGTAATAATTCAATTTATTGGCATTTATTTGACTTCAAAGATTGACAAAACATCATATCCAGATGTCATTTTTATAGCAGATTTTTCTGTCTTTCCATATGATATCTTTTCATTCCCTTATGTATATCCCTTAAATTCCATTCCATTTTGACATTCTCATGAAAGCTCTCAGACCAGTATAAGTTTGGGAAAGTGCTCCCTTTTCTGAATTCGTAGCAATTACTGTCTGGATGACTTCTTTGGAATTAATTATGTACAAGCAGTCCCTAAATTATGAAAGGCTTGTAATTAAAAAGTTTACTTGTACTTTCATTGTTTAGAACTTGGAATAAATAGTGGTTGGATTTCCAGCTGGCCCACAGAAGCCTCTTTACCACAATGTATTATTAGCCCTATCATTGTTTCTCATTGTTTTCAAGGAAAACGTGCTCTGACTTTCCAGCTGGACTTAGAGATGTCGGGAACACATCTCCCCCTGGAGCTCCAGCCTCAGGGAGGGGCACGTTCCCCCTTGGTGACTTGGCATGGCCTCCTCCCTTCTCTCTGCTTCACTAGGAGACGCTGTCACTCTCAGGTAGACAAGAAGAGCATCCCTGGGCATCACCCACGAATGAAATCCTATTGTTGTGGTTGTTCCTGCAGAAGAGATATTTAGTAGGCATTCGTAGCTCAGACGCTTCCTGTACTCAACCGTTGCGTAGCTTATATGTTAATATTATGCTTCTAATGTTTTATGAGTGTCTTCCCACTTTATATTCCTTGTGCGTGGGGACCACATCTAAGTTTCTTTGTATCCTGCAAAGCATCCAGCCCACAGCTAAGCACATACGAGGAACTCAATAAACATTTATCGATCCATGATTAGAGCTACATGGAAAAGCAATTCAGACAAGAGCCAAACCAGTCAGGCATTATTAGGCATCAAAACAAATAACTTAGGAACTTCTACTCTACCTGGTTAGGTGTCTTGCTCCTCAATCACATAGCTCAGGTGCAATTTTAAATGGATGCCCCAATCCTGGCTTGTCTTTTTGCTCCTGGACCCAACTAGAGATGCAACCCTGACTGCTCTCCTGAAACGGACTGAAAAGTGGCTTTGACATTCCCCACAACCTAATTTGGGTCTTTAAGCCCAGTAATTCCATTCTCTGTTCACACTTAGTTTTTATTCTCTCCCACACCCCCACCTGCTTTACGTTCTTCCTGGTATTATAGTCAACGATTTGTCTCCCTGCTTCTGCAGGCACAGTCCTTTGTCCTCACCATCTCTATGTATTAATCTCTCTGTTTAGTGGCATTTTGTAGAGTGCTTTGTTTGAAGTAGGAACTCTTGAGTACTTCCTACATGCCAGGCCTGGCACAAGGCACTGAATGCAATGAATTGTTCCACCCTATGAGGTAGGTGTTATCATTGTCCCTATTTTACAGATGAGCAAACTGAGGCAGAGCAAGATTCAGTCATTTGTCAAAAGCCCCAACTGCTAGCAAGTGTTAGACTTGGGATTTGAACCCAGGCAGTCTGGCTCTGGAGTCCACGTTCACGACACCGCACGTTACTGCCTCTCAATAAACGGTTGATCGCAGGTTGACTGGACCAAAGGTAATAACAGCAAGTTCTAACAATAATGAAGTTGCTTTATCAAGAGGTCAAAGGCAGAACTGAGGCAATAATTGTCAAGATCCATGTTTTATGAATGTCACAATTTACATTCCTTGAGTGTGGGGCATTCTTTCATTTCTTTACTTCATTAAGTAGAAAAAGCCCAAATTTCTTTTAGAACAGTGCTCTCAACCAGAGGCATTTGCCCCCGGGGGGGCATTGACAACGTCTGGAGACATTTTTGGTTGGGCCCAATAAATTACTGGGCCCAAAATATCAAGAGTGAAGAAGTTAAGGAACCTTGCTCTAGAAAGATACCAAGTCTAACTACTTAGGGGATCTCTGATGGGGCTCACTTTTGACTATACATGCAGGAAAAGGAAAAAATTAATCCTTCTATTTTTAATCATTCAGACTCACCTCTCTAGCAGGATAAAGCATAGTTTAGAAAATCTTCAAAGGTCTGCCAGTCACTGTGAACATTCTTAAATAACATAAATCTGAATTTCTACTTTCTCTCAATCAGCTGTTAAACCCAGGATGTATTCCACTCCTGAAAGCTACCAACACAATAACACTTAATCCTCATAAAACGAGAAAGTGATGTAAAATGATTAAGAACAGACACAAGCTACCAGTTAGCAAGCAGGCTTCCTCCTGTACACAGAAGTTTTCTTTCTCATTCTTTCTACTTGGCCCAAGGCAAGGGATTCTTCCTCTAAGTCTGCGATGCCCTAGAAATCACAGCGGGATCTCATGTGGCTTCTCCTTCTCCAGATATATATGCCCAGACAGGGCAAGAATTTGCTCCCCAGTGGATTCTCGACTAGTGTGTTGAATTTAGCTACTGTAGGTGCAGAATAGTGCAAAAATATGATCTCAGTTCAAATTTACCATGTGTTGAAAAATATTACATTAGGAAGAATCTGTTATATATTTGGAAGGAGAGCTACTAGTCACTTTGCAATGAGCACCCTTGAATTTTGAATGTTATATTGATAGAGATATTTTACATTATATGATCCAAATTATGAATAGAAAATAGCATAACATAAATGTCCTAGAATTTTACAATTAATAAGGGCTGTTTTATGTGCCATGCATAGAAATAATGATGCTGTTTAATGAAGTCATTTTATAACCTAAGGAAGACAGAGCCTCACGCACTAAGTCATCTGTCACACACCGTCTCCCTTGGCAGTCCCTCACAGTCACATGGATCAACTCTCTTCTTGGAGTCCCAGCTGAAGGGAAGTCATCTGGGTAAAGCCACCTCGTCACTCAAGATCTTTTTCTTTCTAGAAGCTCAGACATGACAATGGCTATCCTGAAAATCAAAGTAGTAGTAATCTGCTCTTCTACCCCAAGTCCATGGCCATCTTGAGAGGAGACCCCTACCATCATATATGTTCTACCATATACATCATTTTTTCCAGGTCTTCTATAAACAATTGGTCATCACTACATGCTTTGTGGAAGTATCTTTATACGAAAAGAGAGGCCAAATTCTTTAGATCAAGGCACATGACTAAATACAAGAATCAAGATGCAATTACCTCATCTTTAACTCTACATTTTCAAGTCAATAGAGCTGTTATAAAATCACTTTCTCTCAAAAAAAAAAAAGCTACCGCTGGAAGTTTTCTAAGTACAGATGGGAAAGAAAGAATTTTTCTCTCTGATTTCAAACATCCTGCAATTATTTGGACTATTTCATAGAAGTGCTCTTCCGAACAGCATATGAATCCGGCAGTGCCCAAAAGAAAGGATCGCTACAGATTGCTCAGTCTCCCTCCTGTGTTTTTGTAGCTTCACGTCTTAGATGTAAAATTCCACTTGAGAGTTTCATATAAAAAGCACTCTCAGATTTATTTGCTTTTTAATATTATGAAATTGCCACAGAAATTGGTTTGGCACTTCATAGGACCCTGTACTTATGAAGTTAAACTTTTAGGGGTTGGAGACTCTTTAAAAATACTTATGCAGATTAAATATTTCTAAAATAACATCACAGTATAGCTGAGACAATGTACTATAATTTTGTGCCTCAATAATTGTTTCCGGTATTCTTATTTTTAAAATTTTTCTCTGACATAGTAATCATTCATTTTTTTGAAAATAAAATCTACCAAGAATGTTCTCTTCTTTCTTTCCCTATTTCTGCATAATTGTGCTAATATACTAGCTAGGGCAGTTATATTTTAAATGGCATGTATATATTTAGCAGCATAATTATGCAAATTATACCATGTTTATGATTGTAAACATGCTTTAGGAGCAGTTACTTAGCATCTAGTCCTGAAACAATTTTTGAAGAAGTCTGGTTGAAATGCTCCGAATTCACTCCTGAATCTACTTCCCTGCTGGGTGAAGGTGCGGCTCATAGTTCTCACTCATCAGACAGAATATTGCACAGTGGTAAAAAGTATAGATTCTTTAATGGATCTGGACATTCTATGCCATTTACTGGCTTTGTGACCTTCAGCAAGTTACTTAACCTCTCTGAGCTCAGTTTCTGCATCTGTACAACAGCAACGACGATAGAATGTATCTCACTGGGTCATCATGATGATTATATCACACAATGTATGAAACTACTTTACACAGTGTTTGGCCCATAAAAGGCTCTCAATAGACGATAGCTACCATCAATGTTCTTCTTCTTTTTATAGTCTTACCCAGCAGTATTACATTTCAGCCTAGTCATCAAGCTCTCCAAAAGAGTTCAGAATTATCCTTGAAGACAAGGAAGTATGGCACTTCTTCCTTTGTCCCACATTCTTATCTGTCTAGATAACCATGGGTTGATGGGTGGGAGTGCTGACAGCCAAATTTCCAGACTCATGTTCTTTTTACTAGAGAATCATTCTACATACACTTTTGCCATGTGCCTGGGTTGAGTTAGTGGGGATGTTTAGGTCTTTCAGTAACAGCCATTCTAAATGTAGAGAGGTGTGTGTGTGTGTGTAGGGCTATAGAAGAAGGGAATCGAGTCAGCCCATATACACAGCACTCCAATTCCACCCTCTGGAGATAAGTTGATTAACAGGTGAGGAATCATCTAGCCAAGATGTGAGAGAGAAAATTTTTCCTCTGCTTTTTCACATTTTGTGGAATGAAAATATGTGAAAACGTAAAATTATATTTATAATTACAATCACATGTCAGAATATTGTAGTGATAATGACAGTATATTTTAGGTGAACATGAACCTTTTTAGTCAATTTTTCTAATACTTGTTATTCTAGAAATAAGATAATTTGGATTTCCTAAAAAGGGTTCCTAACATGTGGAACAGAAATCGATAGAATTTTCTGAGCTTTGGTAAAATGGAAATCTCTGAGGTTGGCAAATCTTTTTTAAAAAGGAAATGGAAGCCCCAAAAGAATAGTGATGCTACTTAAAGCTAAAATTCTTCAAGACTTTGATCAGGGAGCGATATCTAGAAGACTCCACATATAAGCAGAGGGTTCCTTCATCTCATTTGCTCCCATAACCAAATACCGTGAAAAACTGGGATTCAATGATGTTCATTAAGTTATATACGTGTGGTAACTGCATGCATGACCCTGAGCTAGGTGCTGGGGAGGAAGTCAGACACCATCATTGGCCAAAATGTGCGTAGAACCCAGCAGAGTGGAAATGGCTTAATATGATACATGGTGGAAGCAAGCTCTTAATCCTCTTCTACCCACAAGGTGGGTCAGCATGGGGCTGGGTGGGGATAGTGGGGAGGAAGGATTCTGGCCGTCAACACCATACCCTGGAGATGGATAGTTTTTATTGTTTCCTGGACTAAACTCTTATGACTCTAGTCCCATCCTCTTGGTGACACACATTGTTCGACCAACCCCTCACAGCCCACCACAGCAGACGTGTTACCCTTTCTTCCAAGCACAGGACACAAGCTTCTGAGCCTAAGGCATGTCTTGGTAGATTTCCCTCTAGCTGTGACACTCGTCTGTTCCAACGAGCCTCAATTTTCATCCCACACCCCTCAGCTGTCTGTGGTCACAAGAAGCGTCCCTTTCTTTGATTCTGAGAATTTACCTTCTAAGGCCTTAGGAAAAAAGAGAATGAATACCACTTTCCAATCCATTTCTTAGTCCTACATAATCAAGCCGGTCACCATTGCTGTTTTTTTAGCTGTGTGAGAGGGTTAGAATTTGTTGTTGCATTAATGATCTCCAAACTTCCACGTTCATTCTCTCTCCATCCTCCTGGAAGCTTTTTTGCTGTGACTGAACAGATAAGGAGAGACGGCCCTTTCATGATAAAATTCTGCTTATGAAAAGAGGGCTTTCTGATTTGTGTGAAAAAAAGGAAGATAAGACAATTCACATTCCAGTCACAATTTTGGTCTTTTTTAAATAAAGTTATATAATAGTAAGTGGTATCACCATTTTTGGGGAGGAGCAGGGAATAGTGGTTCTAATAAGGTGCTGAGTAACTGAATATCTGGATCTTATTTTTCACACCCATTCTGAATTCATACATGAAACATGTAAAATGCTTAACCTCTTTTGGACTCAATTTCTTTGACTAGATTTTTATGGTTATAATTATTCTGTTGACTTTCTTCAACCAATTCTGGGGAGAGAAATCCCCTCTATCAAAATTAGCTTCTCTATTACTATAGGAACTTTGGAGAGTTTTTAAGATGTAGTAGGAAGGTTCTGGGCTGGTAAATTATAACAACATGTATTTTTGAAAAGAAATTTAAATATACAGAGTGTCTCATTCACTAGAAAATTTTTGCTGATCTCAGTATCACTCCTGAATAAGTGTTAAATCTAAACCATCCTATTTTTGTGCAAATTCATGTTTTATCACCCTGGATGACAGACAGCGACACATTCTTTCCATTTCCCAAAACCAGATGAGAAAACACAATTGCACTCCACAGGGAAAAACACAAATTGCCATTTCAAACAGATAAAACTTGAACTACTCACTCCTTATTTTCTTCTTTTTTTTAATTTTTTGTTTTTTTTTGTGAGGCAGATCAGCCCTGAGCTAACATCTGATGCCAATCCTCCTCTTGTTTTGCTGAGGAAGATTGGCCCTGGGCTAACATCTGTGCCCATCTTCCTCTACTTTATACAGGACGCTGCCACAGCATGGCTTGACAAACGGTGCATTGGTGCACGCCCGGGGTCTGAACCTGCGAACCCCAGGCTGCTGAAGTGGAGTGTGCACGCTTAACCACTACTCCACCGGGCCGGCCCCACTCACTCCTTATGTTCAATGGCAGATCAATTATTATAATCTCTTGATCTATTCGTCTGAATGGTTTCTGCTAATCACAATTTTCTTCCAAATTATTCAGATTTATACTAACGATGACACTGTTAGACCCATGCTCCAGAGGCCCCCACTGACCCCTCTTGTTGGTGTGTCTGCCCTCTGTTAGCATGGATATTGGCCTGCCTCACCTGACCACCACTGATTTAGAAACTCTTTGCAGACAGTGATGACCGTTGATCCTATTCTGTGCCCTCGGCAGCACCCCCAAGGCACACTGCACAAGGCCGGTGCTCAGCTGACGTCTCTTCTCTTTGTCTGAACTGGGAAGAGCAGCCCTCAACCACACACGGGCACAGACCACCCCCAGCCGCCCTCACCACCTTACCTGGTCTCTCTGTCTTTGGGGATTGTAGCGGTGCTATAAGCAAACACTTGCTTCTCAACTAGAGGAGGGCCGAGGTCCACAATGCCGGATAATCCTGGAGTGATCCGTGGCTTTTCAAGATACACCAAGGTGCCTGGCTCCTTTTTGAAGGCCTGGCGGCTCGGCGAGACCCGGTCTGGCTGCATGGGGAGAGGGGGCCCGTGCGCGTTATGGTGCGCGTGCATGTCTACCATTCTCAGGTCACTGACTCGGTGAGGTGAGGCGGGGGGCGTTTTGGCGCCCAGAGTAGGCAAGTGGCTGTCTGGATATTTCCTTGATTTCTGTCTGTACAGTGACTGCTCCATTTGCATTTCCGCTTGCAATGTAGGGGTGCAGTAAGCACTCGCTGACCGAATTGCTGTGCGGTGATATGCGATGATGTGATCAGGGACATCCAGGGGGTGTCCGCCGTGGGAAGAGGCGATGCTCATCCGCCCTTCATGATAAAGGTAAGGATCAGGGTAGAAGCCCTCATTTCGGTACATCGCAATGTTCTTGCCACTCATGTCTTCATCCGGCTTTACATCTCTTCTTTCCAAAATGGCGCTTGGGCTGGGTGAGATGGATCTGGAGACGGGCAGGCTGGCGAGTCTGTCCCTGGGGATGGTGGCATTGCCAGGAACAACCATTGGGCGGGTGCCCCCATACGGAATTCTGGACGGGGAGGGAGGCATGGAATGGGGCACAGGAGTGGACGGTGGAGAATTCGGAATGGCATGGGGTGGATGAGCTGTGGATCCAGGTCGAGAGGCACCAGGGCCATCTCCTCTTGCATAAACAATTTCTCTCTGCATCTGAAAATAAAACAAGTAATTAGAAAATCTACTTTGATATTCATGTTTTTAGAGAAGTCTCAATGAGACAGTGTGGCTTCCCTGATGTGGGAGGCTGAATAATGGCCCCTATAAGATGTCTGCACCCTAATCCCTGGAACCTGTAACTATGTTCCCTTATATGGCAAAAGGGCCTTTGCAGATGTCCCCTTTTAAGGCAAGATTATCCTGGATCGGGCCCAACGCAATCACAAGGGTCCTTATATGTGAAAGGAGGAGGCAGGAAGGTCAGAGTCAGGGAAGACTGACTGTGATTGACAGAAGAAGGTCAGAGAGAGAGCCCGGAAGACGCTACACTGCTGACTTTGAAGATGGAGGAGGGGGCCATGAGCCAAGAATGCAGACAGTCTCCAGAAGCTGGAAAAGGCAAGGCAATGGGTCCTCCCCTAGAGCCTCCACTGGGAGTGTGGTGCTGCCAACACCTTGATACTGGCCTGTGAAACCCATTCTGGACTTCTGATCTCCACAACTGTAAGATCATAAATTTGTGGTGTTTTAAGCCACTAAGTTTGTGGTAAGTTGTTACAGCAACCACAGGAAATGAATATACCTGATATAGACCTCAACATTGTGGGGTTTGAGGAAAAAAGAGTGCAGTGGTTTAAATTTTGAGGTCGTAGCTTCTTAGAGACACTAAATAATGCGGATCTGATGTATCAAAAGTGCTAAAATTATGTATTGTAAATCTTGTCCGGGTCACATTTTCTAGTATTGGCTCTAGAAAATAGTCAGTAAGCATCTTTCCAATCTTTCCAAGCTGATGCCATCTAGGGACATGGCCAGAGAGGGAAATGAGACAGGTGGAGAAAAATGGAGGAAAGGCTTATTGATTCACCAGTTCTTTACTTGAGTCTAGGAGAAATCAGCTCCAAGAGGTGGGGGAGAAATAATGGTCCAGGAGAGGCAAAACTCATAGTGGGGAGGGCAAGGGAGAGAAGAAGGAAGGGACTCCCAGGCATGGTGGGGAGAAAGTGTCCTAACAGTACACCCTGGGGCTGCCATGTGATGGTAAGGCACATGCTGGAGGAGGCCATGTAAGCCTGGTACTTCCTGCCCAGGCAGCAGTGACTTCCGGGTGTGTCATTACCATCCAGTTCAGGAGAGTGGGGACTTCCACAGCATCTTCCGTTAGCTCTCCTTTAGAAGAAACAATGACTAAAGGACCAATGACTCAACAACCATAGATACGGAGAACAGATTGGTGGTTGCCTGAGGCAGGAGGTGGGGGGTGGGTGAAATGGTGAAGGGGGTCAAAAGATATAAACTTGCAGTTATAAAATAAATAAGTTCTAAGGATATAATGTACAGCATGGTGACTATAGCTAGTAATACTGTATTGCATATTTGAAAGTTGCTACAGACTAGATTTTAAAAGTTCTCATCACAAGAAAAAAATTCATAACTATGTACGGTGACAGATGTTAACTAGACTTATTGTGGTGATCATTTCACAATATATATCGAAACACTGTGTTGTACATCTGAAATGAATACAATGTAATATGTCAATTATATCTCAATAAAAAAAAGAATCAAGTTAATGGAGAACTAATTTGCAATTACACTACTGTGTGTAGCAAGAGGCAGAATAAAAAATACAAATTAATTCAGGATATGAATATTTGATACTTTTTGTTTTGGTCAAAGCCCAAGAGGGTAATGTTCACTGAGATTCTCCACATGGCCACGAGGGAGGGGATGGACAGCGTAGGCACCTCCCAAGCCCACTCTTCAAGTTCTATTTGTGTTGTCACAGGAGCCCACATTCCCATCCAGACGTCTGGGAGATGAGATAGGCATGGGGGGCATAAATGGTTGGGGGGTGGGTGAGGTAGGGGCATGCAGAGACAGGAGGTGGGCTCAAATGGACAAGAACCAAGACGAGCAGCCAGGAGACCCAGAGTGGGTGATGGGGGAAGAGGGAAGAAAAAGCAGAGGCAACAGGAGAAGGCTGAAAATAAAGAGGGGCCAATACCCTGAATACGTACTGATTCCTCGTCTTATAAATTCACTCATTTAGTAAACAATATTTACAAAGCACTTGCTAAGAACCAGGCATTATTCTAGGATACTATAAATAAGCCCCCATACTATAAATATGCCCTTGAGAGGGAATATTTCTTAGATGAGAATCAGGGGAAGAACTGGCGGGACTCCCACGGCTTCCTTGTCTTGTCTCTGGAACCATCTAGCAGTGCAGAACCCCTGACCCAGGAGTTTTACATATTATGATGGATTTCATAATGGAAACGACCAATAAAAAATGCAAGTACGGTATAAATATGTAGCAACCAAAAGGAGCCCTTTGAGGATACATTACCTGAGCATCATTAAATTGGCTCCTCAGCCCCCTTAGGGGGCTGACTGTTTCTGGAGACCCCAGAGTATGCAGGCTCCTCACTCACAATTACATTTATCTCCACTGCCCCGACTTCCCCAACACACATGCATTCACACCACAATAGGCTAGTCTATTCCCTCTCGATAAACTGAACTTGGGATAACCTCAAGCTGTCCTCACCCCTGGGACTCTCCCCACTTCCTAGCCCTTGTGGATGCAAACTGAGGCTGAGCTCAAGGCTGCTCCACATGGCCCAGCCCTGACGCTCCAGCCCACGGGCGATCCTCTCTCCGCCCACTCACTTGACACCCTCATGACTCAGGTGCCCAAGGCCTTAGACCAGAAGGGCATTCCCAAGGTCACTGTGTGATCATATACCCAATTCTCACTCTAGAATGGCTGGAGCAACCACGTTTCAGAAGCTTTGCAGCAGATCAAAGCAGATCCTCTATAAATATACCTCTCCCATCCTGTCTTCTACAAGGCAGGGCTCAATGAAAAGAAAGATCTGGCTCAGTGGTAAGCAAGGCAGAGCTTCCCAGGTCATAAAATAAGAGAGGCACCTGCTCATCCAGCAGCGCATGATGGGCCAAATGCCCCTCACAATCAGACCGCACCACGCAGTAATCAACCCAAACAAACGCCAAGATAAACTCATCATATCGATTCAAACATGCCACTGTGTATAAAGCATACCGTGGTGCTCAAGGGCAATCTGGTGCAACAAATGGTAGGTACTA
Organism: Ceratotherium simum simum; assembly: GCF_057802395.1. Taxonomy (NCBI): domain Eukaryota; kingdom Metazoa; phylum Chordata; class Mammalia; order Perissodactyla; family Rhinocerotidae; genus Ceratotherium; species Ceratotherium simum. The sequence continues at coordinate 11,072,517 of NC_141931.1, forward strand.
TCGTCATTATTGTTATTAATTCCAAAAAAAAAAAAAAAAGGCTTTCAAAGGTCTAGAAACCTCTTAGGATGAACAATAATCCCAATGGGGTTAGTCACAACTCCCTGTTCGTTTCCCTCCTTGTTTGGCTTCAGATTACATCTTGATTTGGGAGATCCTGACTCCAATTAACACACATTGAACTTCTCCCTTTTTCTGGCAAGAGAATAAAAAGAGACGTCAACATTCCGAGGAGTACAGAACTGTCTATAAGGATAAAGAATATTAATGAAAGGAAAATGTAAAATTATTTTTAACTAATGGAAAGTTGAGTAAATTTCTTTTAAAACAACAGAGGTGCCTGTGTAAGTATTTTAAAAATACATTTGGTGATACGAAAACAAATGGTTAGGAGGTACATTATACAACTAACTTTTAAAATGAAACTCACAAAAAAAACTCAGAAAAAAATCTCATTAGACTTTCTCGATGTCCTGTATAAAAGATTTCAGAAAGAAATGTAACAATTAACAATAATTCTGATATGCTGTGCATTTATATGGGGAATGGAAGTGACAATCAAAATATTTAACATCCAGTAGCCAGTATCACATGGGTACCAAACAACCAGAATGGGGCCTCAGCCAACAAGGATGGAGTCCAGCCGCAAGCAATCAGCATCATATACCTGATGGTAATGCTGTATATCAGCCCTGCCTTGTCCACTTCAAAATAATCTTGCCATCATTCCACAGGGTCCCTGAAAGAATCACTGTCCTCCTGAGTTATCCACAGTGGAGGGAAATACAGGCTTCAGCTACGACAGAACAGGTAAGCTAAGGTTGAGTGTCTCCATCAATACTGGTGACTTAGAGGTTGGAAGCCTTTGGCAGAATTCTTACATTGGTTTGCCAAGCTATGACTGACTTTCCAAGACTGGGCTTTAAAAAGAACCCTGATAGTTTCATCTTCGGCTCTACATAGCACCCAAGGAGAGACTGACACGATGTTCCCATTATACAGTGGGAAAATGTTTTAAACCTACCACTAGAATGAACTCTTTTTTTTTTTTAAAGATTTTATTTATTTATTTATTTTTCCCCCCAAAGCCCCAGTAGATAGTTGTATGTCATAGCTGCACATCCTTCTAGTTGCTGTATGTGGGACGCGGCCTCAGCATGGCCAGAGAAGCGGTGCGTCGGTGCGTGCCCGGGATCCGAACCCGGGTCGCCAGCAGTGGAGCGCGCTCACTTAACCGCTAAGCCACGGGGCTGGCCCTAGAATGAACTCTTAAATTGAGATAACTTGGGTTTACACACTGAAAGATATGGATCAACCAAAGACAATTCACTCTTGGGATGAGGCGGAAGGTGTGGGGGGATGCGAAGAGAGACTCTCTTCCAAGTCTTCAGTGTGATCTCCTAAGGAGACCGCTTGCTGTTCCAATACAAAGTGGACCTTATGTACTCTGGGAGATACTCATTGTCTGATGACTGAACCCAAATGATGATTAAGACTTGATAATTCACAGTTATAAAAAATCCCAGCCTTTAGTGTTCTTTCCATGGAGATATTTTCCTAGAATCAGGCACCTACAGAATTTTGTTTTGTTTTTAACTATTTTTTTGGTGAATGAGCAAAGAAATGGCATTAAATACATACTGGGTTTTTCCTGCATTAGTACTCAAAGTTAGACCATTTAAAAGAAAATTGTATTAAACTTTAAAGGTAAAATAAATAAGCAAAACACACAGACAGCTGCTATTCACCTTAATATATCTAAATCCCTTATTCTCCCACCAATCTCTCTGATGCCACTAATCTTCTCTATCATCTCACTTCTCTTAGTAAGTTAAAAGTATCTGGATATGTTATATCATCAACACTTTTGCCCCGGAAAATTTCAACACAAATGTCTTTATGTGAGCTTTAAAGAATTTCATTTTACAGCAAGAAAGAGATGACTTAAACACAAAAATAAAGGTTCTTTTAACACCTTACCAGAATACAACACAGATATTTATTCGCCTGCACCTCAGCCCAGACAAAGAAAATGTTCATTTATCTGCATGATATCTGTTGGTAATGTGTGAACAGGACTATTCTCCAACACTCATCTACTTTTTTGGGCATCGTGTCTCCCTCTTTCCATTACTGCCCAAGCTATCACTGTCTCTTGGTTGAGTCCTTCCAGTTTTTGTAAACAGTGTAGTTTCTTCCAGAGCCTCAGCACCATGGCCCCGGCTGAGAGCCTCCTATCCCTGCCCACAGCACACAGCTCAATAAGCTATTTGGCCCGTACTTCCTAAAGACCAGAAACAATCTGGGGCAGTTTCAAGTGAATTACCTAAAGTTTGAGTTAGGAATCCTAACATATATATATCTATATTTCATTTCCCCAAAACACCATAAGTTAAATCAAATATTACTCCTTTAGAAGTTTCTTGAATATAAGAGGGGAAATATCTTAAAACTGTTTCTGGAAAAAAATCTAGCACAAAAAATGTTTATTTCAAATCATTTTGGGAAACTGTCTCATGTAATCATGTCTCTTCATGGAGCAGTTAAAATATATACATACTCTTTGCGGAAAGGGAGTATTATGTACAGTTTATTGTATTTCAAACCCCACCCTTCCCAGTCTAGAATTTGTAAACATACCACTCAATCAGACCACACAATGAAGTAATCAGACGAAACTGAAAAGGATTCTTAGGAGACTCTTTCATCCTCAAAGAATTAAAGCCACTTACTTTTTCTCAAGGAAATCACCTGTATAACTAAGTCCGTGAAAAAGCACATTGGCTCAGCTCCCAATTAGGCGACTCCTTTGTTTGCTGGTTCCATCTAAATCCTCAGTTCCACATTTGGATATTTTACACAGCTTTCTCTTCAGAGAAGAAATGACAAAGGACACAGACCCTAAATGTTCCCCAGCTTGAGTGTTCTCAACGAGTAAAGACCATTTTGTTTTACCCAGCCTTCCGAGAGAAGCTGCCACAGGCATGGATAAAAAGTAGTCCTCCCCATGATAAGCCAATTTCTCCTCCCCTTGGAAATTAGTCACTGAATAACCTCAGCCCATATCCAACCACAGCCTACCACACGGGTGACTCAGTCCTTTAACAATTGCTTACATGGAAAACACACACCGATGAACGAACTCTGAGAGGCCTAGGTAAATGAGTTAACAACGAAGGAAACAGGACAAAATAGATTTTACTAAAGCAAACAGGATCACTATGCCACCAACCAGCCACCAACAAACAAAACTATCAGGAAATCCAACATGCTAATTACCAGCCGCCCCCCACCCGGGACCAACTCTCAGATCAGTGTTCTGTTGAGGAAGGGTGCTCCTGGAAAACCTAGTTAGACCAGCACCAAATACTCATTCTGCTGCCAGACTTTGGAAGTCCGTGGATTGGCAACTGAACGAAATGTGAGCCTCTTCCCCTGGTTTATAACACCGGAGGGAAAACAAGGAGGCTGTCTATTAATTAACCAGCCTGGTTTTACCAAGCTGAACTTTGGGTAGCAGCCATTAATCAGTCTTACGCAGCCCCAGGCTCGCAACTGCAATCACTCTGGAAAACAGACCTGAAAGGAGAGGGAAAGAGAGAGAGGGTGAGCCAGCGCAGAAGGGATTCGAGAAAGAAAACTGGAGCCCTTCTGCCCCACCCTCGACAAGACAGAGGAGAAGGCCAGGGCAAGCTCCAGAGACCCCCATGGGCAACCGCTGTCAACGCAGCTGTTCTCTTCCAGAGGAACAGGTACGAGGAGGTGTGTGTTCCCGACAAGAAGTGGCTTGTGCAGTGCTCAGCAGAGGACGGGTATTAACGCATCACTAACAAAAGGTGAGGGAGAAAGGAAGCATTTCCTTAGCTCCCAGGTGGGTCTGTACAATCTCCGTCATGCTTTCTGAGCCCTCAGGGACTGAGCGGAACGGCAAGCTATCCAAGTGGGAATTCAGCGACAAGTAACTCAAAATGCTATGCTGCAAGCCCCACTGGCCTAGTGCCACACCCCACGACCACGCTGTGAGCAGCCTTTGCATTTTTCAAACATTTTAAGGCTTTTAGAGGTTGTTCTTGCTGACCAAAAGAATTCCATGACGTCTCTTAAGTTCAAATCCAGTCAGCATTGCAGGCTTTCTAAAAAAACTGTTTACTGTCATCCAAACGCTCTGTGGTTCTTAAAGAAGGGAGAAAACACAGCACACGACAATGCCACCCTCCTAAGATGTCTCATTGGAAACAATATTTGGGTGAAGTGGTTGTAACAGATGCCACCTAAGAGGTCGGAAAGGAGTAGAAGGAATGTGAAAACCAGTGTTTGGATTTTTAATCTAATCAGCAAGTTTGTTATTTTTCACCAGAATATGGCAGGCACACACTCCCGGCCCCTGGAGCATCTGGGATGCATTTGGCAGCTTTTGTTTCTTCAGTCAAACGCGTGCTTTCCAGGAAGGGGATGTAGGGTTGGTCTTCCTTGTCTGATTAAGCCATGAATCCACCCCTACTATATTCCCCAAGACCCTGTTTCATGGCATAAGACATCCTAACCAGCATGGTTGATGTACTAATTTACCTGCTGTTTATATACCTGCAGGACCCCTTGTAAGAGCAAACGAAGGTGAAGTGTCTGGCCATGCCGACCCCCACAAAACAGAAGCACTGAGCTCTCACTGCTGTCTGGCTAAGTGAATACGCCATGCTCCACACATCACCCCACGTCAGCTGCTTTAGGACAGATGGCTCCTGCGGACTCTGTTACCATGGAAGTTGGTGGGTGCGAGGTGACCTCTCCCCTTGGTTTACCTCTCCCATCTCTTCCTTCCGCGGCCACATTCGGAGCAATTTCCTTTCGCTTTCAAAATGCTTCAGGGCACCGTCTGGGGAGTACACGCGTGGCTTCGTCATTACTAGAACAGTCATTCACTGTCAGGAGTTGGAAAGCTGGCCCAATCCTGCCATGAATCAGGATGAGTTAAATGTTCTAGTAAGAAGCACGCAGCTCACCCAAGAGAGAAGAAGGTTCCATATCCTAGGGCCCAGGTAAGCTAATTTCCTAAACTATATCTTGGTGCCATACAGGACTTGGGCTTCACCTGAGTGGCTTGTGCTCTTTAGAGAACAGCTCATTCAGGCTAACTCACCAGCAAGTTTGGCTCAGTCTGGATGTGACCAACTACTAACACCCCATGCTCTGGTTTCCCTTCTTCATCAGTTCCTCCTGAGCCTGGCCTTCCTGGGGATGCTACAGCCTTTGTGAACTAGTCCTTCCCAGCAGCGTAGTGAGTGTCCCACTATTCATTCTCCTTCTTCCTTTCATTGACTGGCACTAGAAGCGAAGTGGAAGCCATTTATTTCTTTTGAGTTAGTATTAAGAAAGGACGTGCTAGTAAATATTCAGCATTACCTCAAGAGGAAATCATTTTTATGCTGTAGTAAGGCTAACAGTCTTGTGAAATTTATTCCAATTTCCCCTTTTCTTATTCATTTCTTTATTGGCTTTAAAAAAATTACATATGCTAAAAGAAAATGTGTTTATAAACATGAAGATGATATCGTAAAGGGAAGTGCTTATGATGTTGGAAAAATTTCAAATTCATCTTGCTTACATTGTTAAAATTGGAAAGATGGTCATTTGTGTGGTCTTAGCGAACCTATTAATGTTTCATTTGATCATAAATGGAATGTCTCCCAGACATGACACAGACAGTCTGTTGCCGAAATTATTTAATTCTCAGGAAAGAGATGGTCCCATCAGTGGTTAGCTTATGGCTATATTTAAGATGAGCGTTATTTCCACAAATATTTTGACACGGAGGACTCTGCTGAGCCCTCCCAGTACCAGACCTGGCTGACTTAGCACTGTGCCCAACGGTGATTACAGATCCCGGTCCAGAACAGAATAAAGAAGTAACATTAAATAAATCATTTAACTTCCAAGCCACAATCAGTAACTGTGTGAAACTACGGGACAGATAAAAGAAAAATGTCCTTCTCTATGTCTACTCAATCTTCTGTTGGGATACTTGTGTATTATCCAGGCTAAGGACAAGCTCCTTTTGTACCTAAAATAGTTACAGTTTGTAAAATGCTAGCTTCTTTCTACCACTTGCAACAGATTGTACAAATAACTCCTCATTACTTATCTCCATCTCTGCACATCCACCCATTTCCTGGACGGACCCTGTTCTTTTATGCTCGACTCCCTTTTGGTGTTTCTAGATTCGTTGCCAGTAGTGAGTCATCTCTGTCACCCAAATATAACTTTTCAGTGCCTTAGATTTTATTTTTCTTTTTATAAACTACTGTTTAACTTGTCAACATGTATACCACAATATGTAATATATTGCTTTATTTATAACATTTTCTATTTTACAAAGGATTTTAGATGGCTACACACACACAGACACACACACACACACACACACACACTAATCATCCAGCAGTTTACAGTTTACACAGTGCTTTCAATTGTGGTTCTATTTCACAGGTCTCAGAACACAGTGGGATACACAGGTCGGGTGTTACTATTCCCATTTGAATGGTTAGGATACACAAGTGGAAGGACTTAGGAACCTTGCCCACCTTCACGTAGCTATTAAGCAGTGAAGCGGCAGGAATCCCCATCCTTGGTCTTGCCACTGTGTCACTGCCTCCTTCACTATTTAAGTGTGAAATCTCAAATCCTCCGGGACACTGGGAGCTGCTCTGAGAGGAGTCATGCTCCCAAGGCCATCCCAACGGGGATGACTGAGGGGTTACTTGCTTGATTTTGACCTTCAGGTGCAGTATGGTGAACTCTATTTGAGAAGTACCTCGTTTGCTTCACTTGCAGGTCCAGATTTTCACAGCAAGGGAAAAGAGGAACTGAGATATCTCAGTGGGCTTAGGATCTAATTATCCAGATGCTCTCTCGACTTACTATTAGGTTTTATCTTCTTGTCTCAAAATTAGTTATATTAGTTATATAATTAATTACACATTATATTTAACAATATACATATTAGTATACATTATGCTTATGTATATTATACTTACACATACATATATACTATGAATCACTAATTACCACTGTATAGATATCATTACATCACTAGGTACATATGTGTAAATATTTATATACACACATATATGTTTTCATTCATCACAGACACCGGATTACCTATAGGATAAAATATCTGGGCCTTAGGTGATTAACACTCCTTACGTGATTAACACCCCAATCCTGCTACTAGGTGACATTCCTGGGACCACACCTCTCAGAGATGAATGAATCACTGAATCTCTGACATTTCTGTCACTGTGCCCTATGCCCCTCTTATCTTTATTAGGGAAACAGAGCAAGTTGATTATGTTGTAAGTGAAATAAGTTACTACAACATTATATAGCTTTAGGATGATCATAATTAAGAATTTTTAAAAAATTGGTTTTATGATATAACATATCCTCAACATATCTAAACAATGAATTGATAATGCTCTATATAGAATTTTAGGCTCTACAGTTGCAGCTCTAAGGATAGAAATTTTTCAGAGACCATTGGAGAAAATGGTGGTAAACACATTGATGAATGGTGGATGCCAAGTTGGAAAACAAATGGTCTTTTATTCTTGGTCTACCGCTGTCCTCTCACAATGTAGCTACTCTAATCTCAAGACTCCTGTTCCTCTCATCAACCCCTTTCTCATGCTTCCATCTCAGCTTCTTAACACTGAGTGTTCCCTGGTAGGGTTAACCCTTCAGGCCTGCCTCATGTCTCCCTGTATCTCTCCTCTTTCTTCTCTCACAACTTTTCTGGAACCAACTCTGTGGATCTGGGTTATAATCATGGCCCTTCTACTGAAATCATCCCATTGTCTGCATTCTGCTCTGTTTTCATATCAATCAGGGTAGGATATGCGCTGGTTCCATTACCAAGTAATAGAACAAACACACCACACATGGTAAGCTATGTCAGCAGAGCCAATTTTAAAGGGAATTTTATGGATGTCTTCTGATGAAAGTTGTGTCATTAGTCTGATCCTTGGCTGAACAATATTAGCCAATGTGTCAAAGGAAGAAAAGGATGTATTGAGGAAAGAGCCCCGGAGGATAACGTTGAAGGACAATAATTCAGCAAATCCACCAAGTTCAATTTTCCCTCAAAATAAACATGAAAAAACAATGACGGAGATCCAGATGAAAACAGCCCTTGTGGAAGTTCTTCCTGGGTTCAGAAGAGCCACTTGTTCTCCTCTTAACGGCAACTTTCAAAACAAAAAGAAGTTCCATGGGTATCCCGGGTATACTGAGTATGTGAGCTGGGAGAAGTCTCTTGTGTAAGACTGCGAATAGATGACATTTGTTGTATAGTTATATAGGCTCATGAACTTTCCCAGTTCTCATGAGTTATGAAAGAATCTAAAAGGTTGCAGGTTTATAAATTAGGTGAATATACTTTTGAAAACTTATCCATTTTCCTTGGGTTTAGTGGAGTCTGAGAACACAAGGACACCTGCTAGTCTGGACCAGGGCAGTGGCCCCGAATGCCTCCATTCAGGGTGTGTCTCAGGAGTTAATGCAGCACGTGGGGGAGGAAGAACCCTATACAGGATACCGTGGAACCTACATTCTGGTCCAGGTGTTAATATCAGGTTCTTTATTTGTAAACAAGTCGGGGCTAGACTATCTCCAAGGTCCATTCCAATTACAACATTCTGAGAGTCCACGAAATATTTATTGAGTAGCCACTATGTATGCAAAGCCCAGGGTTAAGGCTGATGAGGGAAAAAGGATCTGTAAGACTTAATTCCCACCTTTGAAGAGCCTACAATCTAGTAGGAAAAATGAGACATGTACATGAATATTCAAAATAAGACAAAGCAAGAATAATGCAACAGACCAATACTCTTGGAATCTGTAGAAGAATAAGATTCTTTTGGCTGGTAGAGTTGAGGAACACTTCTCTAAAGAGGTGAGATTTAAGTGAGTCCATAAATTATGAGCAGAATTTCAGTAGGTAAGAAAGAGATTCCTTTCTTAGGTATTCCAGGCAGGAAATAAGGCCTGGTTAGAGACAAGGGGTGGGGAAGTGCTAAGTGCCCTGTGGCAATGGATAGACCTCTGACCCAACCAGCAAGTTATTCTAGGGCAGAGGTTCTCCAGCTTCAGCACACACATGAATCACCTGGAGGGCTTGCTAAAACACAGATTAATGGGCCCAACTTCCAGAATATTCGATTTAGTAGGTTTGGGTGGGGCCTGAAAGTTTGCATTTCTAACAAGTCCCCAGATGATGCTGACCTGCTGGTCCAGGGACCACTCTTTGAGAACCACCGCTCTAGGGACTAGAGGGAAATGTAAACTCACTTCAAAATCTCCATTCTACTGTGGGCTTGGTTAAATCCTAATTCAGAAAGCTGACCTTATTAAACTTTGGATGGCAATCATAATTACCTAGAATTTCTCTATCAGTAAATATTCTCAACTGAATCTGCCAGGAGAAGATAGAAATAGGAAAAGGAAACTAATATTTTTGGAGACTTCCTATTTACCGAAGGCTTTCCAGAATTACCTTATTTAACTCCCAGCTTATTCCCATCAGATAAACGTTATGATCCCATTATACAGATGAGGAACTGGGGCCCAGAGACTTCAAGTGTCTCACCCAAAATCAAAGAACAGGGTCAGAACGATCTTACCCACTCTAGTGTTGAGAAGTCGGTGGAGAGGCCTGACCTTCTCTGAACACTCTTCAAAGGAGGGCAGTGGTTCAAGAATCACTAAGATCAGTTATTATTTCCATCTAAAGTCAGGTCCAGAAATACCTGAACAAAGTCATCTGTATTGAATGTTGCAAGAGGCACAAGAGAAGATTAAAATAAGCCAGACCACATTACTGTTATCTACAAACATGGAGAAAAACTGCCTTCCAAATGGTGACTCCAGGATATCCATGAGCCCCAGAAGGGTGCTCCATTTCAAAGGAATACCTTTGTGTTTTCAGTTCAAATATCAAGTCCGTCAGCCAGCCAGCCAGTGGACATGGTTTGGAAATCTGAGATGGTCATCAAAACCACTGCTTCTCCTTATTTGGATAAATAACAGCGTCAAAGACTGTTGAGTTTGGGAGTCGTACATACCCCAAGGCTGGGCTTGCCAAGCTCTCTGCCCACACCCTGCCATGCCTTGCCCTCCACCGACAGTTGGGGGAGTTAAGCCAGTCATCAGCCAGTCGCTGCTTTCCCACCAGGTTCCGACACTGTCAGGAACCTCTTCAGAGACAAGATCTGCTTCCCTGTGTCCCAGCGACAAACTGCCAGGCCTTTGAGCGTTCCTACACTTGAGCGAAGCCCTGCATTCCTGAAACTAAGTAGCTCATAAGAAACAAAACAGATAGCTACCGGCCCCGTGACTCCATGTAAAGAAGTCATGCTCCATATGACCAAATGCCCACATCCGGCAAGGGGGCAGACGCGATCTAGTTGTCCCCCTCAAACATTGCCCCTTGAAAGGAAAGAATCCTCTGCCACACAGGAGGTGAGGCATATGAAGAAAATGCTTTGTAATCTAGGCAGTGCCTTTTGAAGGTCATGACAAGCAGCAAGAGTTTTCAACTCTCCTCAAAAAGAAACAGGCTCCAGGCTGACTCCAAAGGAGCTCATCTTCCCCCACTGCCCAACCCAACCTCTAGCATTTTTTCTTCTGCTTTGTATTATTCTTTCTCTTACTTTTCTTCCCTTCTCTGAAAATCAACACCGGGGTAAAATTTCTCTCAGAGAAGACAGGAAGATATGGGTCAATAAACAGACAAAGAGAGTTTCTTATATTAGGGCAGCAAGACATTGGCTGAATTTTGATGACCCTCAACGCTCACCTTCTCCTTCACTGTACTGAAGTCTACAGATTAGTTTCCAATTTTTTTTTAAGGGTTTAACCATCCTCTTCAATCAGTACTCTCTTCAGTCATGATACCCAAGGAAGGAGTAGGGTGTGGCGGAAGGAGCACTGGATTATGAATGAGAGGCCCTGGTTTGCCCTTCTGAGGATCTCGGCTGTGGTCTCATGGCTGTGACTGTGGTCTGACCGCTGAACATTTCTGAGCCTCTAGTTCTGCTGCTAAATTGGTTCAGGAATACCTTCTGTACTTACTCCCTGGTGCTGTGAACATCAAATGAGCTAAATTATGCTTATATGACTGTGCATGCAGAAAAGTGTGATCAACATGCGTTATTATTAATATTGCCAATAAGCATTCACGAGCTCACTCAATGAACTGTGACAGCAAAAGGAACAGAATAGATAATATCCACTTTAATATATTCATAGGAGGGTCAGGAGAATGACACACTCTTTTTGAGATACAAGAGCTCATGAAAAAATGGAGATTCTGAATGTAAAAGCACCGTGCTATATCATATTCCAAAGACATCATCCTTGAGAAAAAAGTCCAATTATATGCTATGGACTTAACATTCAAGAAGGTTCTTTTCTTCATTCCCATTCTCAAATTAATTGGTGATTCTGAACCCAGATCAGGCTCTATAAAAGATCCCTCATCCACTTTACACTGGTATGATAAGTAGACTCAAATATCAATTATTTACAAAAATTACGAGATGGTGATAACCCACATCTCTGGCTTTTGATCCTTCTCCTTCCCTTCCCATCTTATCACCCAGGAGAACCTCTGTTTGGGAGTGAAAAGAGAGTCCATGTCATCACTTGCCTGACACTGGAATAAAAGGTTGGTGAGAAGGAGGCTGAACCAATTAGCTGAAGACAAGGGTTTGGATGCTCTCAGAACTTCAACTATATAGTCCTTTCTACTCCTGTCCCACATATGATTAAAAACAGGGATCTCCGTGCTTTCGGATAGTTATTGATAGAAAAACATTAATCTTGCAGTATTGCTCAAAAAATAATTTTTGCTTTTTTTGAGTGTAGTAAAGTGTGGTGATTTAATGCAAATGTAGAAATGTTTTGTTATTGAACATATATGCTGAGACGGCCTTGCACATATATTCACTGTATTTACATTTAAAATATAGAAATATATTTGAGTAGTTTTTACGTTATTAAGATGCACTATGTATATGAGTACATATTTGTAGATAAAACTTCTCTGCCAAAATTAAAAATATCAAAATACCACATTTGACTCATTTTTATGCTCTAGTCACCAAGTGATACTGAATAGAAACTTATTAGCATTTCACTAAATTCCTTCAGATCATTGTTATGAATAATAAAAATACAGAAACATTTTAAAACAACATATTTCAGTCTTAAAATGGTCAGATTAACATAATTATACCCTTAGGTTGCCAACAGTGGCACATTTCTCATTTTCATGAGAATACAGAGGTTCTCTCAGATCTCAAGCTAATAGGCTCCTTGGTCTAAATATATACAGTAAAATCTGTAACAAATTTCTGAAGCATTAAGATCTGAACCCTGGAGATATCCAGTAAGTAATTTGCACTGCAGTGGAGCAGATTTTTTTGTTTTGCAGTTACACAGCTGCTAGGAAATATATTTTTAGATCTGCTTTTAAAGGCAAGCAAAAATGGTATCCACTTTGCGGATATGTATCTAGAATGTTTCCTCAGTTCCTACTGCAAGGGATCAACCATCTACGGAACGTTCTATTCATTCACCTTCCCCCTTGGAAGTGAGTGCAAGGAATGGTACCAGACCTCATCCTCGATGAAGCTCTCAGACCCTGACCGTGACACCTAACGCTTAAGAGGCGTGTTGCGTGAAAAACATGCATTCAAGTTTAACACACTGTGGATTACGTCGCTGCTGTTTCTGAATTACCTCATCAATGACATCGTGACGATTTCTTATTGTTTGGGTTTTTCTTTGGCAGCTCTTCCTAGTCTATCAAGGGCAAATGAAAAGGCACAGGTCCAAAGAGTTAAACCAGAACAAGGCAAAGCGTGACCTTTGATTTCACAGGAAAAGAAAAAAATAAAAAGAAAGAAATAAGTACATGTGTTGATCAACCAACTGAGCGAACCATACTTTCTGTATTTCAGGAATATGGAGTGGGTTAGTGCTGCCTGAGCAATGAGGAGGGGTCCTCCAGCTTAAAAGATACACTGGACATTCGCACCTTTTATCTGGAGAGGGCTTCTATAAATAAATTGGCACAAAAATAATTTACCGAACAGCTCTTCTTTCAGGGAAAATAATAAGATGCCGAAGTTCTTGAGAACTCTTAAACAAGAATTCGATTTGATTCTGACATCAAAATGGTTCATTTTCTCAACTGTATAATCTTTAATGATGTTTTGCTCTGTCCCCTCCACGAACTCCTGACTTGGTCTTGGTCTTAAAGCCTCGGTTTCCACACTTCACTCAATAACAAGATACTGTCACCATTTTGGCCGTATCCTCACACCAACTCTACTATTACTCATTTAATACTTTTCTTTAAGTCAATTTAAATGGACTTTTTTTTTTTTGTGAGGAGATCAGCCCTGTGCTAACATCCGCCAATCCTCCTCTTTTTTTGCCGAGGAAGACGGCCCTGGGCTAACATCCGTGCCCATCTTCCTCCACTTTATATGGGTCGCCGCCACAGCATGGCCTGACAAACAGTGCGTCGGTGCGCGCCCGGGATCCGAACGAGTGAACCCCGGGCCGCCGCAGCGGAGCGCACGCACCCAACCGCTTGCGCCACCGGGGCAGCCCCTAAATGGACTTTTTTTACTTAGTTGTGACGAAGCAATAATATTCATTAACTATCAAGTTCTTTATGCTAATTATCTTTCCAATACTCATTAAGAAACATAATTATTGAAATTTAAAAACCTGTTTGTCTATGTACCACCTAAAATCACTGGCTCCAAGTGAAAAACAGCTTTGAAAGTAGTTTGAGTAGTAATACATTAAAGTTTCAAACATAGTTATTGTAGGAGCCATTTGCCTTCGCAAAAGAGGCTGACTTGAAAATAATGCTGTAATACTACACAACTCTTTTAAGCCAATATTGTTTTAGTCAAAGCATCTCCTAATTTGAATCAGCTGCTGTTTTTCAGTTGACTTGATGGCCTCTTCTCCTTCAATAAAAATATTGGATAATCTAAATCTGGTTAGTTCAAAATCCATTTATTTTGGGTCGAGGCCCATGCATTTCCAATTAACAAGCTCTGGCCTCACTACAGATACAGCTGTGCTGCTCTCCAGAAGGTACGTGAAATCTGGCTATACTCAACTACAACAATGGATGGCCAAAAGAAGCCAAATACATAGTGTTTTCCTAAATCAATCAAGAAAACAAACTTTGTGGGGCCTAGAGGGGTGAGAACAAAAGCAGGAGGGCACTGGAGATGGACAAAGGGCTGGTGTGAGGGCCGGTGGCTTTGGGCTCCAGCCCTATTTTTGTCACTTCCTTATTTCATGATCTTGACCAAGTCAGTCCAACCACGCTAGGCCCCCTGAGTGTCAACTGGCAGCTGAAGGCGTTACAAGAAAAGATAAGACCTTCTTTCCACCTCTAAAATCACATGATCCCAAATAAGTCAGGCCTGTTTCTTGAGGTAGCGCCAACGATACAGGTCAGGTATCTCCTGGGTCACAAATCTACTGTAGCCAGCTCTAGTTGCCCAGGAGCAGACAGAATATCACTCCCACAAGTTCCATGCAAGCAAAGCGATCGCCAACCTCATGGGAAAGAAGCAGTGCAGAGATGAAATGGCTTACCACCAGGTGATATGTATCTTAAAAACATTTTTGTCCTCTTTAAAAATGAACGTGTGCTTTTTAGCCCATAAATTTATATAAAAGCAACACATGCTCACCTGAGAAATTTTAGAAAAAGCGTAAAGAAAAGAATGATTACCTGGCAGCCCTCTATAGCGTAGGACCTCGGACTGAGGGAGCCTGTGTTGATGTGGTGGGAAACAACCTCCTGCGGTCTGGGTTACCCTGATGGCGACTCACAGAGGAGACAGAAAAGCAAACCCCAGGAAGAAAACAGCATGTAAATACAAGGGACACAACCTGGAAACACCAGGACATATGCTCCCAGTCAAAGGCAATTTCCGCTAACATCTATATTTGCAAGAGCCAAGACAAGGATGTGGCTTGGCTATCACAGGGCTGAGGGTGTGGCGTAAACCTCCCCCTGAACTCTCCAGCAACAGCACAGAACTCTTCGGGAGCTAACCCCAGTCCCTGCTGAAGGAGGAGGGAGGTCCTGCTCCAACCGACTTCCAGTTGTGTTGGTTGTTGAACCAGCCCTGGATTTTACGCAGAAATGGGGTTGGAAGCAAGCTGCCTTGATCCAGAAGCCCAAGTGCAGTGCCGTGATGAGCAGCTGCATCCTCTGTTGATGCTGCTGGTAGTAATTACCTCGCATCACAAATCACCAGGATATTTTTGCAGCTGAGTGGATGTCTCAGTCTTGGGGAGGTGTGGGGCGGGGGTGAGGAAAGCAACAGTCCTTGCCTCTGAGGTGTCTCAGCTAGCTGCCCTGACTCCAGAACCCTCCGCCCTCAATGCCCTTTAACTTTCTTCCTGTCTCTTAACAGCTCTGCCAGAATCCTCAAAGGGCAGCAGGCAGGCACAGGTGGGCAGTCTCCATTCAAAGACACTTTCTCCCTTCCAAATCAACTTCACGAATGAGCTCCCTGCCCTGTCCCATGAAAACAGTCTTCATGAGTGACACAGCACATGAAGCAAAGAAGAAAGCACTTAGGAGGAAAGGGTAGTTTATCCACAGTGCTTCTTGCTGTCCCCACACTATCTGATGTTCACTGTTTTCACTTCCTTCCAGGTAAACTGTGACCAGGTCCCTGGATCAACAACCAGGCTGATACTAACTTTTGGATGCTACAAATCTAAAAAGAAAAAAATTACAAAATGGTACAAAATAATTTATCTTCAAGCCAAATATGCATCACTTATCTATAATTATTACTTTCAAGATAAATTATCTGTATCTGACTCCAGACTTGGAGCTCTAAACTACTGGTAAGGCTGTGCAATGTAGGATTTTAAAGTAAGGACTATAGAGACAGTCCGCCTGGGTTTGGATCTCAGCTTTGCTACTTACTAGTGTGCAATCTTGTTGCTTAATCTCTCTTGGCATCAATTTTCCAACCTTAAAATGGGTATAATAGTACCAATGCCACAGCATTACTATGATGAGTAACACGTGTATACATTATTTAGACCACATCGGATAACAACTTCATATACATATTAACTCATCTATAAATTGGGATAAAGATATCCACAGGGATATAGACAAGCAGATCCAGGCACACATGTACCTTTAAAAGGAAACAGATTGATTTAAAAGGACATTGCTCTTATTAAATTCCTCTAAATGAAATAAACGCAAAACATTGTAACACTATTGCCAGAGTAAGACAGAATAGTTATCTCAAGTAAATATAATTTCTGCCAAAGACTTTTTCAGGCAAGCATTAAACTTGATATAATAGGCTTATGCCTGTTCTGTAAAAATTGTAGATGTTTTAACTGTTATTCATAAAGCTTAAATTGATATTTCTTTAACAAATTTTCAAAACAAAGATAAAAGAAATATTTTTATTTTAAAATTTAAGGTGCGTTTCACAAGGAAAAAACAACAAATAATTTTTCCCTAGAATGTTGAAGGACACACGCTAATTCCCCCCCACTTCACGCCTTCAAATTTTCTACATTTTTTTCAGAAACTGAATGGAGGTCAACATCTTCGTGAAAACACTGAAAATTGCCACAAAACATAAATCAATGAGATCTGTACTAGCAGACGATGTTGACATTTTAAATCCTTTTCTAAATTATAAGGTTAAACAGAGACTAGATCACAAGATTTATAAATTGGAGACAGCCCAATGTAATTTAACCGGATTTACAAAAACAGATTAACGCCAATAACAAAGAAGTTTCCTTCTAAGCAGTGCGCAAGAAGTTAAAATAAAAACCTAAAATTTAAATTCCTCATTGAATTGAACTTGAATACAGAAAACTTGGCTCCATCAAATGTAAATGTGCCATAGCATGACAAAAACAATTCTGAAAATTATATTTTGTTATAAAGGCACAGTTCTTACCTTACATATTCCATGAACCTTTCTCTTCTAGGAGAAACTTTCTAGACTTGCAGAGACCTTGAAACCACCCATCTCTCGAAGGCTGCCAGCTCTGCCTGTCTTTATGGTGACTAAATGGGAGGCTTGGGTTTTTTACAGAAGGAAGCTTTTAGTCAAAATATGTGGTTTAAAGGAGCAGTGTCCACCGTTGTTAAAACTATTTCACGGACATTCAGAGGTTTTGTTTTTACTCTATGAAAGTTGAATCTGAGTAGGAAGGCATTTTTCCTGTCCCGGAAATCAGCATAACTAAAACCAATGCTGAGCTAACGAGAAATGTTTCTTCCATGTGCTCCGTCTGGCAGAGACTGCAAGCCATATCAAGGAAACACGTGATGTTTATAAATACAATATGGCTCATGTTGTCATAACCTCTCAATGACAAAAAAAAGAAGTGCAAAGAAAAACAGGCAGCCACATAGCAGGAAAGATGAGATTTGTATCGCTTGGGAGCTGCGTATCAGATGAGCATATATTACCCTTTCTTGCTTCTTAAAAAATAAAGTAAAACTGGAAGCAGCAAGAGAGGAAGAAAATATCTACCTTGTTCTGGATCGCCACTGTATTAAGATGTGTTTGTCTAGCTAATCATTTCAATAAGAGTAATTCCTTACCAATTGCAATGGAAACATCTTTTTGCCTGTCAGAAAGACATGACATAAAAGGGACATAATTAGGTACATCACTCATAAATGAGTTCCATAGTGTTAACTTAAGCAAATAATAGAAAGAAAGCAAGCATTTCACATAGCCTGGAACTGATGTGAAAATTATAGATATCTGTATCATTATTGGTTATTGACTTTCTGGTCTTCTACTAGACTGTAAGATCTGTGAGGGCAGTTACTATACTTGCTCACTATTATATCTTCAGAATCTTGTACAAGAGCCTGAACCAAAGGAGGGATTCAACCCTAACAGTTGGGTGAATGAACCAGTGAAATTTCACAATAATGGAATTACGTTAACTTTCTGAAATCATCACTCCCATTTTATAAGTTTGGAGGTATTTGAAATAGTGACTACCAACTCAATCTAAAAGCAAGATTTGTCCTATTGAGTTACACATACAGCAATACAAGATCCGTCTTATTTAACTTGTTTTCCAGAGATCAGCTTACTTTCCACCATAGATGAATTTAACTCCTGAAAATAAAATTTTTAATAAGGGCAGATATGTGTGCGTTTTTGACACTTAACTTTAATCTGACAAATCCGTTATTCTCATCTTAAACTTTAGGGTTATTTACTGTGATAAAATTATACTGATAGGATGGGGAATTTTGTTGACAGACATTCTTATCTCTCATTTTGGTCAAAACAACTATGGGAATAAACAAGGGATTGTGTTGTAACCTCAAATGTTTACATTTACAAATCATTGTACTGATCTTAGTAGAGAGGGCATTCACTGAAAGTCTGTGATAGGAAAAGTCTAAAGTCAGCTCCTCTCTCATCCAGACATTTGAGGAGAATTTCCTCAGAGCAGGACATTGTTGCAGGAAAACAGAGGGCGCGTGAAGATATGTGGAATAGGGTGTTTGCCTCTGAAAAGCTTAGAGATTGGAAAGGAACTTAAGATGTGTACATCAATAACTCCAGTGCAGGCAGGAAAAGCTGGGTGTGCTAAGAGTGGGAGGTAGACAAGTAACGTTCTGCGGAAGTAGTGAAGACAGTGGCGTGGAGAAGGACAGCAGTGACCACCGGAGTGGTTAAGATGGCCAGTTCTAGAGCTGGCCTGCCTGGCTCCGAATTCAGCTCTCCCTCTGACAAGCTATGTGGCTCTAAGTTCTCTAACTCCCTGATCCTCAGTTTCCACATCTGAAACAAGGGGATAATAAGAATGCTTCTCACACTGGGCTGTTTTGAAAATCAAATGAGCAAAACGCTCAGCACGGTACCTGGCACAGAGTCAGTTTATCATGAATGTTAGTTGTTAATACCACTGTCGTTCTGTGAGGGAAGGGAATACCATGGTGGCTAGGTCAAGAAGCACCTTGAATGAAGGAAAGAAAATTAACTAGGAGTGTTTTCCGAAACTTCCATTTCTATGGGATTCTATTCTGTTCCATTTCTACAGGATTATTTTCATCTCCACCCCCCAAATCCTAACGGTTCTTCTCAACCAGAACACTGCCTTGTGGAAAAAGAGAGCTCATGGCCTGGCCACTTCAGACATATTAAGTAGGCACATACTTCTCTTTCTCTTTTTTTTGTGGGATATCTTTTTAACCTGGTCAGAAGAGAACAGAATGGAGTAAAGTTAAATATAAAAGGATGCCATGAAATAGACACATAGTAGAATTAAGAAGGGAAACAAATACTCAAAAAAGGATATTTTATGTGTTCTAAAATCTTACTAGGAGCATCATTTCAAAACTTGCAAAACTTGAATGGAAATATCAAGGAAGGGAGGCTGTGGGCTGAATACAAAGAGTCAGAAAGACCTGGGTTCAAATCCAATGTCTGACATTTACCAGCTGTGTGGGCCTGGGAAAGACGTCACTGGGCTCAGTTGCATCATCTGTAAAAATTGAATCAGTAAATCTACTTTGCAGAGGTATTGACTAATTTAAGTAATATGTAAAGTATTTAACACATTGCTTTCTATATAGACACAAGAAGCTCTATTATCTTATACCCAGAAAAACAATGATATAGAATGACTACTACTTATATCCTGATTCCACAAAGAAATTAGTAGTGTTCACATAAATTATTACAATTTTACCAAAAAAAAAAAAAAGTCAAAGTGGAATGTATGATAAAAAGAAGATGAAAGTAGGAAAATTAAAAAGAGAGGCCAGGAATGAAGCCAACACACAAAATACACACCGCAAATGTCTGTAGCTGGCTGTGGGTGGGCCACAAATTTAATTCTAAGCTTTAGATTAGCAGCACAAAGAGGGAAAATGATCACTTACAAGATTCAAAGCGTCCACATGATAAAAATAAACTGGGAGAAGCACAACTATTTCTGGTGATGAGAACAGAGAGATATTTTTACAGTGGGTTCTCATTAATGACAGAAAATGAATAATAGAGCATTTGTGGCACTATCATTACAGTACTCAATGCACCCTGTTTAACAAGTGTTTACATTCACCATGGGGAAGACACCAGCACTGGCTTTCCAAGGGATACAAAGATGAACATGAGCTGGATTGTGCCGTTGAAGGACTTACAGTCTTGAGGATGAGAGGAACATGTACCTGCATGATTATAACACCAGGAGAACGTGCAATGTGCCCCCCAAAAGAAAAGAAGTTCTGACAGAGCATTAGGGAAAGCTTCACAGAATAGGCAGTCTTTTCTTTGGCCTCTAAAAGCAAGTTTTTAGTTTTTAACATTTCATTATGGAAATTTTCAAACATAAAAAAAGTGTAGATAGGCTGGCCCGGTGGCATAGTGGTTAAGTTTGCACACTCCGCTTTGGCAGCCTGAGTTTTGCAGGTTCAGATCCCGGGTGCGGACCTACATGATGCTCATCAAGCCATGCTGTGGTGGTGTCCCATATACAAAGTAGAGGAAGATTGGCATGGATGTTAGCTAGGGACAATCTTCCTCAAGCAAAAAGAGAAAGATTGCCAACAGATGTTAGCTCAGGGCCAATCTTCCTCACCAAAAAAAAAAAAAAAGTACAGAAAATAATATAATGAACTCCCATCATCCAGCTTTGACATTTTTTTGTTTTCCCAATTTTGTTTCATTTATTTCCACTTTTTGGTTTGTTTTGCTGGAGTATTTTAAAGTAAATCCCATTAATCATGCCATTTAGCCTGTAAATACTTTAGTTATGTCTCATTTTAAAAAACATAACCACCAAGCCATTATTATACCCAACAGAATTACCAGTTATTCCTTAATATCATCTGATTCCTAACACATGTGCAAATTTCCCAAATAGCTTCAAAGATGTCTTTTACAGTTGGTTAGCTCCAATCAGGATCCAAAGAAGGTTCGCACATGGCCTTTGGTTGTTATGGTACAGAAGAGAACTGAGAAACATAGCAACAGTGTCCCCTGCCACCCTTTTTTCACGCAAGCAGTCTGTTGAGGGAATTGGGCAGTTGTCCTGTAGTATGATAGATGGGTGGAATTTTGAAAGGCAGGTATGTGGGGAGGAAGAGAGCGTTTCAGCTACTTGGGGTAAGAACGGTGAAGTGGCTCTGCTCGGGTGTTGGGGTGGAAATGATACTGACCACTGGCCTGTGCTATTCTTTGCACAATGGGGAGCTGGGCTTAGTGAGATGTCTTGGGAACTAGTTGTTAGACTAGAGCTGGGGAGGCTAGTTAAATGGCTGCACAACTGACCAGTAGAAAAATAATGAATGCTGTAACTACAGCAGCAGAGCAGTGTTGCTAAGAGCCTGCAATTTGGAGCCCAGCTGCCTGGGTTCAAATCTCAGCTCTGCCACTCTCTAGTTATGTGGCCTTGGGCAAACTTCTTAACATACCTAAGCCACTGTCTCCTGGGCTATAAATCAGAGGGCTTATCCTAATACCTGCTGCAAGGTGTTGTCTTGAGGATTAAATAAAATTACCTATGCAAGTGCTTAGTCAGTGCTCAAAACGGCTGTTGTAAGAGCCGTGGTGCAGGCAGCGGCAGAAGGGCCCCCTGGAAGAGGCCACGCACAGTGGGATGGATGAGTTCCGCTGACTGCTGGGATGTGGTAAGAAACAGGAGTTAAGCAGTTGAAGAATCACCGATAATTCACCTTTTTAAATCTCTTCCCCACCCTTCAAAACACAAACACACACGTGTGCACACACATACACACACCATCACAGTCACTCCATCATTCACAAAGATAGAGAAGCAAGGAGGAAAAGGCTTGGGGGACAAAAGATTAGGATTTGTTTTTCAATAGGATACACTGGGAACACTGGGAGAATATCCATATGAAGACAACCACTTGGAACTTGAACAACTGGGTCTTGAACTCTAGAGAAATGGCAGAACCAGGGACATAGTTTCAAGGGTCATCGACTTACAGCAGTAGGATGAAAATCCTACTGAAAAGATGGATAAAGATAAAAAAAGATGAAATGATGCAGATAAAAAAAGAGCAAATTTAAAAACTCATACATACGAACTGGTGAAGCCTGCCTAAACACAGTGAAGACCATTCTGGGGGGCAAGAGGAAGAAGAGTCAGTGAACTAAGGGGCCTGAGGTGTGTTTCAATGTAGGCACGGAATTTAGAAATGATAGTGTATGGAAATTAGGGTTTCTAAGACCACTCATTGGTGTCAAATGCAGAGCTCAAATAGAAGAGGTCTGGGAGGCAGTGACTGATTTGGGTATTAGGAAGTAATTTAAGATGCAGGGCCAATCCTGGAGAATGTGTTCTAAATGCAAATCTGGAAGCACTCTACATATAAGTACAAATTAAAGACATACAAGAGGGAGAGAACTGAATGATGGGAGCAGAGAATCTCAGGAAGTAAACTCAAAGCACCTAAGATGGTGGGGAAGCCCAGAAACTGTGAAAAAGCCACTGGTTTGATGAACAGGAAGTCACCGGTACCTTTTGAGAGCCACGGAATGGAATGGCTCCTCTTTGAGGTGTGCATCTGTGAATTACAAACCCTCTGAGTACACACATAATTTTTGCAAAAAGGCCCTGTTCCATAAGATGAGCTCAGTCCCTTGGAAACTGAATTATCAAAGCTACTACCTAATGTAACAAAACAAAAGCCAGGCAATTAAATGAGATTGGGGTGATCTGCACCCACGTGTAAAGAGTCAGGAGCCAGGTGTGCTCATTTCCAGCAGAGAACCATGAGTCTCATTAGACAGCGTGGCCTCAAAATTGCTCAAATAGATGCTAGATGAAAACTGGACCCATGTCTTCCCCACCAAGCATATATTCCGTGCATGCTCAGAGGCCCACAACCTAGGAGTTAATACTTTAGTTTAACGTGCTTCCTGAATTACACCACAACCATCAGAACACTGCTCTGGAGAACTGACTGTTGTAGAAGTCAAATGACTTCAGGCGCGGGGCTGCATAACTGATTCATGGGAGCAGTCATCATCAAATTCCTTCACAGCCATGCACACACTGCAAACGTACGGAAGGATGGAGCTCCCCGAAACCCACTGTGCAGCTTGGTTTAGTCTACAACAATTGATCCTTGCTCTATTTTCTATTTCTGTTCTTCACCATGAGCAATGGAGCTATGCAGCTGCGCTCAGACAGGGCTCAACAAAGCTTCCTTCCCTTGAATGGCAAGGCAGCAACATTCATCAAGAAAGGAGAGAATTCCAACCTTCATAGCCAAAAGGTGAGGCTGAAGGAATTCCATATATTTTAGCTTCTGGAATCCGTGAATAGGGGCCAAGTTACAAACTGCAGGCATGATTACACCTAGTTTGTTTTTAAACTGCGTTCTCTTTCTCATTTCTAAGAGTCTTCACCGAAACAAAAGCTTTCCTGTGGGTTGGATGGTGAATACTTGTTGTCTGCTCATCTGCGGACAACAGCTGATTTTCTCAGATAAAAAACTGCTGTCTCAAGTAGGCTGTGGGTAACTCAGAAAGTGACCACCAGGGTCTCGTCTAAAAGTAAAAACAGAACAACTTTACGGAAACCCACGGCAAAAGTTCTGACTTCTCATAAGCTTCATCCAGATGGTTAATATTTGGTTCTCACTGTGCTCACTGCTGGTCTTTATGTAGGGACCACATCTGCTTAAGAGTTGAAACAGGTGTCCTCTCCAGCCATAAACAGGATTTTCAGAGGCGATTCTCGGGCCCTGTGTGAGCTCCGTGTAACAGAAACAGAACTCTGAGCACCAAGAAACTCTGGTTTGAAGGCTAGACCTATGGAAAAATAAAGATATCCAAGGCAGCAAAGACTCTTTAAGAATGTCACCGAGAAAGAGAACAACGCAGTAATAAAAGGCAAAGGATACCGTGATATTCTGTTCCTGCTTCGTGATGCGCATGACTCAATCTGTCTACACCTGGTGCTGGTTTGCATTGAAAGTGTAACTGGCTAAAAATAAACCTCAAAATCCTTAATTTTCTGAAGGAGCAACACAGCCTTCACTTCAAATCACACATCGTTTCTGACATACAAAAGCAGCAGCTGAGTCCATAAGAGCCCTTTTCTTGCAAAAGTGTAGGCTCGGATCCCCCATGTCATCACTCAGATTCCAGTCCAGAATTACACGGAAATTCTTCCAGCACTTTCTATTGGATCTCCTGGCCTCCTAAACGCACACACCCTGTGTGGTAGGCAGAACAATGATGTCTGCATCCTAATCCCTGGAATTTGTGACTACAGGGGAAAGGGGGATTAAGGTGGCTAATCTGCTGACCTTAAATCAGGAGATTATTCTGGAGTATCGGGTGGGCCCAATGTAATCGCAAGTGTGCTTAACAGTGGAAGAGGGAGCGTTAGAGGTGTGATGATGGAAGCAGGGTCAGAGAGATGCTATTTTGCTGGGTTTGAAGATGGAGGCAGGGGACGACAAGCCAAGGGATGTGGGCGACCTCTAGAGGCTGGAGAAAAAAGGAAACAGATTCTCTCTAGAGCTTCCGGAAAGGAATGCTGATGATCCCTTGATTTTAGTCCACTGAGACCCCTGTTGGACTTCTGACCTCGAGGACTGTAAGATAGTAAATCTGTGTCACTTTAAGCCACTAAATGTGCAATAATTTGTTACAGCAGCAATAGATGACTAATACACACCATCAGGAAACAGAGACACTTTCACCTCAAGAACTCTACTGCGACTCCAGGACAGATATTTCCTGGGTTTCTTTGGCAATAAAATCTATTAATTTATTTTTTTCTAGTTAAACTCCAGCATCCAGCTGAGTGCTGATCTTCAGAAAGGATGATATAAAACGGCACACAGCACCTTCTAAATTTGTGTGTGTGTGTGTGTGTGTGTGTGTGGGGTGGGGAGGTAGGTACACCAGGAAAAGCTAGTCTTTTTTTTTCCTCTTCCATTTCTACTGCAGAGAAACGCAGCACTATTGTTAGAAACTCAATCCCTTCCTAGTGGACCTGTATTAATGTGATTTTAAAATATGCCTTTTCACTTCCCCTGTTCTTTTTTCTTCAAAACATCCCTGTGTGCTTTGAATATTGGGGTGATTTCCTGAGATGATCTAAATCTAGAGAATTTTAGCTCCCAAATCATGTAGATTTTTGTCCTATGCCCTCAACACGATTGAGATAAGATTTGATAGTATTTAATATAGTACAACAGCAAACAGTCTTGAATTAGAAGATGAATAATTTAATTAGAATGCTAGGACTTGGAATAACTGATGTAAGAACATTAATAGATTTTACAGGCAATTGTGCACAAGTTTTTTTCCCCCATTTTTTGTATATTATTTTGTTTTAATTGGAGAAAAAATAGCAAGAGATCCTCTAAGTAAGTTAATGTATTACGGACCAAGGACCCTTTTATGTAAAGGCTCAGGATCCCCCTTGGAGTGAGGACATAACTAAACTCCATGCTGAGAGATGAATTAAGCTGTGTCAGGCCCTATTTCAATCCCTTTGCCCCAAAAGACAGGGAAATCTGATTTCTCTACCAAGGAACAAATAATGAGTCATTAGACAAGATACGTGATGAGAACCCCTGAAACCCAGTAGTGGGGTTGGGGGGCTGATTATATCAGGAGCACATGCCAGAAGAAGGGATGGTTTGACCCACTGAATAAAATAAAAAATAGAACAGGAACACTTACCCTCATGTCTCCGTTCATAGTTTTCGGTGTGTGATTGAACGCATGTGCCGGATCCTTGTTGTACACTTTGAGAAGTGATCTGTCCTGAATGTTCCTGGAATCGAAAACATCAATCACTATGGCAGATGAAAGGAGCCTGACTCTGGGCATTTCCTTCGCCAGCTCTCAAGAATCAGGTCAAAGACATCAACAGACAATCCAGCGATTGTCTGCAATCAACCAGACAAATGTTCTTTTACATAAAATAGGCAACAATAAATAAGGAAAAGGAGAAAAATGACTTCAGCTTCTCTTTTCTTTTTTTTGTTCCTCAGGAAAGTATTCTTCTTTCCCAGTCATTCTCCACCCAAAAATATCAGGTGTCTGAACTTTCAAGATTCTGAGCGAGGAAAGCTAACACTTTAAGAAACAATAAAGCTCCAGTATTTACAATACGTTCAAAGAGATTTGGTTAATATTTAAATATTTAACTGTTTACTTTGCCCAAACACCTGGTTTTCTGCTTATCTCATGTAATGCACACAAATGAAAAATGCTTTTTTCCTGCAAATGTGTTCGGCAAGGGAAAGAAAATGAATCTGCAGACCAGAAAAAGATCAAAACTAGTATCTTATAATGCCTTTTTATCTTCCATAGTGGGTTTTTAAAAATACCATTCTACATACAGGTTGAATTACTGGATGTGCAGGATATTTAGAAGGAAAAGCAAAAGATAAATTCTTCCACTTGTCTGTCTCTCCTTCTAAACCCAACATTTAGAGCCCTGGTCAGACCACAGGCAAAGGACAGAGGTCCCACAGCTTGCTCAGAGCCTACCTTAAATTATTTAAGAGCATATGAATGTCCATGAGGTCCTTCTCCCTCCATATTCAGCTTTCACCAGCACAAAGGCCACCCAAGGCACTTCCAGCCCCATCTACACCGTGACTCCTTCCAGTGCCGGCGGTGAGCTCAGGGAACTGTGTGCAAGAAGATACATTCCTTTCCTCCAGGTGCAGCCACACGTTCTGTGGGCTGATCGCAATCAGTGGGATTATTGGGTTATGTTTTTGTTTTAAACGAAGTGGAGGATTCTTGGACTAGTCTTGCTTCCCTTCTTTAAATATCCGTCAGTAATTGCTTTGAAGCAATGACTAGCCCAAGCTTGCACAGTTGCTCCAGATTTCAACAAGCTCATCAGAAGTCTTGCTTAAGGGGGAGCATGCAGTCCTAGTTACTAGAAGGGGCCAGGTTACTAGGGAGGGGAGAGTTCACAGACAGTAAGGATGTGGGGATTCACTAAAAGAACTCACCCTGGAGCTGGGGGGGGACGTCACAAATGACGATGTGAAGAAACTGAAAATCTTACTTGAGCTATGAAAAAACTTAGCGTGAGTCTAAAGGTATTTAAAATATATGAGGTTAGTTTATGATGAATTTAGAAACATGTTCATCCAAGATGAACCAACAGGAAAAGCCTAGATTGCATTTACCATGGCAACATTTACAACACAGAACTTCAACCTGAACTCTCTGTAGCATTTCCCTAAGGAAAATATGGAAAACCCAACACTATGATGAAATAGCCAAATGTTTAACAAATATACATACTCTCACTTCAAAAATACTGAAGGATGTGAAATGAAATTTGTCTTTGGGTTTGGAAGATTAAAGCCCCTGGCTTCAGTTAAAATCTGCATGATACATTTTTCTGGGGGGGAAAGGATGTTCAATATAATGCTGATGGTGAGAATTTATTCTACCATTCAAATAAAATATAATTGAGGCATTTTACGCATATAAGCAAAGGAATAGAACAATTCTCTTGAAAGGACATACACGTGATTATCTAGCATAAACATTATAGTCATCACCAAATAAAAACATTTGATCCACCTAAATATTTTAGATGCATTTTTATATGTAAATCAAAACACCAAAAAATAAAATTATAGACAAATTTATAAATCAATGACTTTCCACTTAGACATTTTAAATGACATTTAAAAGAAATGAGGCTATTCGTACTGCAGCATAAGGATCAAGATGACCATCAGTTGTGCAAATATAGACATATTAACTGAAAATTATTAACGTTTAAAGTGATCACTTCTCTCAAGCACTGCTTTCGTCTGTTTGATCAAGTGAATTGGCATTAAAGAGGATCATTTTAGTTTGGAAGTTTTGGGGATCTTTTCTTCTTTGTCCTCCTTCCCATTTGTCTCTGTGACTACTTCACGACACTCTCAAAGAATGCGTACAGGAAATTCTAGCAGTAATACTCTGAGGCTTGGGGAAAGTTCTAGAATATCATGACTCATGGTAATATTATAAAAATTCTGCAAGACAGTGGGGTTCAATGGTTCATAATAACCTCATCAGCCTTGAGCTCCATCATCAAAAGTGGCTTCATGTAGTTTCATGTGTATTTATTATTACCGTCTCCTTCAATTCCTCTAACTGCAAACGCAGAGAAATAGCATGTCCACATGAAAATACTCCATGGGATTTTGTTACGGCAAACATACTCTTTATCTATAATGTGGTTACTTAATGTTTCAGTTTATGCTTTGTAAATTCAGAATTTTTTTTCGTGACAGCTTGATTAATAATTTATTTCAGAAAACAAACATGAATTTTCTGATACCCATGAATATTTAACATGTTTTCTAAAAGCAGGGAGGTTGTGCAACAAAGGTAGCACCCACACCTTAGGGCATGTGTCAAACTTTGAAAGCCCTAAATTACTCATACACCTTGGCACACGCCTAAGTATGTCATTTGTGATCAGTATCAGATATTTATCAGTTTACATTTATTACGCACTAGAGGCGTATTTTTAAAAAGTGGTTCCCATTAATTCAATCATGAAGACACAGGGCAGCCTGCTATCCCCACGGGGCAGGGATCCAGAAATCCAAGTTGTGGCCCAGATAAGTTAGGGAAGGAACATTCTGAGGGAATAAAAAATTCTTGATCAAGAATATGGACAGTCAGGTTTGAAGCTCGGCTTGGAAATGAATTGGCTGTGTGATCTTAAGTAAGTCCCTTAACTTTCATGCATCTGAGTTTCTGGTCCCATAAAATGAGACGGTTGGATTATCACTAAATAATTTTTTAAGTTCTAAAATGTTTAGAGGCTATACTAGCGATTGCTTGCTTGTGTTGATTTAAGTCTTGTTTCTCAGGCTGTTTGGCTGGGAGAGGTCAGATGGGCCCCTTCTGCTCTATACACAACAGCACGACAGTTGATAAAGATGCTTTTATCTGTGCCACTTACTATAGCATGATTCCATTAGCCTCAGTTTAGAATACATTCTACTAGGGACCGGGGGGAAAGCCCACCTGGAAAGTGAGATCCTTTGGTAAAGGCCAATTATTTAAGAAATAAATGGAAAGGGAGAATGTTTCTCAGCCTCTTTTCTTGTGGACAATAGCATAGAGTCCACCGCTTTTATTCTAATTTGTTGGTGTAAATAATTGCTCAGTGGGATTATTACCTAAAATGTCCATAGGCTCTGTCTATGAGGGAAAGAGCACTTGAGAAGGAGTTTGGAAAGTTCCAGTTGTAAGTACGTCTTTCAACTCTTATGATCTTGATCAAGTCTCTCCATCACCTTTCTGGTCTTAGTTTCCCTAACTCTTAGATAAACTGTGGACTGGATCATTTCTTACGTTATTTTCAGATGTAACATGCAAAAATCTGTGTGAGAGAAGTCTGTCTTCATCTTTGCAAACCACACCTTGTAAGTGAACTATAGAAAACAAGACAGTGAATTCACACTTGGGTAAGGAATAGCCGTGCTTGATCCATGAAGAGATTAGGACTCGGTACAAACTGCAGCAATGGTAAATGCAATATGGTGGACACACACACACAAACGATGTGACTACTTACCTTACATCATTTAATTCATAATAGACATTTCGGCTTTCATCTTTGATGTAAATGGCGACACTGGGCGACTCCAACATTTTCATGGTGAGCTGCTGGGGAAAGGCACTTACAAACAGGGCACGGATTGTGTCTGCACTTGTGATTTCATTCGGCATCCTGAGCTGCTTGGTTTCATCTCCATACTGGAGATAGAGAACCCCTGCGTGCAAAATGAACACAGCGATCAGTCACAGATCAAGACTCCACGACCTGCAGCACAAGCTAAGCCCCTTCTGCCCTACCACAGGCAGGAAAGTTCACGAAAAGCTGGGAAAGCATGTAAATGAGAGATGATTGCTTGGAATTTCCAAGGAATGAACTCTCTGGTTATCACATAAATACCCATTTTTTTCCTTAAAGAGTCCAGGCAGGTGTTAAAGAGGCTAATTTTCAACTGTTTTAAAACCAAAAAGACAAGAAGCTAACCTCTGGTAGCCTAAAGCAAAAGACAATACTTAATTCCCTTGAAAGGTGTATTTAGGAATGTGACCCCCGTAGGGTGATTTTTTTCTATGTCTTTCACTAACTAGAAACACATTCATTATAGCAATGGATAAGATATATAGTTTAAGCCTTTATAGTCCATTCAGAAACATTTTAAGTGGAAATGCTACAATATTTCTACGGCTCTAATACATATTTATTGAGTATTTATACCATACGAAACTATTTACAAGAACAGAGTTTGGCATCCCAATGTTTCAAGGAAGAAAATGGAACAAGTCAGTTATACAAAGAAAAACACAAGCACAGGATCACTGCGTTTGAGAGTTCCAAGGGGTATGTGGCTCCCAATGAACCGTGCCTCTCAGTATTCATGACCCTGATGAGTCTGGGCTTGGCCACATGATTTGCTCTGGCCAATGGGACACTGGCAAATGTGATGCAAAATGGAGGCTTGATAATTGCTTGCACACTAGAGCTTGTCCTCTTGGTGAGTGTGGTCTCGGATGCTCCCTCATGGAGCCAAGTTTCTGTGGAGTCCAACTGAGCCACATGGGGAGGCCACACGGAGAAAGATGGAAGCCCTGACTTCCGCCCCCACTAGGCACCTGTTCTACAGCCAGGACCAATGGCTAGCCATGTGGGTGAGCCATCTTGGGAGGGGAACCCCCAGGTAAGCTGCCCCACATCACATGAAACAGAAATGAGATACCCCCTCCAAGCCCTGCCCAAATTGCAGAATCATGAGCAAATAAATAACTGCTGTGGTTTTAAGTCACTATGTTTAGGGTTACTTGTTATTCAGAAATAAACAACTGAAACAACCATCGAAGATGCTGACATTTAATTTGAATCCTACTTCTTGTGAGAACCTACTGAGAAGGGACTACTATCACTAGAGTAAGCTTTGGCAGGAGAGACTGGAAAGAAAATAGAATATGACTTTTGGTTAAATATGGCAGTAACAAATTTATCTCCACCTCCTCCTGAAATTCCATTAAAGTGACAATGAGGAATAAAAAAGCCTAAATCAAAGAATTAAGGGAATGAGAAGGGAAACAATAGCAGATGGGAAAAAGCTGACACCTAAGTCTTTAAGGGGATAATGCCACATAAAACACACAGGCCAGGGAAGCTCGGGATATGAGGCACCAGATCCTTCTGAAGGTAGGAATACAGAGCGTGTGGAGAACATGAGGCCTGATTGAACTTTCTTTTCTTTTCTAATGGTGTAGCAACCTGCCCACATCTCCTTTTCTATCCCACCCAAGTGACTCCCCATATCCATGGAAGAGGACTGAAGAGGTCAAACCAAACAGACTGGATTCTGGCTCACCAGGCACAGGGGAGGGTGGGTGAGGTGCCCTCTGACAGGCAAAGGGCTGACACCTCAGTCAGGAAACCAAAGGAAGCCCTCTAGGAAAGCTGACTGGCCTACCAGAAGAGACCACAGATAAATCTGGAGGGTAACGGTCAGGTTCTGTCTGATCACCCCAAGGTGAAGCAGCCAGATCATATAGAAAAGTTTGCCGGTTGTACTACGACCGTGCCTCGCTCATACATTAACAGACTCCTGGGGATTAACAGACATGTCATAAAAGCCTCTAACATGAAAGAAGAGATGAAAATAAACAGAAAACAGAAACTCAAAAGAGATGAGACAGTCCAAGAAAAAAGGAACATTTGGAGACAAGGAGCGAGCTCTGGGAACAATGAGAGCAGAAACGAAAAATTCAGTGAAGAAGAGAAAGTGGATGAAATCTCAGAAAGTGGAGCAAAAAGACTAATGGATGAGAAAAGGGTGAAATCCAACAGGAAAAACAGAGAATTATTTCAGAGCATCTCAATTCCTAATAATGGGGATTTGGGTAAAAGAGATCAGGAAAAACAGACAAGAAGTTTTACAAAAAGTATTATAAGAATTTATTTTCCCCCAAACTGAAGCACATGAGATTGGAGATTGAAAATGTTCATGAAATGCTCAACACACTCAGGCTTGTCACTGAGACATTCCAGATGGCAGCGGGGAAACAGAGGTTCCTACAAGTTCCCTAGGGTGAGGAGAAAAGTCACAAAGGAAGGATTGGGAGTCAGAAAGGGATTAGCTGTCTCCACAGCAACCCAGAAACCAAAGACAAGCGAGAAACAGCCTCGAAAACCTGGGAGGAAATATTTTTGATCTAGGTCCATATCCATCCAAACCATCAATCAGGTCTTCATTCAAGTCCGCTTCTCAGCGAGGCCTTCCCTCACCACCTTATCCAAAATTTTAGCACCGATTCTCCCTAATGTTTCATACCCCCATCCTTGCTTCATTTCTGTTCCTGAGCATTTTCATTTTTCACTATATACTATATTCATATTTTAATCATTGCTATTGTTTATCATCAGTCTCTCCCTCTAGAATGTAAGCTTCATGAGGTCAGGGAATTTTTTTAATGTTTTCAGCTGTTGTTCACCATGGTATCCTTAGTACCTGCGATGCTGTTATATAGTAGGTTCTCAGTAAGTGTTTGTTGCATGAATGATTTATTAGTCATCCAAAAGGAGTGTTCAACTGGGGTCTACCCAAGCTATAAGAGCTTTTGCTGCATGATATAAACAGCCTAGTAATCTCGTTCTTGGTTTGTATACACACTAGAAATACATTCTGAAGTGGCTGTTTCCTTGATTGGAGTAGTCCTTTTGCATCCAGCATAAGCAACTCAATTTTCCCTCTCCATCCATCACAGTTTTGATTCTCAGCATCTTCAGGGAACTAGTTTTCCAGAATATCCATGCTGTTACACATTCTTCAGAGTACAAAAAAAATTTCAAGCCTGTCTGATCACAGATTGTGTAAACGTTTTCGCTCCAAACAGGAGACGTGGTGACCATCCCATGTGATTGCTAATGCCATATTAAAAGGCCAAAACCACTCCTGAGGTCTGGGTCCCAACCATGCCTGGGCGAGGTCCCTGCAGATGGACCACTTATGGCCTCACTACAGTCAACTGTCCCAGCCTCACTCCCCCAAAGGGCCTGGTTTTCATTCCCACATCTGCATTCTGTATGTGTGTGTGCTTGAAATAGAATTTGTAGGCTCTGAGTGAAAAACAAAAAAAAAATGGGCCTAAACTATGGTTACCTCAGGGTCTGGCTGGTGCAGCTGCCAGCTGGGTACACAAGTCCAGTTATAGATCATGAAAATCTGGAGAAGATGGGAAAGATGCCTTTACAAACAGAGAATAGTCTTTTTACACTTGCTTCAGTTTGCTTTCTCAATTCAGGAAAGGTATTTAGAAATGCTTAAACTCAGAAAGAATTCTCTTAATATATCATGGCGTTTTATTGGCACAGTGATGAGATTCTGCATGCTCTGGCATACTTTCCTAGCTCTAAATTAGTGCTGGCTGCTCCAGATTCACAGAGGGAGTCTGAAGAACTATGGATCATAAACTCTCTTTTTATGAAGAAGGCAAGGGGACAGGGAAATGCACTTATGGGATGTCTGCTATATGTCAGAAATGGTACGCACGTCTTTCATTTAATCAGCACAGCATCTCTTGTCAGGTCGGTATTATGTCATCATTTCACAGATAGGGAAAAGGAGGCTTAGAAGGTCCAAGTAACTTGCCTAAAAGTTACAGCTAGTAGATGGTTTAACTAATTTACATATCCAGTTGTCATTCTGCAGAACCCATGATTTCTCCTTGATGCATACGGCCTCTGAAATTCTGCATTTAGCCATATCTGTCTCCTCCAACTTTCCTCTCTGGACGATCTTAGCTGTCCTCACACTTTTAGCCTGACCATCTGCTTGAAGATGTTGAAGCATGATGGGGGCAGCTTGGAAAAAAGATTCCTGTCTTTAAGTCAACTGAAGTAAACGCTGACACATGGTTAGAAACCATCCACCTGCTGGGACGAGCGGGGGAAGGCGCTGAGCTCTGACAGCAAGTGTTGAAACGAACCTCACAACACTGGGAACCCTCCTGAGAAGCCTGAACACTCCAGAGTTCTTCCATCTCAGTGGCTCTGCAAAGTCAAGATGCATTTTTCACCAAGAACTCTTGGTCACATTTTACAAAAAACCAAGCGCACTTGGCAAGTCACACTTGGGTTATACATCCTCATAATTTTTTGAATCTCAGAATCAGTTCCAGAATATGGTAGACCTTCTAAAATATTTTTTCTCTTAATATGGTACGCAAGGATTTTCACAGTGTGACCTTGCTATGGACGGAATGCTTGTGTTCCTCCAAAATTCATGTTAAATCCTAGTCCCCAGTGGGATGGTATTTGGAGGTGCGGCCTCTGGAACGTAATTAGGTCATGAAGGTGGAGCCCCCCTGATGGGATTAGCACCCTTATAAGAAGAGACATGGGAGAGTATGTTTTCTCTTTTTTCTCTCTGCCATGTGAGGATACAACAAGAAGATGGCCATGTGCAAACCAGGAAGCAGACTCTCCCCAGACACCAGATCTGTGCACATCCATGCTCCATGCTGTGCCATTGGCTTGGGTGACCTTCCCACCACTTCTTTGCTTGGCACGCACGTAACCTCTCTGAGCAGTCTTCCCTAAACACTCCTCCATCACTCTTCCATTAAGAACTGAAGAGTTAACTTTTCTCACCTATGTGCTCATGTTGTGTTTTACTGAAACTGCAAGCATGGCTTATAATTCTTCTGCATTATGGTTAGTTGTATTCATCAGATGGCAATATACAGTAAAGCGTTAAGCACACAGTAGATGCTCAAATATCTTTTAGTTGAAATGAATTCAATTCTTCCTGTAATGTGGCCAAGTTAATATGATGTATGCTTGCCTTCTGGAATGTCTTCTACAATTTCCCCTAAACAGCATTTTCCACAGGCAGATGATAGTGACAATTCCAAATGACCTAAATTCCTCAGTTTCTCCAAATCCATTTAAGATTATGCAAATCCATACTTGCATTACAGCTATGGCAAATGGCTAATGCCTAACAATATAAACAGCACTTATAATACTTTGTGATAGGAAATGAAAAGTTTTCAACTTAATAAAAAAACATAAATATTAAGATAGCTTTTTACACCTATGAAATGGGCAAAGATTTTTGCAATAAAATCAACAGCATCGACGAGGGTTAGGAAAATGAGTTTTCTCACATACCACTGTTGGGAAAGTAAATTGATACCACTTCTCTGAAGGGCTGTTTGTCAATATGTCTCAAAAGCCCCTAAAATATACATGTGGTTTGAGCCAGCAATTCTACTTCTACACATTTATGCACATAAATCTACTTATCAGGATACTCAATCATCTATAAGCATCATCTATAAGAATAACATGGGGGGGATTTCAACATTAGAGGATTCATTTAATAAACCAATTCATTTAATAAATCCATTCATTGGAACACTACACTGTTATTAAAAGGAATTCTAGAAGAATATGGCAAAGAGAAAAAATTTATATTTTGTTAAGCGGCAAAGTATGTTATAAAACAGAAAGGAACTAGATTTTTAAAAATCAACTAATCACCTTAATGGCAGTGATGGATCCAGGTTTTGTGGGGCCTGAAGCTTATACAGTTTTGAGGGACCTCTTTAAGAACAAGAATACAGAGTTAGAAACATAAAATTGAGTAAGAAAGTTAATTACTTAGTATAGAGGCCTGGACCTTGGTTTCATCAGGTCCATGGCTGAGTCTACCCATTTGATGAATGTACACCAAAATGTCAGGAGTGGTTGCCTTTGGGTGGTAAGTTCATGGGTGATAATGTTCTCTTCTTTATGATTTTCTGGATCTTCTATATTTTCTAAAATAAGTATGCTTTGACTTGATCATCTTAAAAGATAACCCACACAGATATAAAGAGACTGGGCAATTAGGGATCCTATTCAGTTAACTGGATAATTTTTTAAGCCAGAAGAAATGGGTCAAGGGAGGCTGCTCATATAAAAACTTTCAGTGGAGTTGGGAGAATGTAAATTGGCATCTGAAATGGGGAAGACATTGGTATTTAATAAGCAAAAGATTCCACTATAGTTAACGCAGTGATGTATTCCTAAGAAACTGAATTCAAGAGTCTTAAGATTTAAGGGCCGGCCCCGTGGCTTGGTGGTTAAGTGCACGCGCTCCGATGCTGGCGGCCCGGGTTCGGATCCCAGGTGCGCACCGAGGCACCACTTCTCCGTTCATCCTGGGGCCGAGTCCCACATACAGCAACTGGAAGGATGTGCAGCTATGACATACAACTATCTACTGGGGCTTTGGGGGGAAAAATAAATAAATAAAATCTTTAAAAAAAAAAAAAAAGAGTCTTAAGAT
This sequence comes from Ceratotherium simum simum, assembly GCF_057802395.1. Lineage (NCBI taxonomy): Eukaryota > Metazoa > Chordata > Mammalia > Perissodactyla > Rhinocerotidae > Ceratotherium > Ceratotherium simum. The sequence goes on from NC_141931.1 coordinate 11,108,983, forward strand.
TTAAAAGAAAAAAAAGTGTAATGCACTGAGAGGTACCTTAAAGGGACTGTAGAAATGGCTTCTTTCATTCACTCTAGACAATCCCCTATGGTGTGCCAGGTATTGTGCCAGGAATGGGAGGTATAGTGGTAAAACTCTGGTCACCCTCTGTGTTATAACCCCTACAGTGGTTCCGTAAATGACACTGTTCTTTAGACATTAGCAATTCATGCCTATCACTAGCTGACATTTTGTTTCAGACACAGCAGCAATTTGAAGACAAGGCCACGTGTGTTCCTGGAAAAGCTCCAGCATGCCCTCTGATGTTGGTGACTTTTCACATCCTAGAGATGGCTCATGCTGCCATGTCCCTTTTCATGGAATAACTTTTCAAGTAGGAGACAAAGCAGGACGGTGACAGTTGCCTTGCGAGGAAGAAAAAGATAATAGAAAATTTATTCTCCATGGAAAGTCTGGATGCTCTTTATTTTTGGAATGACTTTACTCTCAGATTTCAGTATCTTTGATTTGAGTAAACAACAAATCTTTGCTTCAGTTATCTGAAAAGGATTCTATCAATCAGATATTTTCTTATTTCACTCAGATACTTGATATTTAAAGACAATATAGGGGCCAGCCCGGTGGCACAAGTGGTTAAGTGCGCGCACTCTGTTGCGGTGGCCGGGGTTCACCGGTTCAGATCCCAGGCGTGCACTGACACACACACCGTTTGGCAAACCATGCTGTGGCAGCATCCCATATAAAGTGGAGGAAGATGGGCACGGATGTTAGCCCAGGGCCAGTCTTCCTCCATAAAAAAAGAGGAGGATAGGCAGATGTAGCACGGGGCTCATCTTCCTCACACAAAAAAATATAAGTAAATAAAGACAATATAAGACTTTAAGTATTTTAACAAATTTGTCTTCTATTAGTTATAATTGAGGAACTATGGAGATGCTCTGGAGAGTCTCTAAAGGAGAGTCTTTATGAGAGGGACTGAAAAATTCCAGGCCATAGCAATTTTAAGCCAAATTCTAATTTGGAATATGCTTTAAAGAGTCATAATTGTGCAGCAACCTGTGTTAGCATCATGAAAGAACATGTTAAAACCAATACGTTTGTAGGAAGTTAACTATGATAGAGTGATAGAGTCTTGCCCCACCCAACAACCCGACAGACAGCAGTCACTGGACAGAGACTCTGCTCGGAGGCACTCATTCTTGACACAGCGTCTTAGTAATGGCACCATGAGTGCTTAATCCCTTGACTTTGTTTTGTTCCAGACAAATTGGTACAGTTGGGACTCAAGTGGAATGATAATACCATTGAAGACAGCATCCCAAGGCATTTCTCTAAAAAAATGCCTTGAAGAACGTGTTGATGACTTCTGGAATTCAAGCTGTGGTGAAGACCTGAATGTCTAAGATGCTGATTTCTGGTGCTGTGATCCTAGTCATTCCCAAGGGTCTTACTGCCCTTTTATGTGGATAGTTAGAAACTTATCTGTGAAGAAGCTATAATGCAAAGTCACTACAGAACCTACAGCAACATCAACCTAGTCAGTAATTTAATCTTAAAGGTTATTCAACAATTAAGGCAGAAAACATTATAAGAAAATGCTGTGAGAAACACTATAACTGATTGTGGGTATACTACAACTGTAATTGAATTCTCTCTTACACTTAAGGTGAACTGTTGGTTACATTAAACATTGCAATATCAACTCACTTTATAAGGCTGGATATTAGGAAAGTAGTAAAAGAAAAGACTTCAAATTTAAATGCAAACCCCTACATAAAATGATAGCAAAGCAAATCTAGCAATGTATGAAAAAATACATCACAACCAAGAAAAGTTTATCTCAGGAATGCAAGGATAGTTTAACATTAGAAAGTCTAATCTTAATATTTTCTGCAATAATAAATAAGTAAAGAGAAACTAATTTTGATGGTGTCAGAAAAATGTTAAGGAAAACCTATAATACATTCATAATTTTTAAAAAACCAATAATTTAAGAATTAAAGAGAATGTTCTTAACTTGATGAAGGTATCCACCAAAAATCTCAAACAAGCATAATGTTTAATGATGAAATGTTAGGAGCATGCCCTTTAAATTCAGAATTTTTGCTATCACTGCATCTGAAGTCCTGGATAGGACAGTTAATATAAGAAAAAGAAATAAAGGGCATATGGATCAAAATTGTGATTATTCTCCGATGATATAATAGAGAATCCAAGGAAACCTGTAGACACTCTATTAGAACTAATAAGGATTCAATATGACTGAATGATATAAGATCAATACATAGAATCAACAGCAACCTCAAATACGAGAAAAAATTAAAAAGTGTAGTTTAATAAAAATATACCACTTACAACAACAATATGGCAATTTTGATGAACAATAAGAGGGAGTTACTTGCTCTACCAGATACCAACACGATTAAAACAGTGTGGTTTGGCACAGGGAAAGAACAAATAGGAACTACAGAATGAAATAGCCTAGAAAAAGACGTGGGTTTGGGCCGGCCCCATGGCTTAGCAGTTAAGTGCGTGTGCTCCGATACTGGTGGCCCGGGTTCGGATCCCGGGCACGCACTGACGCACCCCTTCTCCAGCCATGCTGAGGCCACGTCCCGCATACAGCAACTAGAAGGATGTGCAACTATGACATACAACTATCCACTGGGGCTTTGGGGAAAAAAAAGGAGGAGGATTGGCAATAGATGTTAGCTCAGAGCCGGTCTTCCTCAGCAAAAAAAAAAGAGGAGGATTAGCATGGATGTTAGCTCAGGGCTGATCTTCCTCACAAAAAAAAAAAAAAGACGTGGGTTTTATGAAAGCTTGATATATGATAGAAGTGGTGGTACAAATCCATGGTGAAATGACTATTCCATAAATAATGTCAAGAAAATTGGCTCTCCATATGGAAAAAGTAAAAAATAGATCCTTTTCTTTTATCATAAGTAAAATAAATTCCTGATGGACTGAAGACCTGTATGTGAGAAGTTAAACTATGAAACTTAAAAAACAAAACAAAACATGGTTTTGTCTCCTAGCACGCTGGTAAGGGAAGACTTTTAAAAGAAACAAAAATCATAAACCATACAGAAAAATATTGCTTAATTATATGACATTAAAATGAATTTTTGTACTACAAAAGACACTGTAAACAAAGTAAAGACGACAAACCACAGTCTGAGACAAGATATTTATAACTCAGATGCTCTACCAAGGAGTAGTATTCAGAATAATTAAAGAACCCTTACAAATCAATAAGAAAATAGAAAATGGGCAATAGTGGATATCCAAAAATGGATGTAAATAGGCAGCTCATAGAGGAAGAAACCTCAACAGCCAATAAACATACAAATGCCTAATCTCACTACTAACTATGGATATAAAAATTGAAACAGTGACATACTATTTTATACCCCACAGACAGGCAAAAGTCAGTAAATCTAAAAACCTCAAATATTGGTGAGGTCATGGGAAAACGGAGTCTGTTATTCATTGCTGGTGGGAGTGTAAATTTGCACAATCACTTTGGGACACCTGGTAAAGCTGAAGATGTGTACCCCATAACCTGGCTATTTCTTTTAAATTATCCATCGCAGATAAAAATCTCATGTGTGTGCACTTGTTCCAGGATGCTCATCACAGCGCCATTTCTCACCGATTTGTTCTCGGTGGTTTATTCATATGATGGGATAGTAAGAGCAGTTACAATGAATGAAGTAGAACCATATCTATCAACATGGATAAATCTCAAAAACATAAAGCTGAGTGAACACAGAAAGTTACAAAAGGATACATACAGGACCATCCCATTTATGTAAAGTCTTATAACACACAGAATAGTAATATATATTGTTTATGAATGCACCAAATATAGGAGAAGCACCCAAATCTGCCTGGCAATCATACCCTCCAACTTTAGCATGTGATTAGCTCTGGGAAAGAAGGCAGAAGGAAAGGAGCTGGGGTTTTACAACCTTTTGCTTCTTTAAAAATGTGAGTCCTAACTGATGAACAGATAAAGAAGATGTGGTATATATATACAACGGAATACCACTCAGCCACAAATAAAGACAAAAGCGTCCCATTTGCAACAACATGGACGGACCTTGGTATTATGTTAAGCAAAATAAGCCAGACAGAGAAAGACAAACACCGCATGATTTCACTCATATGTGGAAGATAAACAAACACATGCATAGGGAGAACAGATTAGGGGTTACCAGAGGGGAAGGAGGTTGCAGGGTGGGCAAAAGGGGTAAAGGGGCACATATATATGTTGACTGATAAATAATAACCTACAACTGAAATTTCACAATGTTATAAACTATTATGACCTCAATAAAATAATAAAAAAAATGTAAGAGTCCTGAAGCAATTCTAGAAACATACTTTTTAAAATTTGACAACTTATGTAGCACTTGCTATGTGCCAGGCACTGATCTAAACCCTTTCCAAATATTAACTCCTTAATCTTCTTTATGAGGTCGCTACTATAATTATCCCCACTTTACAGATGCGGAATACTGAGGCAAGAGAAGTAACTGTGTGACCCACCCAGCTAATGGTCTTAACCCTTGTGTACACCGCCTCTCAGGTGTTAAACAGATACGAATATCTGTTTAATTTCAGTAACATCTATCATATTGTTGTTTTTTGTACTTCTTCCATTCAAAAAATTAAAGAATAAATCATTTTCTGAAAAAGAATGCCGAAATAATGCTGTCTAAATAGTATCTCTTCCACAGAACACCCAGATCTGACCCAGGAGCTTAATCCTGGATGTAGTTATGGAAATTTGGAAGTTTTCCTTGGCTTTTACTAAAAGAGCGGATGTAGAAATTCTACAATACAAAGCAAACAGTAAAGGCCACAAAAGGAGAAGGAGATTTTCATAAAAATAAGAACGAAAGTATAAAAGCACAATAATCATGGGCCCAGAAAACAATTTATTGGCCTTTTAGGTATATGAAAAGTGCAACTTTTACAGCTTTGAATGCATGTTTTCAAAGTATCAGAAAGACTGATTATAATTTTTTAAAAGTCTGTAATCACTCCCACTAGGAGATTTATACATTCTGCATTTCCTTTAACCACCCTGATCAGCAGATTTAGGCCCAGAGATTATGGAAATCAGGGAGAAAATGTCTGAGTTAATCTGAAATTTATATTCTTCTCTGCTAAATTATTAGTGTTTTGCATAATAATAACCAGTAATTACTGCGAACGAATGAATATATCTTTAGAAAAGTTTCCACTATGAAATGCTAGCTTTTATATAATTTACACGTAGATTTTAAAAAGACACCAATATCAAGTGTTATCAATTTTATTGTTCAGAGTTTCTTTGGTTTTCTACTATTAGGTGAAAATTATTCTGCTTGAAAAGGTACAACCTGTTTGGTCTGCAAGCTGGTGGAGAGAGACACTGGGAAGAGTTAATGGGATGAACTTCTTTTCTTCTCCGGTAAGCAAACCTCAGGATCACCAAGAATTTCTAGAGGAAACTTTCAGGGTAAATGAGAACAGTGGTGCTTCTTTGTCCATTTACACCCTAACCCAAGCTAATGACAAAAAAATTAAAACCATCCTTTGAGGAAAAACGTTGTAAACAAACGCCAGTAGACCCATATCTGTGGGATTCCATTTCATAGGACAGACTCTCTACTTTTTCAAGCTCATGTTTAAAAAGTAGCAAACATGGGATGCTTGGACCCCAAAGAGCCTTTGGTGCCACCTCTTCCCACATCTTTCCCTTTCTCACTCATTCCTGGCTCCACGCCTTGGTCTCCTTCCAAGGCCCAGCCTTCCACAGGGGCTCTCAGCCCAGCAATTCTGGTCCCCATCAGTCTGTGACTCTCATGGAACTCATCCATTTGCAAACAGCTGGCTTTTGCCACCCGTAGGCCCAGGGGTGCCTCAGGCCAAGGCACCCCTTGGCTGCCCACAGGCAGCCACTGAGGGATACCGAGGAACACTCAAACTTGACTCCTTGCTTTTTGTTTCCTAGGTCTACTGGAGAACGCAACAGATGGACACGTGACCGACTAGGAGGGTGAGGCACGCGCTGAGCAGCCGCTCCTCTTCTGGGTTGCTTTTTCTCAGCTTCTTCTTAGGTGTCTGAGGGGGAGGCTCAGAAGTTTTTCCAGAGTGGTGAGAAAAGGGTGTGGGCAGTTAGAGGAATTCAGATCTCACTGGTCTTCATTTCGGAGCTCTTAAAAAAAATAAACTTGCTCTATCATGTGAAAACCATTAAGTAACCTAATCCAGCCAATGCCAGCTCTCAAGGGAATGATCAGCTTCCCTTCATGTTTGTGATCTGATGAAGTGCAGGGCTAATGCGTGTAAGTCCCGATGGAATAAGGGTCAAAGTGTGTGATGGAGGAGGAGCATGGCAAAGGGGTCCCTGCAAGGGGCACTACACTTTAGAGAACTCCAACCCCCAACATTGGTGCACGCACCCCAAGTACTGAGGGTGCTCAAGGCAACACTGTTTCCAGGGAGTGTGGAAGGCGATCGTCCATGCGGGTTGGGCAATTGCTCACATGAGCAATGTGAAGGCAGCTGGAGACAGAATGAGGTGGGGGGACGGGGGGGTGGTGGGGATCCTTCTTCGTCTCATGATCCAGCACAGAACTGTGAGAATTTATGAGAATTCTAAAATCAAGTCTGGCTTTCTAGGTCATTGCGAAGATGTATTGGTCCAAGTATGAGGATAGAACATACATTATCTAGTTTGTCAGCTTGATTTATAGCTTTAAAAATACTTAGGCCGACGGTAGATGAGCCCCTGTACTCTTGCTCCAGACAGGCTTGTGTGTGACACGGAAAGATTAGGAGTGTTTCCCGAACATCGGCGTCAAAGCTCGGAATAGAACCTTCTTCACCCGTTGGCATTCCAGTTGGTGCGCTGTCCACTCCATCAACAAGGGATTCTATGCTTATTTTTTGAGTAGTCCTAATGGAGGCCGGTACTTGAGTGTCCTCTACTTCTCCAGAGATTTGGTTACTTTATTTTTGGTTTCATGTTAGTAGGAAAGGCTGAGTCATGTGAGCTGCTTTTAGCGTCTCCACATTTCGTACGCTGGTGAACTGTTTTGGGCACTATTTAAGCTTTAAAATTTTCCTCTTATGCACTAATTATCCACTTATTTGTTCACTATCTGATTCCTCGGAGCTTTCAACAGGCTTTCCTGGGCCGTTATAAAAGCTCCTTCCTCCGAGACAGGCCACAGCTGCCCTGCGGACACTCCCGGACAACGCCAGCCAGACTCCTGCCTGAAGGGCAGTGACAGCGCGAAGTGGGCGAGTCCCTTCCCAGGCTTGTCCCTGGCTTCCCGCCAGCGCCTCCCTGTGTCTTCCCTGCTGCTCCAGTATCACTCCTCCTATGTCCTCGGGCCCATGCCAGAGGGTGGGGATCTTCTGGAAGCGTCTTCTGTGTCTCCTGTCTTTGCCCCTCTACACACCCTGCTCCTATGGGGAGATCTGGAATGTCCTTCTCTCAGCCCTGGCCAGAGGATTAAAGGGGCTCCCCAGAGAGCTACTGTCTAGGAGAATCCAGAAAGATAGCAGCAGAAAGTGCCCCAATTCTCTAAGGCCCAGGGCGGGTACTCAGGATCACCATTGTGCGTGTAAGTGGGCTAGGGTGTGTGAGCAGGAGAGAATCGAGAATGGTGGATGAGACCAATCTATGGGTCAAGTGTTGGTGGAGAAGGGGGCTTTTACAAAGTCTTTGTAAGGCTTATCTAATTTTTGTAAGGTGTATCCTTGGGAACCATTTCTTGCTTTAAGGGCAAGAGGGAACAGAGAGAGTTGCTGCCAGTGGAATTCCAGGTGCAGGAGGGTAAGGAGATCCGATCACAGTCTCTCCCTCACACGGCCTGGCCTCCAGCATGCAGGGACTCTAAGGAGGGGCTGGCTCGGGGCACTGGTTCCCATGACGTAAATCTCCAGGGCTGGGCTGGACAAAACGAACTTTCCAAACTGCCCTTAAAAGACCCTGAAAGACTTTTTATTGTACCTTTATCTTCTGTTCCCCTCTGGTACTTTCTGAAGAGGCATTTAAGAGACACCACACATGGCTACTTCCTCCTCCCCATTTCCCTTTGAAGTTTCAGCGCTGCCTTTTAAGAGTAGCTTCTGTTCTCAACCACACAGTTGCAATAAAGAACAAATGTCGAGGGTGGCTAAGGCAGCTTTGGGAGTGGTGGGTGGGGAGGGACCACACGTGATAAAGTGCCCCGGGTCTCCCCATCAGTGCCTGTAAAATACACCCCCTGCTTCCAGAGTCACCATAAATAACCTTCTCCCTTTCTCCCTACATTCAGAGGTAAGAGTCCTCCCTAAATGCCTCAAGATCAAAATGACAATTATTGGCATTCTTACTAGAGCATTGAGAAAGCAGCAAGAAGCCCTGTGGTACCTCCACCTGCTTGATTAGCTAAAGGATTCATCAAGCAAAGCTGTTATCTTGGGCTGCCCCCAGCATCACATGCAATGGACAGGTTGAGCACCTAGCTGGGCTGGAAGAAACGTGGAGAAACAAGACCCAACCCATTTACTATCCCTTACAGGCATCTGTGCATTTTCTCAGCTTTATCTTCTGTAACAGCAATTCAACTGATACATAAACATCATGCTTTAAAACAAGCATAACAAAAGGGAGAATAAGAGACGATGTCTCTTTTCCACAGGACGAGTAATTCAAGTTGCACAGTGTGCTTATGCAAGTTAGAACAACTAAAAGCAAAGCTGATGGAACTGTCATTTTGATCCTTAAATGAAAAGCTTTAGGAATGGAGAAATGCTGATAAAACTCAGGGCTGTTTTAGATTTACAGAGCAGCAGCACTGCATTCACTTAGGCAGAATTAGAACCATAAAAGATGGATTTCATTCTTTCCAGAAATATTTATTGAGTACCCGCGTGTGCCACTCAGTCTTCTAAAGGCTGGGGGTTCAACAGTAAGCTCAGAGATCTTAGCGTCTACTGACGTACGAGAGACAATAAACTCATAGACAAGAAAGTAAAGAGTGTGCCAAATAATAGGGAGCAAAATAAAAGAGGGTGTGGGGGATACAGAGCCTAGGGTGGGAGTGGGTGGATTGCTATTTTATTCAGTGTTGGATGTCCTGCTGATAAGACATTTAAAAGAAGTGTGGGAGCTGGGCTTGCAGACATCTGTGGGAGAAACAATCCAAGCAAAGGGAGTGGCAAGTCTTCTTGAGGCAGGAACATGTATTCCAGGAAAAGCAAAGGGCTAGTACGTTTGGAGGAAAATGAGTGACATGGGCTTAGAAAGGTAGCAGGTGGTCAGACTGTGAAGGCCCTTGTACTCACCATGAGCTGGGAAGCCAACAGGGTTATGAGCAGAGGTGTGACAAGATGAGATTTATTTACCAGGGCTGCTTTGTTGAGAACTGACTATAGGGGACAAGGACTAAAACCAGGAGACCACGGGAACCTAAGGCAATAATCCAGGAGAGAGATTATGGTGGGTTAGACCTGGGTGGAGTGATAGGGATGGTGAGAACACTCAGATTTCTGGATATATTCTGAAAGTAAAGTGAGCAGTTTTTCCTGACAGATTGGCCATGAAATGAGATCAAAAGCAGAGTCAGGGAGAATGGCGAGGTTTTAGTGCGAGCAACTGACAGGATGGGGTCACAATTTATGGGGAAGACTTTGGGAGGAGTAGGTTTTGTTGGGGGGAATTAGAAGTTCATTTTGGGATCTATTAAGGGTGAGAGGTCAAGTAGGTGATCTGAAATATCAATCTGGACTTCAGGGGAGAGGTCCGGGCCAGACGGGTCATCCTCATTATTATGGACTGAATGTTTTCGTCCCCCCCCCCAGCCCCCCGACTCATACACGGAAGCCCTAACTCCCAATGTGATGGTATTTGGAGGTGGGGCCTTTGGGAGGTAAGTAGGTTGAGATGAGGTCATAGGGTGGGGCCTCATGATGGGATTAGTGCCCTTATAAGGAGAGACACTAGAGAGCCTGCCCTCTTTCTCTCTCCATGTGCATGCACTGAGAAAGGCCATGTGAGGACATAGTGAGAAGGCGGCCATCTGCAAACCAGGAAGAGAGGCCTCACCAGAATGTGACCATGCTGAGGCCTTGAGCTTAAACTTCCAAGCCTCCAGAACTGTGAGGAAATAAATTTCCATTGTTTAAGCCACCAAGTCTATGGTATGTTGTTATGGCAGCCAGAGCTGATTAACACAATCATATAGATGACATTAGGCACCACGGGACTAGATCAGATCACCTTGGGCACTAGTATAGTCGAGAACAGATGATATCTGGGGGCCAAGGCCAATGTTTATGGATGACAAAATGAGAAGGAACCAACAAAAGAGACCAAAGAGGACCGGCCAGAAAGGTAGGAAGATTCCTAAGAGGGAGAGGTGTCCAGGAAGCCAGGAGAAGTATGCGTCTTAAGAACTGGAAGTAGTCTAGCATGTCAAGTGCTGACAGGTCAAGTAAAACGAGGGCTGATTAACATATGGGGGTCACTGGTGACCTTGACCAGAGCTGTTTCTATGGCGTGGTAGGATTGATGGTCTGAGTGGAAGGGTTCAAGAGAAACCACAGGAGAGGAATTGGAGACAGTGCTTATAGACAACTCTTTCTAGACAAGTCATTCTGTCATAATGGGACAATAGCTGGAAAATATGGGGAGCTTAAGCTAAAGCATTGGGTAATCCAGTCTCAAAATAGTCCCAAATGATTGCTGAAGACTGACAAGCAAGTCAGATGAGACACTGCTCAAATGCCATCAGTAATAATAGAAATATTTTTAGAAGATTCAAATTTCTTTTTTTTTTTGACCAAACATTTTTGTGGTATTGTTATAATCTTAATGGAAAATTGTAACAAACATAAAAACTGCACAGGATCTTTCTTTTAGAATTCTGCAGACACAAACAACTTTTGGTCATGGTGATATCTGGCAATCCAGCTAGAGCTTGTTGCTATGCAGAGATTCCTAACTCACCCTCGGCCATGACTTCTTGTTTTATAAGGCACATTCTGTGCACGAGTTGGATGTTACCTCCGTGATCTCTGTGGTATGTCTGGCCAGAAGCAAAAGCATCAATTTCCATTAGCAACTTCCTACTGATAGCATCTAGTCTCCAAATTCCAAATCAAAACTAAAAATTTTCAGTGTTCACAGCTAGACTCACGGAAACATACTAGTGTCCGTTTAGATGTGAGGCATGATGCAAACGAAAAAAAATCTCACTGGAGTTTTAATTTTCCATTATTTTCTTTTTCTCTGCCAGAATAGGCTTCCACAGATTACTTAGTGATGCTTCCAAATATAATGTAAAATGGTGTCCCAATTTAAGAAAATTATGTGTGTGTATATATATGTATATATATTTCTATATGTGTTTGTATATATATATATGCACGCACAAAATTTATCACAATAGCTAAACCAAGGAGGAATTATTAATATTACAAAAGAATTCACCAAGCATGCCCTTTAAGTAGTAGTTAATATCCAAATGCACTTAAAAATCACAATTATAAATTATTTGACCAACGGTCTTGGAAATACAAGTACAGAAACAGGGATAAACCAATACATTTAAAGCTAAAAGGTAAAGATTCATTAATAATTCAAAACAAAAAAACAAGCAGTCAAGAATCTCAAAAACAGTAGGCTTTCTTTACATCACAAAATACTTGTGTATTTGTCTCATTCTGTCTACGTGAGAGTTAGGCTGACCTATCTTGGCATCCGTCTGGGTCAACGGGCATTAAGTAGGTACTCAACAGCAGACAGCACAAATTTTTTTTTAAATGTGTCCATTTGAATGGAAAAATATTGATCAATTTGAGAGCAATTGCTTTGTCAGGAACAGGTTTATTAATTAAAGTGTGGCCCATCTGACCACAAAAGGTGGAATTTCAGCCTTAACTTACTCTGACATGCACATCTTGCTGATAATCTTTACTGACTTCAGTTGTGTTGATATTGTTTTCAGTAGGTGGTGCGTCCCTTACAGGCTAAATAAAAAAAAACCCAAAAAAACAAAGAAAACATAACAGCGAGTGCTGTATGTGCCAGAAGACATTTAGAACGCCTCATTCACGAGAGAGAAAAAGAAAACAGACACGAGGGACTTGGAGAAACAGATATTTTCGGTACTTTGGAAAAAAAAAGAGTTAGAATTTGCCAATAAAGAAGGGAAGGAAGAGAAATGTGGCTTTTATGCTGAAAAACAAAATTCAGGGTGATCCAGTTCCTAATTCCTGTGCCAAGGCTGCTGCTCCAGATGACCTCGGTCAAGTCATGGAATTCTCTCAATTTGCTCATCGATGACTTCTATAAACCTGCAATTTCTCAAATACTATTCAATTATTTTTGGCTGTTTGATTTTCACTTAATTTAAGGCAAAGAATCTTATGTAAGTGAGAGAGAATACCTCCAAACTGTAAAATCAAAGTTCCCCTTTCAACACGGAGGAACACATAAAGAAACGTTACTGTAAATCAGGGTTGTTACTGTCTAAGACCCGAGCCTCATTCATCACCTGGTGGCAGGGAACAACCAGGAATCTGCTGATGTGGGCTCTAGTCAAGCTTTGCCAGAAAAATGTTGAGTGACCTTGGGCAAGTTACCTAACATTTTTTTCAAAACAGCTTCACCGAGGTAAAATAACATACAATAAAACATTGTATAAATTGTACAAGTATACAATAAAATAATATACAATAAAGTGTACAATTTTATAAGCTTTGATATATGCATATATCCATGAAACTATCACCACAATGAAGATAACGAATACCTGCATTGCCCCCAAATGTTCCCTTGTACCCTTTATAATCCCTGCGATCCTCAGAGCAGCCACTGATCTGCTCTCTGGCACTACAAAAATCCTTTGGGGATCTGACCTATTCTTTATAGGGGTAAGGGCAAGAAAAGCAACTTGACCCATGATTCCTGCTTTGTGAGATTCAATAAAACTGTGGATGTAAAAGTGCTCTGACAGTCAAATATGAACTACTATATCATCCACTCCGGCTCGTTAATTTATTCACATTTTTATTGAGCATCTGCTATATGAAGGCACCATATTAGGAGCTGGTAAAACAGCCGTGAACAAAATAGGACACTTGCTCTCATGACCTTTCATGCTAGTCAGGGAGAGAGAGGGATACAGGGGTATGTCAATAAACAAATGAGCACATACTATGTCAGATGGTTATTAGTCCACTGAGGGATATAACGCAGGTTGGGGGTAAACCTAACAAGAAGGGAAAAGATATTTCAGAAAGGGTGGCCAGAGAAGCCCACTTCAGATAAGATGACTTTTGAATAAAGACTGAACGAGGGCCGGCCCCGTGGCTTAGCTGTTAAGTGCGCACGCTCCGCTACTGGTGGCCCAGGTTTGGATCCCGGGCGCGCACCGACGCACTGCTTCTCCGGCCATGCTGAGGCCACGTCCCACATACAGCAACCAGAAGGATGTGCAGCTATGACATACAACTATCTACTGGGGCTTTGGGGGCAAAAAAAAAGGAGGAGGAATGGCAATAGATGTTAGCTCAGAGCCGGTCTTCCACAGCAAAAAAGAGGAGGATTAGCATGGATGTTAGCTCAGGGCTGATCTTCCTCACAAAAAAAAAAAAAAAAGGCTAAACAAAGAGAGGCCACCCTTCTCACAGATGTCTAGGAGAAGACTGTTTCAGGCAAAGGGGACAGAAAGTACAAAGGCCTTGAAGTAGCAGTAAGCTAGGCTGTTAAAGGAGCTACCAAGATGCCAGTAGCTGGAGCAGAGGGACAAAGGGAGGGTGGCAGGAGATGACGCCAGACAGCAGATGGGCTTGTCCTCATGCAGATGGTGGATGGCCTTGTACTCTGAATGAGATGATGGGCCATGCAGCACATGGAACAGAAGAGTGGTGTGATGTGACTTAAGGGTTGGAATGACCACTCAGGCTGCTGTATGCAAACTGTTGGTGGCAGAGGGAAGCAGAAGAACCAGTTAGGAGGCTACTGCAATCATCCTAGCAAGAGGTGGTGGTGAACTAGAAGTGGAGGAGGTAAGAAGCAGTCAGATTCTAGATACATTTTGAAGATGGGCCAATAACTCAGGATTTATTTTCTCTCAGTGGTTTTAAGAAATGCTTAATAATAACAATACTCCTAACTTATGTAGTACTTACTATGGTTCAGGCATTATACTGAGTAATAAACATAAATTAACTAATTTAATCCTTAGAACGTTATGAAGTAGGTTCTACTTTTATACCCACTTAACAGATGAGGAGATTGAGGCAAAGAGTGGTTAGGTAATTCAATCAGCATCACATAGTCGTACACGATAGAGCTGGGATGTGATCCCAGGCAATCTGGCTTCAGAGTCTATGCTTTAAGTGTATGCTATATGACCTCTCAAGGTTAATATATTAGAGAAACAATAACTATTTTGATCCAGGTGAACCTTGACTGATCAAAAAATTGAAAACAAATGTTATAATGGCCATTCATTGAAAACTTTGTCTCAAACAAAAATTTCAGAAATAACCTTTCTACATTCTGTTAAGAACAAGATAAACCACGGGGGCCAGTCCTGGGTGTAGGGGTTAAGTTTAGCATGCTCTGCTTCGGCAGCCGAGGTTCACAGGTTTGGATCCCGGGTGCGGACCTACACCACCCATCAGCCAGGCTGAGATGGCAACCCACATACAAAATAGAGGAAGATTGGCACAGATGTTAGCTCAGGGTTAATATTCCTCAAACAAAAAATAAAAAAAAAGAGGACGATTGGCAACAGATGTTAGCTCAGTTGCGCATCTCCTTCACCAAAAAAATAAGTAAATAAACCAAATTTCAGTGGAGCCACTTTTCATAGGTCCAGTTGGATGAGGTAGACCTACCCGGCCACTCTTCCTAACCATGACCATATTAACAGTGAGTGCTGTTAAAGACTGCACTGAAGGTGACCCTTTGGAAAAACATTGATGCCAAAACGGGGCTGGGCATTAAGAATTCACAGCATTATGGTCACAACTGCCTGACTTTTGGTGAATTTTCTTTCTGGTACTTTCGTTCTGGTTTTTCCTTGTTAAAATGGCAGCTATCTTCACTCTATCAAGGGTACAAAATAAATCAATGGTCCCTTATTTTATCGTCCCTAAGAATTTCTGGGAGACATCCTGCTTTTCATAACCATTTCTCTAGTGCCAATCTTCCTCTGAAATCTCCCAGGAAATGGGTCAGGATTTCATGGATGAGGAAATTGAGGCCTGAGAAGGATACAAGATTTGCCCAGGGTCTTGGAGTTACTCCCTGACAGAGCTGGGATGGTATCGCTGGGATCAGAACTTTCCTGACGTTTTTACAGAAGGCTGTGAGCTCAGCCCGGCACAGGTGCTTTTGTTATTTCATCAGATGGAACTATTGTGAAAGAGCTGGGCAAACACATTCTGAAGTCTGCACACAAAGTGTTGGGCAATCATATATGTTTTCAGAGTTTGAGGCTAAATTTTGCTTAATGCTCTATTTGGGTTTTCGTCAATGCTTCCTGCCAGGGCAGAAATCTGTACACATTGAGGAAAGCTGGATTGTTCAATAATACACCTGAATATAATTCTAACTTCAGGAGGCAACACATTTCAAATCTTTTTCTAGTACATTCTCTATAGTCATCCTAAGTACAACACATGAGGCATAAAATCTTTTATGAGCCAGTAAATAGAAGCTTCTGCCTCACAATGTTTCAAGTAAGATAAAAGTACTCCCTCTTTTTAATCCTATAAAATAGAGAGCTTTAGTCATTTATTCCAGCCTAAAAGAAAGAGAAAAAGCCTGATAGATCAGAGACAAATCTTCAGGTTTCTTTGATTCAAATCTGTCAGCAAACAAAAGCAACTGAGCCCAAGTACCTCTTTCCTGGGACTCATTACCAATGCGTGTGTGTGTGTGTGTGTGTGTGTGTGTGTGAGATGTGTGTGTGTGTTCTCCCCGCATACTCTGAATATGTGTGCAAGAGAACGTATCGTAGCATACCTGGGCTTCAAGATCACTTTAGAATTAGGAGAAACAGAAATCAGATTTACAAATGGGAAATTAACCGATAGTTCAATAGACTCGTCATTTTCCTTGCTCTTCAAAATAATCACCTTCCTTTCTCATCCACATAGGATAATATCAGAAATTTTATTTCTATGCTCATTGCTTTACTGAGAAAACACTATATCTGAGTGTTAATGGATGCTGTTCCTGCTTCCAGGAAAGACAACTAGCTGAATGATGGGCCCCTGTGACAGCTTCTCAATGACTGTTCAGAGCTGACAAGGAAAAAGGGAAGAGAGGAAAGCTTTCTGTTTTGTAGTAAGTTTGCCCAAATAGTTTGGGCAATGAAATGAAATGCAAAAGGTAGATATGAAAGCTCTCTGTTTAGTCCACAGTTCGGAGATGATTCATATTTCATTCCATAAAAGGCCAAAATAGTTCACCTTCAAAACACTGCCGGCATTCTCTTTAGAAAATTAATTTATTTCAATATTCACTATGCCCAGGAGGGCATAGTGGAGTTAAAAGAACATAGGCCTAGGTGTGAGAGAGCCCTGGGTTCAAATCATGGCTTCACCACTTACTGCTGCCACCTTTCATATGTTATTCACCCTGATTTAGCCTCTGTTTCTCCATCAATGAAAGAGGATTAAAACCACCTTCTTTCAGGATCGTGATAGAACTTAGTGATGTCAGTAGGTTTCCAGACACAGAGCAGATGCCCAGTAAATGATTTTAGTATGAATTACAATAACCTTGGTTGGTTTAGATGCCATTCTACCTTTTTATCATAAAGATATCTCAAACATAGAGTTTTCTCTCCTCCTCCTAGACAACAGGAGGATTTTAGAATGTTTTCACTCTGCTCCCCTCTCTGGTCTTACATTGTTTCTATCTGGTATTTTTATTTTATCTTGCTTTTAACTCCCTTAGATGACTCATTATGATTGACACTTATTCAGATTTTCGAAAAAACATGCTTAACAATTTATTTTCTCATCATCACTGCACACACACCCCACTTCTTCCTCCTAGGTTTATTATACTTAGTAAACCTATATTTTTTTTAACTTTTTATTTTGAAACAATTATAGATTCACAGGAAGTTGCAAAGAAATGTACATTGAGGTCCCCTGCACCTCAACTCCCTTCCACCAGTGTTGACATCTTGTATAACTATAAAAGATGTATACAGTTATGATGTATAGCTATCAATGATGAAATAGCCTAAGGATGAATTTCTCAGAATGTATCCATGTTGTTAAGTGATGCATGACTATAATTCTATGAAATTTAACTCTGTGTAACTACCACCCCAATCACATGCTAACTGTACCATCATAACAAGGCTCCCTTGGGCTATTCCTTTGTAGTCAACCCACCCCCCATGACCCCTAGCAACCATTAATCTGTTCTCCATTTCTATAATTTTATTTTAATAGTGTTTTATATAAATGGAATAGTACCTTCAGAGATTGGTGCTTTTTTTTCCCGCTCTGCGTAATGTACCTTCAGGTACCTCCAAGTTGTTGTGCATCACTAGTCTCTCCCTTTTTATTGCAGTAGTATTCCATGGTATGGATGTACCACATTTTGTTTAACCATTCACCCATTGAAGGATATTTAAGTAATTTCCAGCTTTCAGCATTTACAAACAAAGCTGCTGTGAATATTCATGTACAAGTTTCTGGGTGAAGATGAGTTTTCATTTTCCTGAGATAAATGCCAAAAAGTGCAATTGTTGGGTCATATGGTAAGTCCATTTTTAAAGAAGTTTTAAAAGAAACTGCATAACTATATTCCAGAGCAGCTGTACCATTTTACATTCCCACCAGCAATGTCTGAGTGACCCAGTTTCTCTGCATCCTTGCCAGCATTTGGTGTTATCACTATTTGTTATTTTAGACATTCTGACGTATGTAGTGATATCTCATTGTGGTTTAAATCTGCATTTTCCAAAAGGCTAATGATGAACCTATTTTCATGTGTTTATTTACTATCTATGCATATGTCTCTTCCTGTATTTGGTCCACTTTCTAATTGGATTGTTTGATTTTTTACTATTGAGTTTGGAGAGTTCTTTATATATTCTAGATACTAGTCCTTTGTCAGTTATGTGACTACAAGTATTTCTCTCCCAGACTGTAGCTTGTCTTCTCATCTTCTTAACAGGGTCTTTTTTGGATGAGGTCCATTTTATCAATTTTCCCTTTTAGGGACCCTGCTTTTGGTGTCATGTCTAAGAACTCTTCACAAAGCTCGAGGTCCTACATAATATCTATTTTTTTCTGAAGGTTTTATAGTTTTACATTCTACATTTAAGTCCATGATCTATTTTGATTTAATTTTTGTATAAGGTGTGAGACTTAGGTTGAAGTTCTGGTTTTTTGCCTATGGATGTCCAATTGCTCCAGCATCATTTGTTGAAATAGCTACCTTTCGTCCATTGAATTGCTTCTGCAATTCTGTCAAAAATCATTTGGGTATATTTGTATGGGTGTAACTCTGTGGCTTCTGTGCCATTTCATTGATCTACAAGTCTATCCCTCTGCCAATACCACACAGTCTTGATTACTATAGTTCTATGGTGGGTCTTGAAATCAGGTATTGATTCCTCCCACTTTATTCTTGTCTCTCAAAATTGTTTTTGGCTATTTTGGCTCCTTTGTCTTTTTATATAAATTTTAGAAATAAACTTGTTTATGTTTATTAAAAACCTTGCTGTGATTTTAATAGTAATTGTTTTAAAACCTATAGATCAATTTGGGGAGAACTGACATCTTTCCTTTGTTGACTCTTCCAATCTATGAAAACGGTATGTCTCTTCAGTTATTAGGTCTTTGATTTCTTTCATCAGCATATTGTAATTTTCAGCATGTAGATCTTATACACGTTTTGTTAGATTTATACCTAAGTAGTTCATTTTCTTTGGAGCAATTGTAAATAGTATTGTGTTTTTTAATATGGCTTCAATAGTTTGCTGTTAGTATACAGAAATGCAACTGATTTTGTGCCTTGATCTTGTATCGATCTTGCTGAACTCACTTATTACTTGTGTGAGGGTTATATTGGGTATATTCTTTGGCATTTTCTATGTAGATAATGTCATATGGAAACAGAGTTTTCTTTCTTCCTTTCCAAATGGCATGCCTTTTATTTTATTTTCTTGTCTATTGCACTGGCTGAAACTTCCAGAATTATGTTGAATAAGAGTGATGAGATTGGACATTTTTACCTTGTTCTCAATCTTAGAGGGAAAGCATTCAGTCTCTCACCATTAAGAACGATGTTGGCTGTAGGTTTTTTGAAGATGTTCTTTATGAGGTGAGGAAGTTCCCTTCTATTCCTAGTTTGCTGGGAGTGGGTTTTTTTAATCATGAATGTGTACTGGATTTTTTTCAAATGCTTTCAATGTGTCAGCTGATATGATCCTATGATTTTTCTTCTTCAGCCTGTTGATATGGTAGATTACATTGATCGAATTTCAAATATTGAACCAGCCTTACGTACCTGGAATAAATTACTTGGTAGTGATGTATTATTCATTTTATACATTGCTGGATTTGGTTTGTTAATATTTCATTGAGAATTTGTGTGTGAAATACATGTGCTATTAGTTCTTTCAGCAAGAGTATGAATGCTAAGTACTCTTAAATCTTGTTTATCTGCAAATGTCTTCTTCTTGCTCTCACTTTTAAGTAATAATTTTGCTGGTTAAAGAAATATTGGTTGAAAGGGATTTTCTCCCCAGGGTTTTGAAGATATCATTCCATTGTTTTCTGACTTCTTGGCTTATAAAAGCATGTTCTTGTCAAGTTTTCTTTTCTTTATAGATAACCTGTCCTTTCTCTCCGGCTGCTTTTAAGATTTTCTTTTGATATTTGATGTTTTGAAGTTTCTCCACAGTGGGCCTCTGTGTGGATTTTAGTTTTAAATCTTGCTTGGGATTTTGTGTTGTGTTTCAATCTTAAGGCTCAGGTCTGTCTTCAATTCTAGAAAAATCCTCATCTGTTATATCTTCTATTATTGTCTTTCTCTCATTATTTCTAGTCTTTCTGGAATTCGCATAAGACATAGGTGGTCTTGGTCACTTTATCGTGTCTCTGAATTGCCCTTTCACTTCTCCTCAGATTGCGAGATTTCCTAAGATTTATATTCTGGTTGACTATTTCTCTCCTCAGTTGTATAACCTGCTCTAGAGGTGTCGGTGATATTGATGAGTTCTGTGTAAATTTATAGGCTTGCTATGGTTGTCACTGGTATTGTTCCCCAAATATTCTAGTTGTCCTCTAGGCACAGTGTTGGTTTGTGCTTCCTTGTCCCTTTTGAAGTCGAGCATGGCCTTATGACTTTTAACTGAAATATCACTGCGTGCAGAAGCTGTAAGAGCTGGAGCAGGACATCTCATGCTCTCTCTATTCTGCTTCAGTGAGGTGCTGAAATGGAGCCTCTATGAGCATGGGTTCCTGAGTGGCTCTGATAGGCAGATACTCCTGCCAACCTGCACTGGACATACAGTTTGAGCATGAAATAGACATTGGTTGTGATAAGTGCCACTGAGATTTGGAGGCTGTTTGTTACTGCAGCATTATCTAGCCTATGCTGACTGATATACCTGGGGATTCCCCCAAAATGCAGGTATTGAAGTTCAGGCTCCATCCTGTGCATGGTTCATGTCTAGAGCTTACATTTCTCCCAGATAATTTTTACTTTCCCACCCACTGTCCAGGTCAGAAGGCAAACTTCTTTGCCGCTATCCTGGGCTGCGAATAAAGGTCTTCCCTGACCCCCATCCCATTTTATTAAATGACCAGATATTTGAACCTCTAGGCTATTTTTGCATGGGCCATTAGTCCATCTTTCTGTTCATTTTCCTGTTGCTATGTACATATCAGAGTTCTGGCCAAAGGTCTGGGACCAATGCCCACTTCTGAAATATCCATGTTCACCATCGTTTCCACTTCTTCACTTCTGGAACCTGAAGATTTCCTTTCCTCTCTTTCAAACTTGCATGTATTAATTTTTTATTGTTGTTATTATATTTCATCCTTTCCATGTGTTTCCATGTGTTTGTAGTAAGGCAGGGACTGTTGGCAAGCTAAGCTCCTTCACCCTGCCAAATTGCTAGAAATCTCCCTAACATCATTCTTCTCTAGAGCATAATTTCTATATTTTCTGGACTCTTTCTGAAGCATTATCCACATTCAGCTCAACACCAGCTCCCTCCTTGCTGGGATGCCTGGGTTATAGGCTTAGAGCTGATGAACAGAGGAGTTGAAAGATATGGATCCAGAAGAACAATGGAACATGAAGGGGGTGTTAGAATTTAGAGATGATGTCTAACAGTCAAACAGAGAGGGGACTTAACAGGCAAACAGAGAGAGGACGTCATGGATGGGGCTAGCTGCCTACAGGGGAATTCCAGAAACAATATAGCCTAAAATGTAATTTAAAGGCAAGTGACTGAGAAAAGTAAAGACTATGGGAATTCAGCCAGCCTAAAATGTAATTACTGTAAAATAACTTATAAACCTAGCAACGTGAAATATAACGTGAATGGGCAATCAATGATGGGGCATTTATTTTGAATTGGGGAAAGTTGAGATGATCTGTTTGAATCAACTTCGCGGGTAAACAGAGTAAGTTAGAAGCGAAGAAATCTCAAATGGGCAATGTTTTGATTTTAACTGTTTTTATATAAACATTTCTAAGTGAAATTCATAATGTCCTATCTTAGAAAACAAAATGTAATTGAAAATTGTATTTATAACTCAGTTCATCATTATGAACAGCAGTTAACTGATGGAGTAATGACTACATACCAGGCACCGTATTAAGAACATTATATGATCTCAACTGTTCTTTACAACTGTTCTCAAAGTAGGTATTTACGGAAGGGGCTCAAAGATCGGATAACTCGCCCAAAGTCATACGCCAGGTAAGTAATGGAGTCCAGATGAGGTGCCCTAATCACCACATGGGCTGCTTCTGTTATACCCACTGTCTGTTTTTTTCTTTTTTTTTTGAGAGGGAGGGAGTACTGCAGCTACAGGCATGAATGGCACAGGACAGGGTTGAAAACCGTACAGAGAAGTTCACCACTGTGGCTCCTGCCCCGCTTTTGGAGGAGTTGGAGTGTTCAGTATATGGTAGCTATTATTCTGGTTACTGCCCTCATAAAAGATCTGTCCCTTTTTCAAACCATCCAACTTCTATTTATCCCTCCAAGTCCAACTCAAATGCTACTTTCAATTAAAAACTTTCCAAGCTATCAAAATTGGAATTTCTTTCTTTCTCTTTTCAGTACAATGTAGAGTTAAGCATGCGGGCTCTGGAGACAGACTGCTGGTGTTCAGATCCTGGCTCTGTGTGTTAGATACTGACAGGCATAGAGTAAGTGTTTAGCAAACGTTGGCTGCTATGATGACATTTGCATTCATGCTTTCTTGTATATATGCCTCCTCCATTAGAACACAAACTCCTGCATGGCAGGGACCCATCTCGCTCTAATTTCAAAACACCTACAGAATTCAAATTCTGCTCACTGCTTCCACTGCTAACACCTTCATCTCCCTAGATTATTGCAAGACCCCTGACTGGTCTCCCAACTTCTCCCCAAGCCCGCTTTAGCCAAGCCCAGCAGCCAGAATACAATCTTTAAAAATGAAGTGATGCCACTGCTCGTAACTCTGCAATACAGCTATTCCCTTTCCGATGTGGCCAGCATAGCCCAAGTCCTTGCTGTTGGAAAAGCCCTACATTGTTCGCCCCTGTTGCCCTTTCAACCTCATTCCCTATTCCTCTGTCACTGGGTGACTCCAACCACAGAGGTCTCCTTGCTGTTCCCTGAATGTTCCAGGCATGCTCTTGCTTAGAGCCCTGGCACTGGCTGTTCCCTCTGCCTGGAACTCTCCTTCCAGACATACCTGGCTTACAGCTTCACATGCCCCAGCTCATGGCTCAACTGTCACCTTCTCAGTGATGTTCTCTCTGTCCATCCTTTTTAAAATGATAGCTCTCCCACCTTCATCTCTGTACCCCTTCCTTGACTTTATTTTTCTCCATAGCACTTTATCAGCTATTATATATTTTATTTGTTTATCATCTGCCTCCCCCAACAGAATTGAAGCTCCAGAAGATGAGAGGGTTGTGACTCTTTTCTTGACTATACCCAAGAGTGCCTTAGTAGGTACTCAGTACGTATTTGCTAAAAGAATGATTTTTCTCTCTTCCCACCTAATATAGCACCACGTACATCGTAGGTAGTTAATATGTATTTTATTAAATTGAACTGTTTTGCTCTTCAAAAGGCTCCTACATTACTTGGCTCCTCTTATGAAGGCAAATGGAAGCAGATGAAAGTACATAACTCTAGAATCATGCAAAACCGATCACTGAATCAAAGCATAAAGCATCCGTCCCAAGGGAACTTTCTTTCTTCCCCAGGAACATCTTCAGCTGCCCTGGCCTCATCCATTTGCCTCTGCCTTGTCACCACCAGGAGCAATATCAACATCTGGGTGCTAAGAGTCTAAGTCTGGCTGGGGCCAGACTTCCCCTGGGGCAGACAAGGGTAGGACACTGTGGGGGGAATCCCTGAATTCAGGAAATTGGGACAGGTGTGCAGAGAGATGTGAAGTCAGATGAGAAGGTCAGCCACCTTTTCACTGTGGAGTCTACCTGCATTTCTAAGTGTGTCAAGCGGGGGAATGAGGGGGCAGATAAGGGTGGTTCACAGATCAAATAAGGATCAAAAATAGGAAAGAGCAAAGAGTAGAAAGCGAGGCAGACCTAGGTGAGCAGGATGGCTCCACAGCTCACTGCAGGAAGGATTCCCCCACTTCTGGTAAAGGCCCTGATAGTCACGTGCGCTGGGATTAAATAGCCCAGTTTAAGGCCAGGCTCCAGGCCAGACATGTAAGGCCTCCATATTTTCCTGCCAAAGTACAATGACTACTTTCCACCCCCTATTGGAGACTGATTAAAATGCCCTCATGTGGTGCCCCGCTGTCATTACATTAAATCTTTCCTAGGGCATAATATCCTAAATCAGTGACCCCCTGCTGAGCAGCACGAGCATCACCTGAGAAATTGTTAGAGATGCAGATTCTGGGGTCCCATCCCAGATCTATGGAATCAGAAACTCAAGAAGGAGATCCGGAAATCTGTGCTTTAACAAATTCTCCGCTAAAAGTTTGAGGACCACCATTCTAAATGATAAGTATCATGAGAAAGAATGCAGCAGGTAAATCGATAGAGACTGCAGGGTGGGCTCTGTTTCTCTCAGCGGAGAGCTCTCTGATGAGCGCCATTGAACAGAGGTCTGCATGAAGTAAGGAGGGGTCCATGCAGATACGGGGGGACCAGGACCAGGGGGTTGAATGCAGGCGGAGAGAGCAGCCTGGGCTTAGTTCCTGAGGTGGGAGACTGCTGGAACAGCCGAGAGGCCAGCATGGCCAGTGTATGCACAGCTTCATCTGTGTAGTCTTTGATTTATGTACATTTTAAAGTCCTTACATGGTTACCATGTGTCTTTCGTTATACTGAACATTCCTTAAATACAAGAACCAGATTTCATATATTTTTTGAATAACTCACCATGGCATCTTCAACAGTGCCAGCAACTGAATAGATTCCTAATACACTCATAACATGAATAGAGAAAAAAACTGAGAAGTGGGCAAAATTTATGGAGGGAAAAAAAATGAAGGATTTATTTTTACCATGTTGAGCTTTACATTACTGGGAGACATTTAGCCAGAGATGTCTGAAAGCCAATTAACACCTTGGAAAAATTCTAAAAGTGAAAAGTTGGTGGAAATATCATTTTTAATGACATGACCAAACTTTCGAGAACTCAAACTCAGCATGATGAAAATAGGAGCTTTTCTTGATGGGATACAGTTAGATGTCAAACAACTTTCATTTGCTAAATTTGAAGATAGGCTTGGAGGATGCCAAACAAAAAAGTAGTGATGGAAGCTAGATATGGACCAGGGGTTTTAAAATTTCCTCTTGCAATGCTAAGAAACCAAGTCAATGCACTGTGCGAAGGCTGAAGAGGCTAGCATAAAACCAAATTAAAATAAACAGAAAACTTGATGAATCTAATTTTACTGCCTTGAAGAAACACTTTAAGTTTGTGACAACTGCCATCAGCCTAACTGTCCCCTCAAATAAGAAAGGAAGTAGGAAGGAGAAGTGTCCTGAGCCCCTCTATTAGTCCACTAGGGCCGTCATAACAAAGTTCCACAGACTGGGGGGCTTAAACAACAGAAATTTATTGTCTCATAGTTCTGGAAGCTAGAAGTCTGAGACCAAGGTGTCAGCAGGGTTGGTTCCGTCTGAGGCCTCGCTCCTTGGTTTGCAGATGGCCACGTTCTCCCTGTGTCTTCAGATGGTCTTCCCTCTGTACCTCTCGGTGTCCAAATTTCCTCTTCTTATAAGGACACCAGTCATATTGGATTAGGGCCCACCCTAATGACCTCATTTTAACTTAATTACCTCTTTAAATTAAGGCTCTATCTCCAAATACAGTCACATTCTGAGGTACTGGGGGTTAGGACTTCAACTTACGAATTTAGGGGGACACAATTCAACCAATAACAGCCCCTAAGAGAGTGGCTCAGACTGAGAAGAACTGAGGTACCACCATCATGCTCAGAAGCAGCTTTTGGATAGAGAGTGAGTCGCCTGCTGGTCCAGACAGGACCTTGTCTCCAGACCCCAAGGCTGCTTAGCCATAGTCCCACATCACAGAGCTAACTGAGAAAGCTGGACGCGAAGTGCCCTGGACCCTTCACCAACTCCTGCGCCTCACATGTCTACCCTCTAGCAACGCAGAACGTGTGCCTTCCTGTGTTGTTAGACTCCTCTCGACATATAAAAAGCTGCCAAAAATCTCAGTTTCCAGATGTCAGCAGGCAGCCCTCTGGAGGCCACTGCCATGATGCGAGCACCAAGGATGGAGCTCTACTTGGGTGTATGACATAAAGCTGGGTTGCATCTTAATATTATTTTTAGTATTTCATAGACTATTCTTTAAAAGCTGGTGCAAAAAATGTGTGGGAACTCTTATAGAATTAGTTGAACTTAAAAGATTATATTTTATAATGTCAGCTTTTAAAGAACAAATTAACTAGGTAAGAAACTAAATGTGCAACGAATTTTGCATTTACCAAAAAAATAGCAAGGCGCAGTCAACAGATTTTAGGTAGAGTTTTCATGGCAAAGGAAAGCAAAAGAGACTGACTGATAATGTAAATCTTTTCCCCCATAAGTAGTTCAGGCAACATTTCTTAATGTCTCATCTCTTGTTCTAACCAAACCGTAGCCGATTATATCAGAGTACATCATCTGAATCCAGATACCTCCAATCTCATTCTTGGAGAGAGTGTAGAGTAATAGCTGATATTATTAGAACATATTAAAAATTTGGAATTTTGTCCCCATGCGAAAGATTCCTTCTCTAACTTTCTTTGCCATCGAAGTTTTCAACAATGACCTGCTCCTCAAATTTTCCTCTCCATCTGAAGTTACCCACCCTGATGAGACAATTAATAGCCCAGGGCCAATCATTTGGAGGCCAGGTCAATTACCAAGACTATATCAACTCTCTCCATGTAACAGATTAGATGATCAGAAAACTAGAGTCCAAAAGACATGCCTTCTAACAACATGGCTTCATACTGTGCCCTTGTATTTCGAACTGTTATATGAAAATCCTTTTCATAAAACAACTGTTAAATATAGCTGTCTATTACATAACATGGTGTCAACAATGTTAAGATATAGGAGTTCTTGGATTATAATGCTTTAAAACTTTTTTTCTAATAAGCTGGTATAAACCTCTTCTTAAATAATGAAATCCATTTGACTCATTACATTTCTCCTTTTATCTTCTTTTTTTTTTTGTCTTGGCTGCAATTATAGCAATTATCCTTATCTTAATACTTTTGGCACGCACATTGTGCCCAATTGCTACTTGTATTAATTCTTATTCTAGAAGTTCTTATACAATTTTATTGTTTTTAAATAAGCCAAATTAAATCTATTTTGGATATAGAGAGGTATAAATAACAGATAAAACTTTCCCTACTTTCTTCTATGTTGTCTTATGAAACTTAATGAAGAGTTCTTTTTTGAATAAGAGTATTTTTTACATCAGGAAAAAAAAAGCATCGACATTATCTGGGTGTCTGGGGTAGGATGGGGTATCACTGTTGTGACAGAGAGAGAGAAAGCAGTATTTCACACTGGCTGCCTGGCAGATTGATTCTCTGAAATGGCTTTGGAAATTTAAGTCAGCTTTCCAGTTACTTAACCCCATAGCTCCACCTGCAGTATTGAAAGGTTTTATGTGAACTTTACAAAAAGGTGGCCTGTAACCCAAGTTTGGCAACATCCAGGCTGTAAAGGAAGAAGGAGAAACAGCAGACCCCAAGGCTTCTCCAAGACTCCTTTGCCCACCAACAAGAGACCCTGTAAAATAATGGTCGCTCTGGGAGGGCTCCGACCCTTAGAATCAATCAAATCTCTATTCACCTCATTGATGCTTTTCCTACCTGCATCCTGTCTGCAGAGTAATCCTACAGATATCAGTAAAGGGCATAGAACTCCTCAGGTACCATATTAACTAAACGATTTCTTCAAAGTCTGAGAAATCTATTCTAGAGTTCAAAAACCCAGGAATTTTGATAGCAAGAGATTTCAAAAGACATGTAACTTTATTTTTTAAAGCAAGTACAAACAAATCATGAGTCCACACAATCTTTTACCAGAACGTTCTTTCTCATGGGTGAATTGAGAGGCAAGTGGGTAAGCTTGCATAAGTCCTCCCTTCTTTCAGGAAACCTTACAGATGGACATCCAAGCTCATAAAGGAAAATTAGGGGTGATTACTTGTATCACAAAGACTGTTTCACTATACCAAAGAATTCCTTGAAAATATTCCTTTCAGTGGCTAATTCCCAGCCCTAAAGCCATTTTTCTTTTCTTAGTTTAAAGATTGATTCAGTTTACATAAACTACCTTTCAAGACATTCATTACATCAAGTGCAAGAAAACTGAGGCCGTCTTTTTGATTCACCCAATATCGCCAAATTAAAGTACTCAAGGATTCCTGTTGTACAGAGGAAATTCCTTCATAACTTCTTTCTTTCTTCCCCCATACCTCTGGTCTATTTAATTTTTCTACTATGTGTGTTAGCAGTTTAGCATAGCTCATTTTTCAAATGAAATCTTATATGAAACCATAATATTTATAGCAGAGAAAATTCCACAGAACTCTCGAGTTCTGAGAAACACAGTTAGAAAACCACATCTCCAGTTCACTCTCAAGTCTCTAGAAGTCATCACTCTGTACCTTCAGGTACTTGTCATATTTTCTGAACAGGTGG
Organism: Ceratotherium simum simum; assembly: GCF_057802395.1. NCBI lineage: Eukaryota > Metazoa > Chordata > Mammalia > Perissodactyla > Rhinocerotidae > Ceratotherium > Ceratotherium simum. The sequence continues at coordinate 11,137,420 of NC_141931.1, forward strand.
CACTACAATTTCTTTAAATACAGTAAATTAAACCCCTTGTATCAGTCAGGGTTCAGTTCAGAGAACTGAACTGACTCCAGCTAGTTCAAGCAAAAATGGATTCATTAAATGGCTTGCAGAATCACTGGGCTGAATTTTCACTGTGGAACTGGGATACCACAGAACCCATTTGACAAGGAGGAAGCTTCCTGCCACTCTGGCCAGCTATGACTGCAAACCCATGCTGCCTTGAGCCGGAAGCCACTGGTAGGTACTGTTTGAGAGCCAGGCCACAGCTGCGCCCTCAGAACTAGAAAAATGGATGCCTAACACCCCGACACTCTAAGCTCTCAAGCTACTGACTATGCCCTGAGAGCCTGGCAAATGATGTTAAAGAAAAGCCAAGAGACTCCACAAATGCTTTGGTTCCTCCCATCTGGAACCCAGCGCATTTGACTTTCCAGAATGAGTCTGCTCTCCAGCCTCTGAAGTAAATGAAGGCACCCTAGGAGGAGGCTGAGTGGACAATGTCAGTCAGCCGCCATATCCACCCACTCCATCCACTTGGTTTCCATGCTGGAGAAAATACTCTGACCTTTTCTTTGATAACACCCTAAAAAGCTCAGGAATGTGCCCCAAACCTACTGACCTGCTACGAAACTCTCCTCTGTAAATTTTTATATTACAATTTAATGGCTAGTAGCCCTTAAGAAAACAAATTTCATAAATGTTTCTCTTACTGTATAGAGCAATACTGCTTTTCATTCATCTGAAATTTATTTCTTTTTTCACTATTCAAGGAATAACTCTTCATGATCAAACAATCTAATGTGAGTCTTAGAGTCTTTGCCCCTAAATCTTCTTGGCTTTCTGCTTGGTGCAGGAAGGTTTTGTAACTGCAGGCCTTCCAAGACCAGTTCAACTGACCCCATTTCTTATCAACAGAGTGATTAGGAACTGTCTTTCAGAAAAACTGCAAAGGCATGTAGCCAGAGCATGAGTAAAAGAAAAAAGTCATGACCTGAAATGACCTCAGAACTAAAGATCCTCCTTCCCACGGAACCCAAGGACCAGGACAGGAACAGAACTTGAAAGGCAGACTTTTACCAGAAGGGAGGGGTCCCTCATTCAGGAAGATCCAGTGTTAAAATGCCTTCCCCACCCTGTCATAAATGCTTAAAATCTTACCATAAATGCTTGAAGCCCACCAATCAAAACCTGTCCCACCAGCGTTTCCACATGTCAGCCTGTTCTCCCTAACCTCTTAAATTTCACCCCAAATCCTGAATGGGGGAGACAGATCTGAGGGCACATGCCCCCTGTCTCCCTGCAGATCAACCTCACAGAGTAAAGCTGATTTCTCCCCCAAAGGTTGATGCCATAATTAATTGGCTTGTTTATATGCATTGGGTAGAGAACCCCAATTTTGTGCAGTAACAGTTTCTTCAATCCTTTGCCCTAACCTCCTACCCACTCTTGTGCATAGGGAAGATTCTAGCAAGCATGAACCTTCTTTTCCTTAAATCCCCCTCAGAGAATGACACCATCACTTTTACCACCTTGGAATAAAAGAACAGCCACATAGATACTTAATAATTCACATGCATTGGGACTTTCTCCCTCAATTAGTCTAAAATCCTCTTGAGCCATGTAAAATCATTCTTGTTTGTTGAGTCTGAGTGTTTAAGAGGCAATTTGTCACAGAAACAGCAACACCTCTGGCGGCTGGGCTGGCAAGGGAGGTCTCCTTTTTAAAGCTAACCATTCAGAATATGGTCAACAAAGGCATCTGGCTGCCTCAAGAAGGAAGTTGCTACCCCTGTTCTTGTTTTCACATGAGTTTTATTTTCAAATTCCTGAGGGCACACAGAAGGGTGGGAACATCTTGTGGCTACCCTTTCCCCAAGGCCGGCTGCAGAGCAGCCAGACACCAGCCCCTGCCCACGTTCGCATTCCAGACAGGCATTTACAAGACAGCGAGGATTAAAAGAAAACGACGACTCCGTCCTGAAGACCCAGACCTAATATCAGCGGGGCAACTTTTCATGAAAATTATTTCTCAAACCAAACTCTACTGCAAAGCAGTTTTTACTTTATTTTGTAGACTTCCTTTCTCCTAATCTTCTCCATTTTCACTGAAGAGAGAGGGAAGGAGAAATGGCATAAATTTCACCGAGAATTTCACGTGGGCTCCAGATGGGTGGTGCGGGCAGGGAGCCCACCACTCCGTGGAGGTAAAGATTCAGAGGTGGTAAATCATCGGAATGTGGTCATGTTATAAATCAAAGCCGCCGAGCAAATTCCTTTCTTTACCTTTCTGCTTTGTAAATCTCCAAGAATGGCTAGTTGGCCCTCGGCATCAACAATGACTGGTCTGCTTTACTGTCACTTGGTCCTGCCTGCAGTCCCAGAATGCCTCTCCCAAATGAGAAGCTCACATCTTGCATGCAGGACAGCATCTGAGGGAGAATATTATACAGGCACCAGCGATGCCTATCCTCTCTGTCCTAAACAATGGCTTCCTGCTCTCCCTTCTCTCCCCTACATGTCTTCTAAAAGCCTCTGCGAAATGCACGCGCCCAGCCTCCCTGAGCTCCTCCCATCCCCCAAATACACCGAAGTAATAGAAAAGAGGAATTAGTCAAGTGGAAAAATGATTAAGCAGGGAGGTTTATCTCCAGGCACAGCCTGCCTGAAGGGAGGAGAAGTTTCATCCCCTCCAGGGAGCAGGAGTGCATGGGGGATTCTGTGCAGTCCGCACCCGACCCTCAGGGCGCCCATGTCTCCCCCCAGCGCTGCGGGAACTGAGAAAGGTGTCGAGGGACACACTGCGCATGTGCAAAAGGGTAGCCTGGGAGCCGAGCTTTCCCAACCCGGCGTCATTCAGGGCTCTGCGGCTGGAGGCCACAAAGATGGTATGTGACATTCCTGGGGTGACACGCGGGGCAGCCACTGGAGTGAGGAGAGTGAGGCATTCTCCTCTGGTGTAAAATTTAAGGGGCCCCCCAAAACTCAGTAATCAAGATAAATAATATTTTAATGTGATAGTTTTAAAAATCAAAATAAATGCAAAAATCCATGAAGAACAAACTATGAAAATTTTACATAAACACAGGATCAATAAGGTTTCGAGAGAGATCCTAAAATCTGTGAATTAAGATAAAGGGACAATGTACAGATCCCAAAAGACAGCCAGAGCTTCCAAATGGCACCAACAGTGGGCTTGCAGGAGGTCACAGCTCAGTCAACGATCTGCAGCCTCTGAGGCCTGGAGTCACAGCTGCGCTTCTGCGCCACCAAATGCTGCTCCTGGCCCCGGCTCTCTGGGGAGCCTGCGCTTCCCCAGGAGCCTGTGTCTGCGTGTTAAATAAAGCCAGGCACACGGGGATTTTCCCGATCACAAGGCTGAGCAAGGCCTCTGGCAGCGAGATTGTGTTTAGATTCCCCTTGACTCACACTTTCCTGTTTATTTCCCATCCCGGCTCAACCGCACTACGCCGAGGCCAGGTGCGGCGGGGAGGACATTCCCAAATTGGCCACAAGGAGGCGGTCAAGGGCAGCGCTCAGTGCCAGCCTGATTTTCTGGAACCAGGGCTCCACGCGCTTGGGCAAACTTCTCACTCCTTTCCTCTCCTCTCACTGTGTTCCATTGTTTCCATCTAGAAGTTGTGAAAAATCACAGGCCAAAAAGCCCCTCATGGAGCTGGAAGAATAAACACCTCGGATGCATTTTTAATCTGTGAGTGACTTAGCGCTCGCCAGAACTTCACAGCAAAGTGTGCTCAGCGTATAACTGAGCGTTTTGCAGAAGCGCAGCCCCCACTGAGAAAGCACCAGGCACCCTCAGCAATTCCTAGGTCAAGGCTGCCACCGGATCCCGCAGCCTCTCTGCCTGAGGCTTGCTTCCTGAACTCCGCCAGTATCTCTGTGCGCTGCCAACCGCGCTTGGCTGCAGGGGAAATTCCTGCCTGCCAGACAAAGGGTCCATTATCCACGAGGCTCAATGGTCTCCAGGTATGCGGGAAGGCGCAGAGGCATTTATTCTTATCTTCATTTTATTTTGCAAAGCACAGGCTATCTTTACAGAGACCTGAACCTCAATCATTTCCTGCAAAGCACAAAGGAGAAATTCCACTGCTTGGCTGGCTCCTGCACTCCTGCCTCAAGCCAGGGTGGGGTTAGGAGAGCACAGGGCTCCCTAATCCAGACGGAAAGCCCCAGCCTGCTGTGGCTAGTGTGGAAGCTGTCATCTTGACACTGCTCTGGCCCAGGATGCTGGGTCGGTGTACACACCCCTCTGTGTCCCTGTGCCTTCATTTGCAAGAGGGGCTAATAGGAACTGGAGGCCTAGACTTCCCTCTTCTGCCATTTAATTAACTATGTGACCTTAAAAAAAAAAAAGGAAAAAAAAGCAGATTTTCTGTGGCTCTTTCTTTTATTTGTAAAATGAGGGACCCTGGATAATTAACCTAAGATGAAGTGTACAAAATTTAATATTAAAAATTAATATTGATCATGCAAATAATAATAGGGTTTTTTAAGACAGCTAGGACAATGTCAGGACCCCGTCTGCCCTCGTTGTCATCTGCAACTGAGGAAACAGAATCAGGATCCCTCCCCACATCTTTCTTCTCCAAGCAAGGCATTTGCTAGGTCTTACGTGGCAGAATTCAGCTGTCTTCTGCAGGGGCCAGACCATGAAGCTTTTTGTGGGTTGACCCTGTTCCTGTCCCCTCCTTCCCCTGACCTGAATTATCTGCAAACACAGGTACTGAGTTGGAAATTTGAGATGGGAGGTGAGGTGTATGAAGCACCAGCACAATTGGCAAAGAGGTCTAAATCCTCATGACCTGTACATTTTGTTAAAGGGCCAGGAAAAAAAAAGCAGAGCAAGATAGAAAGTGAATATCCAATATGAAAAAGCAAATGATAACGTGTAAGGCAGAAAGAATCCTCCTGCTTTTCTTAAAAGCTAACAAGGAAAAGCTATGCTAACAGGGGCCAAGCCCCTCCATCCTTTCGTGCAGTGGTGGGGCGAACAGCTCCATGTTTGTGGCTTTCATTAGCTGTTATGGGGGGGTTGGCCACATTGCCCCTCTTCTTCCAGCAGCCATTCATTTCCTCCCCAAGACTGCCAGACAGTGGCACGGGGCTGGTGCACACCCATGTCATAGGGCTCAAACCCCAGCTGTTCAGGCTTCTGGGATGGGGGAGGAGGTTCCCGAGAAACGAGGCTCATTCTGCAGTCTGTCCCTCGCTATTCCCTATCCCGGGAACAGAGGCAAGCACTACTAGCCTTTTGCTCGAGCGGCTCACCCCAGCCAGTTCTGAACATGCCAGCCCCAAAGGCAGCTTGGACCTGCTGCATCCTCAGCAGGCCAGTCCTCAATGCTTGATGTTAAATCAGTGAAGTCTCCGAGTACTTGCGTTAATTACAAATCAAGACCGAATTAACATTTGGATACAGCGGTATGTGTTCAGAACAACTATAAAAATACACACGTGCAATAATAAAGGGGCATCAGAAACCGCCTTCTGAAGCTTACCCAGAGATCGTTCTTTCGTCTGGTTGGTCGACCTCACCACCGGAAGGCTTGCTCGAGTCCGGCTGCCTCTGGAAAAGGGACTTGGAGCTTCTCCCTCAGACATGGCTTCCAAAGAATCAGCAGACGCCTCTGATAAATGCTCGATGGGGTCGCCCAAACTGGGAGGTTGGGGACTGTGAGACAGTTTGGGGCTTCTTGTCTGCAAAAGGCATTTGAAACAGAGTGGGAAAATAGACTGTTATTAATGATGCTAAAAATATTTTCAATGCCATCAAGGTCTGCCAATCTGGAAAAACAATATGGCAGGGGAGAAAGACCATCGGAAGGACTGGACATAGAGAACTCAAGACCCAATGGGTCAAACTATCAGTTGTGAAAGTTACTGAAAAAAACATTATTGTCCTGAGTATTCCATTAAGAATTTCATCACTGGACATCTACTGCACAAAGGCCATTTTGAACAAGGAGTTGACGACAAGCCACATTATAGGAAATAAGAACAGCAAATCAATTCCTTGCGCCAAATTCTAACAGCTGTTCCCACAGCAGATGGGACTGTGCACATCTACATATACCTAAACAGACAGTGCACTCACACCCGAGGACACTGAACACAACAGTTCTTTAAAGGCTTATATCAAGACTGTTTCCAAATTCAGTGAACTAAGCTTGTGAGGGAGATATCTATATCACACTTGAATTTTTCTTTTGAGGCAGAAATCTCATAGGTAAGATTATGTCTGGTTTGCTTATTACTTACCTTGCCAATCAGCAGAAATTATTGATAACAACTTATACACACACACACACACACAACACATGATTGAATTTGTCTCTTAGTTATCTATACAGTAATGGCAGGGGGTTGAATATGCAAATGCTCACATTCTATTAGTCAATACTATTCCGTGAACATAGACAACCAGTTGAGCACTGTGTGAGAGTCAGAAAAACAGACGTGGCCCAATGTCAAAGAGTTTCAGAACTAATTGGTGAAATTAGTGAAGGTCAACAAGAAATACAAGATGGTGTATAATTAAGTATGAGCTGTATGGTACACCCATTCATCCTTTCAACAGACATCTATTGAGCATCCGCTACGTTTTTGGAACTGTGCTAGGTACTGGGGACAGAATGATGCACAAAACAGACACGATCCTGCCCTCCTGGTGCTTACAGTCTAGTCAGGGGACAGACACTGAAGACAAATTAAGAGTGCAATGAGAGTGTGTAACCCAGACTGGTGAGGGGGTGTATATGGGTGGAGAGCTGGAAAAGCATGCAAACTGTGATCTCGAGGAAGAGGGAAGTTGGAAAGTAGGAGCAAGCCAGAGGGTAGGGCTGAAAAGAGAGAAAGGCATTCCAGGTGGAGGGACAGCATGTGCAAAGTCCCCGAGGCAGAAAGAAGTGGCAAGCACTGGAGACTTGGTGGGCTGGAGTCGGGCAGAGACCAGATCACACACAGCCTCGGAGTCAAGGTGAGAATTCTGAACTTGGCTCTAAGGTACCAGAACGCCACGGAGGTATTTTAGGCAGGGAAAGGAGGCAGGGGGCCAGGATCAGAAGCATTTTTTAGAAGATCGCTTGAGGTATTGTGTGGAGGTTGGAGATTATACATGTGGAAGGTCAGAGAAAGGGAGTCAGCGAAACTCGGGGGATTAGGCTTAATGAATGCATTATCTCAGCTTTCCCCCTCCCACTGCCCGCCCCCAACTTGCTTTACATGATTCCAAGCACCTTCCAAAAGGCACACTGAGCTGAATTAATCAGGCAGGTGAGTTTTCTCTTACTAAGATGCCAAAGGTGCTGACGGGCTGGTGGTGGGATCTAGGCAGTCCCCGGGAGCCACTTTTTTGGTTTGTTTGCATTCCTTAATTTCTTTTAAGTCTTCCTAAGGATGCCAATACATTTTGAAGCACACAGGCACTTAACCTTCAAAGCAGGAGCAGCTTCAGGGGCGTACAACCTATGCAGTCCCACTCTTAAAAGGGTTCCGTGCTCTGTTGTGGCTGCCTTGAAATTCTTAACGACTTTTGGAACAAGGTGCACGGAAAATTATATAGCGGGTCCTGCCTGGGCTTTGACTACAGAGCTCTTTTCAGAGATGATGCCCCAGAGGTGCCTGATACTCTAGGGGAACCCTCAGAGGGTGGAGTCGTCAGCTTCTTTCCTCTCTTTCTTGCTAAAAGGACAAAGACACCCCTCTTGGCAGGAGCGCTACTGCACTATCCAGACACTGCACCTCGCTCCACCTCTCAGGACCTTTCCATAGGGAGAAAGAGGAATCAGGTCGGCACACAGCCTCCTGCACCCCCTCAAGTGCCAGACGTGGCTTTGGGGAGGGGCCAACCTGGGTATTGCACGGAAACTCTCAGCTCAGATTACATGCCAATATCACAGCCAGAAAGGACACCCACTAACCCAGTTAAATTGTCTCTTTTGTAATTTTTCTGTGCAAGCCCCCAAAGTGGTTTATTCCTGGATTTATTTTTCATTAAGTCTGCTTCTGTTACAGAGATTGGGAATCTGGCTTTGGCACTCTTGAAGAGTATGATTTGACTAGAAAAATCAACCCTAAATCACTACCCAGCTCACCAAGATTTACATAAATTCCTATGGTCTTCAATGAAGTCGCTACCTGGTTACTATGCTCAGCAGAATATCAAGCTAAGATGTCCTCATCTTTGACTTAAAAAAAAAAAAGACACATTTAGTTTAGCAAAATAGCCAAGAAATAATATTCCTTGAAGCAACATGGCTACATTTACAACCTCTGCTGGTTTGGTTATCTTTGCAACCTACAGCAGACATAACACATTTCATGAGTTGTCATTTTCCATTGCAAAAGGCAATAATCCTTGAAGAAAATCAAAACCAAATTTCTATTTCTCGTTCAGCGTCACTGTGGTGGTAGTAGGTATAAAAATAAAGATGTAAGGGCTCAATTCTTTTCTTTTTAACTTCCTGTAACAGCTACTCAGTTCCAAATATAAACTCCTCTCATTTTTATGTCATTCACTTTCTCATTGCAAACCATCATCTCGTATTAGCAATCTCCTCACATGGTACCCTCCCCTCGGATGCCAGCTCGCTGCTGAGACATCATTTAGTGCAGAGAACAGGCAATGGCAATTGCTGATACTAGTGTCAGATACCCGTGATTTGATATACAAGAAAAAAAAAGTCAAAAGGCATTTGGAACAGAGACTCGGTACTCAGCAGTGCGAGGCTCCATGGATTAGAAGCTGTATAGGGTTCTTGAACTCATAACGCATTTAAGGTATATTTTGGAGCCAAGGATAATATACATGTAGCAGTTGGATAAGAGGAGCTAAGAGGTGTGTCACCGTGACAGTGCAGTGCAGAAAGGGTTTGGGGGAATAACTGCTGACATTATTAAAAGGTGGGTCAGGGGAGGAGGTGGGGGAGGGGTGAGGAAGTGCTACTGGATGCCCTGAGCTAGGTCACTCACTCATGTTCTCCAGTCTTCGTGCACTCAGGGGCAAACAGGAGGAGAAGGTGGGACAGCTGCTGACCTCGAAAGGAGTTTCTTCCCCCCGTGCACACTCTGAGGCATGGGAGCCTGATGTCTTTCTCTGCTGTCTCATCTGACATCGAAAAGCAGTTGGGTACCAAGTTGTCCCTGTCTACAGGCAACCTCGTGGCGGGATCATGCCTCCTGCAGTTCTCTCCAGTAATACTGAATACATGGAGAAGTTTCACTTTTATTATTTGACTTGACACTTAGCCATCTTTGAAAGCGTTCCTGCCCCTCAAACAATGTCCTGCTTCTCTGAGGAATTCCTCTCTGCGCACATGGATAAGCCCCTGAAGTCCAATGTCCCATATCCAGGGTGAGCATACACTGCAGCTTCCCTGGGACAGTCCTGCTTTGCACCTGCTGTCATGGTGTAATTATCAGTAGTAACCCCCTTTCACTCCCAAACGTATACTGGTTTGAGCAATGAAGTGTATGGTCACCCACTCCCAGCCCAGCCACTCCCACATCTTGGCTGGACCAATCATATTCTTTCCCCTGGAAATGCAGATCTGGGATGGAGGAGTCAGTGTCTATTGAGAACTTGAACTGTGAGGTCATATGAAGCTGTGGCTGAAATAAGACAGGGAACGTGAAACAGACAGAGAAGAGTACAGAGAAAGGACGAAGCAGATCTGCATAGGAAAATGGAGACGATAGACCCCCAGGACCCCAATGGGAGAGCTCAAAAGATAGAGAGGAGCTATGTGTGTCCCTGGTGTCCCAGTTCCTGATTCCAGTACACTGTCAGGCCCTTTCGATTAATTCCTTCCAATTAATTCCATTTTTGTTCTTAAACTAGTTTGAGATGACTTTGTGCCTTGTAAGCAAACCATCACTGACAAAGAACAACTCTAACAGCTTCTCTGTCCGGGCTGCTATGAGGCTCACACGTTTATAACATTAGCAATAACTGTGGAGAAAACTAAACTCTCCAGAGCAATAGTTCCCATTATTTTGTATTTTACGGATTAAATTTTCTTTAAAAAAATTATAGAAGAGGGTATACTATAGGATTACTAAGATTTTATTTTGCAAAGTTTGGGTCAGCCAAAAATGCCCTTTTCTATTGAAAATATCACTCTCTATAGTATCATTATTACTATGAGAAAGGAAAGATATTTTAATGCCAGAAAAAGGGAGGCAGGATACTCACACAATTTCAGATTTGGCCTAATAAAAAAGTCTTTATGTTGGGAGTTATTGTTCTCCTTTTGGCTCAGGTGAAGCCTGCTCTCCGTCATGCATCGTCTACAGCGTGGCGTCTCCGCCCAAAGTTGCAGAGTGGAGAGGTGCCCCTATCTGGGGAAGATGCAAGAGCAGGGGATGATGGAGATGCTCTCTGAGCCACCTGAGCAGGAATGAAGGGTTTATAAGGCTGGATTTCCCTCCATGCTTCATGGAGACCCATGACACCAACCAATCTCCCTCTGCTTCCGTCAGAACCTTCTAGAGGTTTCTCCAAATCATCAGGCGACCCCAAACCTAAAGTCCAAATGGGAAGTCCTTTGGGGTCATACAGGAAAGGGTGGTCTGCGTAATCAGGCCACCTGAACCCCACTCGTCCTTTCCAGTCTTCTTCAAAGAGGGCTTTCTATCACCAAGAGATGCTGGGGTAACAGGCTTCTTGAAGATCTCCCTTCTGCTTCATCTGCAACACGTGCAGACTGGCTCTCTAGGAAGATTCTCTTCCTAATGAAGAGGTGAGAGAAGAGAGAAAGGAACAGGCAAATCGAGGGCCTGCTGGACTGTGCTAGGTGATTGACATGTGGAAATTGCATTTAACCCTCACCGCACCTTCATCATACTGGTTCCCATTGAGAAAACAAATCATTTAAGCAACTTGCCCGAAATTCTAATGAGTGAGGGAACTGGGATCAGGTCTGCAGGATTCCAGGGCTGACACTCAGTTGTAAGGTCATTTAACCAGGAGTCTGGAGATGCTGGCCCTAATTCAGCTTCTATCAAAAACTGGGCAACGTATAACCTAACTAAGTCACAGTTTTCTCATCTGTAAGACCAGAGGTTGAACAACTATAGTTGGTAGTTCATCCTTTCAGGACTAAAGTTTTATAACTCTAAGATATACACAAAGAAGAAAACATCATGTCATCCAGAAAACTTTACTGAGATATCCTTCAAATTATTTACTCTATAGCACTTGCTCTATAGAAGTGTGTAGCTAGTTAGCATTAAGATCTAATTTTCTATATTTATGTCCTTAAGTGCATGCAACATAGTTGCACAGCATTAATTTTTAAAAGACTGCCGTACTTGCATTTTATCATCCTGAACAAATATTTGCTGAAATGTTCACCATGAGCATGATGCTGTGCTAGGGGATCAAATTTATTCTCATTCTGTGCAATGCTGTGGTATTTGGACACAAAAGCCAAAGAGAAAAGAAAGAGAGCTGGAGGCATTGATGATGTTTTTTTAATTCCCTTTTTTTTTTTCTTTGTGAGGAAGATCAGCCCTGAGCTAACATCCATGCCAATCCTCCTCTTTTTGCTGAGGAAGACTGGCCCTGAGCTAACATCTGTGCCAATCTTCCTCCACTTTATGGGGGACGCCGCCACAGCATGGCCTGACAAGTGGTGCGTAGGTGCGCGCCCGGGATCCGAACCCGGGGCTGCCAGCAGCGGAGCGTGCGCACTTAACCACTATGCCACTGGGCCGGCCCCTTTTCATTCCCATTTTTAAACCCTAAATTGAAATGCCGAGGTCCAGAAAATGAAAAGTGCAAATGTAGCTTTTCGTAATATGCTAACTGTCAGGAACAGTGGGGTGTCTGGTTAGCCAGAGTGTACACTTAGCTTCAAGTTACATTATATTTTGAAAAGAAAACTCAACATTCCCTGACTGAAGTCTTACTTCATCCTAATTAAAGCCCAATCTGCCACAGAGAATTCAGAAATATAATAAAGCTTCCCACATGCAAATGTATTTGGAATGACTCATTATCCAAATACTCATTAATTGACACGGTTCATTTAATCATGACATTCAGACATGTTAACCCCATTTCTTGCACTTGTGAAGCTGTCAACTCAAACCTAGTCAAAATTCTGACTTCAGCTGAAGAGAACTTTCTAGTTGTTAGGTACTCTTATGAAAGACTCAAGGAACAAGATATTAGAAGTTAAACAATGGACCATCCCCAAACTTTAGTTTTCTCTCGCATCCCTGCTCCACAATCCTCCAGCCTCAGGAGAATTAGCTAATTGTCACTATGAAAGGTTTAAGCTTCTAAATTTGCCTATAGAGTCCTTTCTAGAACCACAGTGCTCCTCCTTGTTTCCAAAGTCTAAGGCCTCATAAGGCATACCTGGCTTCCACCCCACCTCCCGTCCCTACATAAAGCCATCCCAGGTGGCCGCATCAGCTGAGACCCTCTCCCTTCAGGCCGGCCACCTGCCATTCTCGGGTGAGTCCTGTGACCCACAGCCAGGTGTGCCTCTGAAGCAGCGGGCCCTGGTCTCCGCATGGCTCTTTGGCTCCTTTCCACAACTTTTGTGGCTGACGGCCAGAGTAACAAAACCCAAGCTAGTATCTCCTCGGTGCCATTCTTAAGCTGAGGGCCAATCTGGAGAATAGACTGAGGACTTCCATGGTTCTAGAATATGGCAGATTGATGTGAGAACTGCAATACAAATGTAAGAGAGAACTGTACTTAGTTTTATAACAGTTATGAAACTTTTGGGTGGGCCTGATGCTAAAGACTTAGAGAAGATCAGCTTTTGTTTTTAATAGAAAATTTGGGTGCAAGCTCTAAAAAGTCCTACTGGTAATACAAACACACACTAACTGAGTGTTCAGTGTACATCTGGGTGCTTCCTATAAGCAGTCTGTGGACACGTGCCGGCTTTACTAGTAACCAGAACTTTCTGGGCCTTACACTGAGAAGGACATATACGCACCATCCCCTATTTTAATGCCAACTTCCAACTGTGCATATCCGAGATTCTCATGAGGAGAGACTTACATTTAGCTCTGAAAATTAGTATTTCCCTTCCTCAGCTTGGAAAAAGGGAAAGCATTTTCTTTGGGATTTGTTTTAATAAATTATCCTTGATAAACTCAGTTTATACCCTATTTCTTCAAGGGTACGATTTCAACCCCTTCCTCCCTCTTTCCACCAAAAGAGTACCCAGACATTGTTCATGATTTTCACCTGTGAAAACAGAAAGATGTTTGGTCTGGAGTAAAATCAGACAATTCAGCAGTTGAGCAAAGTACGACCACGTCTTTTGTTTCCACATTTTCCTTCACTGTGTGTATTACTTCATTATCAGATCAGAAAGATGACAAGGTGGTGATGCCAAGTAGTCACTGCCCACTGCCTGCCCGTCTAGAGGCGACCACAGGCATCCATGCAGCGAGGCAGGCACTGTACTGTGCCAAGAGAGCCAAGCGGGACCCCTCTGCCAACCCACTCTTGCCATGCAAAGCCCCCTCCTACAGATGCCAAGGAACAAACGACAAGGACACCTCTTTGCAAAAAAGGACGCTTCCACATTATTTAAAGAAGCACCACGCTACATAGATACTCTCTTTCAAGTTATTTGTGTGGCAGATTAATCTTTTGAGGTATCATTAATTTATCTTGTCCTCATAGTTGTCAGCAACAAACCAAAAAATTATGGAACATCTACTCCTATCCCCAACTTCGTGGGAAAACTGCCAAGCCTTTGTGTTCTAAGGTCTTCCCAGGGGAAGGGCTGTTAACAGTGTCTTGATGCTACAGAGGCCACCCTGAAGACCTTCTCCCTAGATTGGACTTAGGAGGTAAAGGCATGTGGAAAATGAACCTGGAGCTGGCCCCCGGAATGGGAGTGGAGGGAGGTTGCTAATTGGGCAGAAAGAAGGGGTGAATGATTTCCCATGGCTGTTTTGTTGGTGATGGGGTGATGGTGACAGTGTTCTTCAAATCATGGAGACCTGGATTCCATTTACAAGGAGTGACCCCAACTGGGAGGAAGGATGTGCGACATGCTTACAGTGGCTGAAACTGGGTGCCCAACCTTAAGAGGCTTGGCAGAGAGCCCAATGGGCCTACCTGCAAACAGACTGCCTGGGAGGCCAGTGGCTGAGTCCAGGAGACTCAGAGGCCCTACTCAGTTCTGTTGGACTAGACACACTCCCTAGGATTTCTTTATGACCCCAAGTAATGAGAATAAATTTTTCAATAGTTGCTGAAGACAAGCCAGATTAATTAGATTTGCAAAACTTAAGTGATAACTTCCTGTGCTAGTGTCAGGGAGAAAAATCTATACATATTACATCTTGAATGGAATAAATAAATCTAGAAACAACTTAGAAGGCTGATTAACAAATTATAATGTAGTCATACTATGGAATACTATGCAGTCATAATTAAGATGTTTTAAAGGATTTTTTTCTTAATAACTTAAGAAATGGTAGCAACACCCAAATATTAGCATTAGTTTTCTTTATATGGCATAGTTATAAGTAACATAATTTTTTCTTTATTTCTCCAAAATGAGAATATATTGCTTTGGCGAATCAGAGAAACTGAATTAACAAGATATTTTTTAAGAGTGGATTGGGGGCGGGCCGGCCCTGTGGCTTAGCGGTTAAGTGCACGCGCTCCGCTACTGGTGGCCCAGGTTCAGATCCTGGGCACACACCGACGCACCACTTCTCCGGCCATGCTGAGGCTGCGTCCCACATACAGCAACTAGAAGGATGTGCAACTATGACGTACAACTATCTACTGGGGCTTTGGGGAAAAAAAGGAGGAGGATTGGCAATAGATGTTAGCTCAGAGCCAGTCTTCCTCAGCAAAAAGAGGAGGATTAGCACGGATGTTAGCTCAGGGCTGATCTTCCTCACAAAAAACAAAAACAAAAAAAGAGTGGATCAGGGGAAAGGAAGACTTTCTCACAAAATATTTAGAAGAATCCAGAAAGATTCTTGTTTATGGCGACCTGAAGATACTCATGCCCATTCCTGTCTTCTCGTGTGTATTCTTCATGATTAGATTCCAGGTAAAAAGACTCGTCCTTACAGAAGGCCCCAGAAATGAGGACACAAATTCATGGAAAAACACAGGAACAGAGACACATTTCCATTTTCACGCCGTGCAAAATTCTGCAGGAATCCAGAATCGCGGGGACTTCCAATTCCAAAAAAGATACAGTTAAGAAAGAAGAGCCCAAAGCCATCAAATTAATTTTGGACATGCAGATAACGCACTTCACCTTTTAAAGAGACGGACTCTCACGTCTGTGGTTCTGACACCATTACAGTAACTTAGTCTTAAGGCTGTTAAAATTTGACTACAGGTAAATTTGAAATTTTAGCAATTTTCTACGATCTCTTGAGTATTTTCTACTTTTCAACCCCTTCATAGTGTGTAGATGATACAATTCTCCTTATTTTTTCCTTGAAGAGCTGTGGCTGTGGCTGGAGGAGCATCTGAAGCCGGTTGCCCTGAAGACGGCGTGGGCCCCTCACCTGGTCAGCATACAAGGCAGCCTGTCCCACTTCCACCGTTTACATGTCAACCCGCCACCTGTCTCCCTGGTGTCCTACCTGTACCATGACACAGACTCCCTTCTGAAATAACACCTTGAACTGGCTGCTCTCTGACTTCCCTCCAAAGCCAGGATGAGATAAAGGCTATTTAAGAAGATAAGGCCTAGCTTGCCATCATCTCTCTTTAGGATTCTTCCATCAACTTAGAAAGTGACACCATCAGCAAATTCCAAATCTGGATCTCATTAACTTAGTCCCCCACCCCTTCCAGGCACATGTCCCTGCAATTATTATTTAGTGTTGTTTTTCCTCTTGAAGGAACTGACACAAATAAAAGGTCAGATGAAGAATACTGCTGTTTTCTTGTTGACCCTGTCTATTATGTCAATCGATTGATGTCCCTTTTAGGAAAGCATGAGCAAATAATGTTTCCTTTAGAATTTAAACAAGGAAAATAATTTTGCCTCATGAAGAAGTAAGAAGTATTACTTTGTCCTATAATGAGAAGTACAGCTATGTGTCACTTAACAACAGGAATATGTTCTGAGAAATGCATCCTTAGGTGACTTTGTTGTTGTGTGAATATCATAGAGTGTACTTACACAAACCTAGATGGTATAGCCTACTATACACCTAGGCTACATGGTGCTAATCTTATGGGATCACCATCGTGTATGCGGTCTGTCGTTGACTGAAACGTCGTTATGTGGTACATGACTGTATATAAAATATCATGTATATCAGAAAGGTTGAAGCTAAATTTAATGTTCAAGTCAATCATAGTTAGCTATATTCAAAGATTTGTCTCCTCTTCCTAGGAGGTTTTGCCTCTTGATTTTTAGTTTATCCACCTTCAGGTAGATGTCTCTATTGCGAGCTGCCTTGACTCAATCAGTCTCTTTATTTATGAAACAAGAAGGTGTGCATTATAAACAAACAGTTTCGCAGGCTTGGCCTCCCACAGGCCTCACTGGGAGAGGCTGGAGCCAGGCAGCAGATGCCTTTGCAATTCAGAGAGCCAGGAATGCACTTAAAAGGCTTCAGAATAAAAGGTGTCCATGTGAGGACTGCTGTTATTATAGTGATGAAAGGAAAGGGACCTGCTTGCAGGCTTTGAAATTTCAAGGAAAATACAACCAGCACAACACGGTGTGCTAAATACGCACCTCAGAAGGCCTCCAAACAAAAGCCATGATTACACTCATCCCTGCAGCCCCGACTCCACTTCTTTCTGGAGAGGATGTGGGGCCCCAGGCCCCAGAGCTTAGCTGCATTGTTGTGAAACCGAAGAGGCTTCCCCTGGTAGCAGAGGCCCCCCTCAGCTCGTCACGGGAGATCTGAGGATGTCCTCCCACCCCACAGTGAGAGGGCCACACGGAGCTGGTCAGAGGGGACACTGTGGGGCCCGAAGTTACCAGACCTTCAGTGCTAGTGGCCAGACCCTCTCCAGACATCAGGGGAGCAGAGTTCGCTGTTACTTTCAAACTCACATTTCTAAAAACAAGCCCCTCCAGCCCTCCTCCCAATTTCACTGGAGTGATTTTCAAATGAAAAAATACCTTGTGAAAATCCTGACTAGCTTTTCAGGCCTAAGGTTCTTTTCTCCTCTAGTCCTTCTAGAGGAAGGATACCAGGGTTTGGGGAGATGGAAGAAAGACAAGATTTAAAATGACAGGACTTTACTCTTTTTATCACGCTGTTCCTACAGAATGCAGACTCCAGTCTGGCCACGCGCTGGCAGTGCAACCCCATAGGAAAGCTCTTTGAACCTTAGTTCTCACTCTTAAAAAAGAATCAGAGGGCCTGCCCAGTGGCGTAGTGGTTAAGTTCTTGCACTCCGCTTTGGTGGCCCATGGTTCGCAGGTTCGGATCCCGGGCACAGACCTACATACCAGTTATCAAAACACGCTGCAGTGGAGTCCCACATATAAAATAGAGGAAGATGGGCACAGATGTTAGCCCAGGGCCAATGTTCCTCAGCCAAAAAGAGGAGGATTGGCAACAGATGTTAGCTCAGGGCTAATCTTCCTCACCAAAAAAAAAAAAGAGAGAGAGAGAATCAGAGTATCTACTTGATAAAGCTGTGGTGAGGAGAAAAAGTGCAAAGGAATTTGTCAACTATAAATGATGCTAATCGTTTAGCTATCCTTCTGTAGAACCATTCTCTTCAGGGTGGTTCTAGGTGGCTCAACTCCCTACCGCACTCAGGAAGTCCCATGGTTCATGGGGTCCTATTGAGACGAGAGGATAGCAACCAACCCCTCACTGTGTCCATCCTGCCTGAAGTTGGTAAATGGTCACTCCAACTTCACAATAGAGAATCTGACATCCGCAGAGGCTCTGAGAGCTACTCCTCTCCCAGAGGGGAGAAAGAACACCTCCAATTTCCAACCTTAACTTTCAGACCCATTCCTTCTCCAAAAAACACCACTGTCACTGTAACTTGTGTATAAATGCTTTAAAAAAAAAACCTTGAAAAAATTCTCAAATATCCCATTATTTGCTGAGAGGTTAAAAAATAAAAAAAAAAGTCAGCGCTGAGAATTTATTTGCTTCAGACACAAGAAAAAAAGCATAGTGAGGACCCCAAACTCTGTACTTTTTATAACGGAAAATTCCACATCATGATGTCAAACTTCTGTTCCAAAAATAGAAAGGAAGAGCTAACGGCAGCATATAAGTGGAAGGGAAGAGCTCACCGTGGCATTCTTTCCTCCTTCTGCCTTTCTTTTAGTGCACAGTGTGTGTGCAAGGCAATCGTAAAGACGCCTCCATTTGGCATGAATTATAGGAATGTGAAAACGATGAGGAACTCATGGAAAAAATGAAAGATAACCAGCCCAATAGAATTGAGATGGTGAAGGGTATGACGATGATTCTCTATAGTATGTCAACCCAACTTTTCCTTCTATTTGTTTGGGAAGAGCTTTCTAATTCGAACTTGTTATTCTAAAAAAAGATCAAAGAGACTGATTATTAAGAAAGGAAAGGCCAAGAGGTCAGTGTGGTCACTGAAGACCAACTGAACGGGAAGGAGGTCACCTTTGTACAAAAGCCAGGCTGCTGGACGCTTCCGAAGCACGGTGTGGTTCAGGCCTCACGGTAAAGACCACACGATTCTGCCCTGTGCATGCTCAGGAGACAATAAAGAGACAGTCCATGTTTGCGGGACAAAAGGATGGGGGAGGCTATGTGCCAAACGGTCAGTTGGCACAGGTGTCGGAAGCCAAGCCAAAGGATTGGAAACTCTCCCCGCTCCCTTCCAGTTTCAACATTCTCAACTGACCTCTTATGAACTAGAGGACATTGGGAATTATGGGGAAATAAGTAGGTTGTTGAAAACTGACTCTGAGGCCAGGCTGCCTAGAGTCCAATCCCAACTCTGTTACTTGCAAGCTCTGTGGTCTTGGGCAACTTACTTAACTTCTCTGTGCCTCAGTTTCCTCACTTGTAAAATGAGACCACAGTATGCCTACCCCATGAGGTTGAGAAGTTACCCCATCAGAGAAATTAATACTTGTAAAGCCTTAGAACAGTGCCTGGCACATACTAAGTTCTATATAAATGTGTTCATTCCCATCAAATTTTTTTTTTTTTTTTTTGGTGAGAAAGATTGGCCCAGAGCTAACATCTGTGCCAATCTTCCTCTATTTTGTATGTACGATGCCACTACAGCATGGCTTGATGAGTGGTGTGTAGGTCCACACCCGGGATCCAAACCCACAAACCCCGGGCTGCTGAAGTGGAGCGCGGGAACTTAATGACTATGCCACCAGGCCGGCCCCCCCACATCATTTTTATTATTAAAATGTATGTTAGTAAAATGATCTGGACCTGATATTGTTTGTATTGGAGCTGAGCAAAGGAAGAGTCACAGAGCTCTGGGACCGTTCGAATGATGTAGGTTTCTATTTTACTTCCACAACTGTTCTGCCCTGAGTAAGCTGGGGAGCATGGAATCTCCTCTTAGACAGCCCCACTTCTCAGACAACTGCAGAGACCTCTGACTCACTGTTGCATTCTGCTGATTCCACAATGCAATTTGTGGAAAGTAAAGGAAATATTTCAAAGCAAGCATGCGATTAGTGCTCATTTTAATATTAACTCTCACAATTTAAAAACAATGCACATGATTCAGAATGCTGCAAGCATTTGGCTTTGACAGGTTTAAATCAGGGCTTGGGGTAGACAGGGAAACGTCCAGCCCCTCTGGTTTAGTGGCTGACACTGATTAGAATTCCACACGCAGCTGAGAAAAAGGCACGAGGTAAGGTGCAACCCAATGCAGAGAAAGAAAAGGTAGAGTACTAACTCGCTGAGATGATTCAATTTTCATCAAGTACCTTTGAATGTCAAGTTCTGCCTGAAGAGAGATCAGCATGCACTGCAAAGCCTGTGTAACAGGAGAAAAAGAGAGAAAAAAATAGAAAAGATAAAGGGTGAAAACATGAAGAGAAAAAGAGTAGGTTGACCCAATGGACCATCTATTCGTTCATGATGAAAATGTGGCACAGGTAACCCCCCTCCCCGCAGAGAAGGAAAGAATGCTGGCAGTTCCAGCCCTATGTTTTAGAGAGAAATGTTGAAAGCAAGCCTGGACCAGCAATGAGTTTTCCCCAAAATATCCTGCCACAGAAGGATCTAGATTCACCTTGTCATCTGAGAATATGTCACATTGGCCTGTTGTCCTGAGGTTGTCCCAAGGCTGCAGGGCAGTTTCCAGAGCCAGAATGAAATGCCTTTCTTAGTCAGAATGCAGTTTGGTGGCGAGCCCCAGCCTGCCATCTTGGTTGGCACTGGCCACTGGGCTGCTCTACAAGACAGGCCTGTGACACAGTGCTCTGCACCTGTGCTTTGCCACGTAGGATGACAAGACTTTTTCATGACTAGATCCAATGTGAATACTTACAGGAACAGAAAATCGGAATCACAATTCAGGAAACAAATTCTGACATCTGAACCTGGCTGACCCTGGAGAATGCCTTCAGTTTACTATGCTTACTGTGCCAGTATTTAAATATTGCAATTCTTGTTGATCCACTGACTAATTTTTGGATTTATTTTTTAAAAAGTCATGGTGGAAAGATATTTTTGTGTTTTAAAAAACCAAAATTTCCATAATCTTCATGAAAGAAGAATGACTCACTCTTGCATCCAAAATCAGCCACTGAGAAGTGAAAGCACAGTCTTGAAGAGATGTTTGGACACCCGTGTTCACAGCGGCATTATTCACAACGGCCAAAAGGTGGAAGCAACCCAAGTGTCCATCGACAGATGAGTGGATAAACAAAATGTGGTATATACATACAATGGAATATTATTCAGCCTTAAAAAGGAATCCTATCACGTGCTACAACATGAATAAACCTTGATAGCATTACATGAAGTGAAAAAAGCCAGTCACCAAAAGACAAATACTGTATGAGTCCACTTATGTGAGATACCTAGAGTAGTCAATTCATAGTGATAGAAAGTAGAATGGTGGGTGCCAGGGGCGGGGAGTAGAGGGGATTGGGGAGTTACTGTTTCATGCAAACAGAGTTTCAATTCTGAAATACAAAAAGAGTTCTGGGGATGGCTTGCACAACAATGTGAATGTATTTAACATTGAACTGTACCCTTAAAAATGGTTAAGATGGTAAATTTTATGTCATGTATATTTTACTACAGTTAAAAAGAAAAATGAAAAAAAAAGATGGAAAAAAATCAGCCAATGAGATGTCATGGGTTAGCAGCTCACTTCATATATTACTGCACATGCGTACAGATATATCCATATGGATGACCAACATACACGGAGCCTCTAAATACCATCACAACTGAGTTAGACAATATCCATGATCCATACCACCATTATGGATATAGATATATGTATATATATAGAATATGTGTATTTATTTTATTTCTGAATAATTTTATATTATTTAGAACCCTAGTCTCACACATATCAGACACAAATGTCCACAAGACAAAGAATACAGGTGGCTATATCCAAAATCCAAAGAGCCAACAGACAGGTCTCCAGATAAGAACTGTATGAAAACATTCTACCCAGAATGCACTTAAGAGTTAAAGAGTTAAAAAAGAGGAAAAGAATTCAAAAGGATGTTTAAGAGAAAAGGGGAGTGACACCATTAGAAGCACTATTAGCTAGACTGACCTCATAAAAGCCCTTTTCGAGGTGAATATATTCTCGCTAGAAAGATGTGCATTGCTGTAGGGCCTCCGATTCTCCTGCTCCAAAGTTTACAGGCTTCATCAACTATGAAAGAAATATCCCAAAGGAGACCACAGTAATAGAGCCCTGGAGGTGCATGATAAATAAAAGTGCAAGATAAAAACAGGATGAGAGATTTGAAGAGCTGCTGTGGACAAGCAAGGGGAAAAAGGGTACAGAGAATCACCTTCCATCCCAAGGCGATGGGGAATAAAGTGGGCTGAGGGCAGAGAACCCAGGAGGGACAGCCCTGCACACAGACAACTGAGAACAGATTGGGTAGAGGAGACCAGCCCCACGACAATGAGGTACCAGAAGGGGCAGCGACCCCAACCCCTCTCTGCAGGGTGCCACTCAGCAGAGGAACCTGCAACAGGAATAGACACCTGGACAACAGGGGACAAGGAAGACACTAAAGCAGCTACTTTAGGCAAGAATCATCTGAAATTCAAGAAAGTAGGGACTATATACACCCCCACGTTCACTGCAGCCAAGCCAAGACTTGGAAGCAACCTAAGTGCCCATCAACAGATGACTGGATAAAGAAGACATGGTGTACATATATAATGGAATACTACTCAGCCATAAAAAAGATGAAATCGTGCCATTTGCACAAACATGGATGGACCTTGTAAGTGTTATGCTAAGCGAAATAAGCCAGACGGAGAAAGAGAATTACCATATGACTTCACTTATATGTGCAAGATAAACAAACACATAGATACAGAGAACAGATTGGTGGTTACTAGATGGGAAGGGGGTGGAGGGAGGGTGAAAGAGGTAAAGGAGCACGTGTGTATGGTGACGGGCGGAAACTAGACTTTTGGTGGTGAACACGATGTAGTCTATACAGAAGTTGAAATATAATGATGTATACCTGAAATTTATATAACGTTATAAACCAAGGTGACCTCAAAAAAAAAAGAGAGAGAGAAAATAGGGGCAAGAGAAATGCATGAGTGGTCAAAGCCTTCAAATGTGGAGCAAATCCCAACTCCACTGGCTGCGTCTTTCCTTGCCTCTGCTGAGAGGTCAAGGAAACACAGAAGCAGGAAGAGTCTGCAGGAAGGACCATCAGAGCAGGAAGGACCCAGGGGTGCTGGGGAGGCAGGCGGCCCTCCTCAGAAGATCCCATGGCTCCTGCAAAGAAAGGGCTCCAGAAGCTGAGGCCACAGGAACGTCAGCCTCTCTAACGACAGATACATTTTCTCAGGATTACAAAATTAAACTCGCAGAAAACCTTTTTCCTTCTCAGCAGGTTCCATCTGCACGGACACTGTTTTGAGCCGCACAGGTTTTGAACCCTACAGTAAGAACGCCGAGAAAGAAAACTGGATTTTATCCAGCCACTCACATACTCCCGTTAAATCAAGTGTGTAGAACTCACAAGACTGATTTATGGACTTGACTCTAAAATAAAAAATTATTCCTAAAAAAATAAGAGTGGGTGGGAGAGGAGCTGAGTGTTTCCGAGTCGCTTCAGACAATGGTACTGATAATCAAGGAGTTTTCAATATAATGGGGCTACCCCAAGATTAAGGGAATGTAACAGAAAATACAAGACTCACCATCTCAAAGAAATAGCTGGAGAGATAAAAATAATAATGCCGGCCGGCCCCGTGGCTTAGCGGTTAAGTGCGCGCGCTCCGCTGCTGGCGGCCCGGGTTCGGATCCCGGGCGCACACTGATGCATCTCTTCTCCCGCCATGCTGAGGCCGCGTCCCACATACAGCAACTAGAAGGATGTGCAGCTATGACACACAACTATCTACTGGGGCTTTGGGGAAAAAAAGGAGGAGGATTGGCAATAGATGTTAGCTCAGAGCCGGTCTTCCTCAGCAAAAAGAGGAGGATTAGCATGGATGTTAGCTCAGGGCTGACCTTCCTCACCAAAAAATAAATAAAAATAATACTAATGCCATAAAAATTAAACAGAAGGACACTTTGATTATTTCAAAGACTCTAAATAAATCCACTGGATCTCATAAGAGGAAAACGGCAAGGAGAAATGACAGATGTTGCCGATATACTGAAGGGTACTTGAGATCTCCTCGAAAGGCTAAGTGTGGCAGGAAGGAAAAGAGGTTGAAAGTTTCTTTCCTAAGAATAAAGACAATGCTGGGGCAGGCCGGTGGCGCAGCGGTTAAGTGTGCATGCTCCACTGCAGCGGCCCGGGGTTTGCAGGTTCGGATCCCGGGCGTGCACCACTTGGCAAGCCATGCTGTGGCAGCATCCCATATAAAGTAGAGGAAGATGGGCATGGATGTTAGCCCAGGGCCAGTCTTCCTCAGTAAAAAGAGGAGGATTGGCAGATGTTAGCTCAGGGCCAACCTTCCTCACAAAAAAAAAAAATAAAGACAATGCTGATGAGCCTGAGAAGAAGCGATCAGGAACAGCAAATACTGAATAAATGCCTAATGCACAGATGTGGCAGAGAGCATCAAAAATGAACAGCAAACATACAGTATTTATAACAGTGAAGGATGAGCGATATGTATTTTCTTTCTTTTGCTGTCTCTTTCTGAGTTTTCTAAATAAAGATAATTATATAATATAAAAGGAAAAGAGTGTTGGTAAAGGTGGCAAAATGGAAATGCAGGTCTCTAGTGAACAATGAGAGAGAAACTGTAAGGAACATTGGAGATTGTTAAAATTTAAAAACTCACAAAAGGTTCTGGTTCTGTTCAGAAA
Source organism: Ceratotherium simum simum (assembly GCF_057802395.1). NCBI lineage: Eukaryota > Metazoa > Chordata > Mammalia > Perissodactyla > Rhinocerotidae > Ceratotherium > Ceratotherium simum. The sequence goes on from NC_141931.1 coordinate 11,161,892, forward strand.
TTGAAGATTTTCTGATCTTGCTTTACCTCTAGTCAACTTTTGACTATTTCAGAGCAATTTAATCAGTTTGAAGACTAACTGTGGCTAAAGAAAACGCATTCAGGAAAAAATGATAAGATCTGGTGAAAACATGTCTATATTCGGAGTCCCTAGAGTTTGTAACGATACAGTAATCACTGAGTCGTCCACCGTATCTTCTTCTAACACGAAGATCTAATTGCCAGAGCCTTAACTGAGATTTTCATCCATGTTTCTAAATTTATGGAAGCATATTTCCTGTTCCTCCTCTTACTGTCAACATTCTTGTTCTTTATTCTACAAATAGAGAATTATCAGTATAGTTTTCACTTACTTCAAGATGCAAGGATGCAAAGTGCTATTTTTATCAAATTTCTGAAAACCTACTGTCTCCATCCTTTTGAAATCACATAACAGCTCTTTAATTTCCTTAAGCCTGACTTTCCTTATCTGTAAAGTGGGGACAATAATAGCATTTACTTCACAAGGTGGTTGTGAGGATTCAATGAGATACAGGCATATAAATCGTGATGCACAATTCCTCGCACAGACTAAGAATGCAAATGTTAGGAACATGAAGACTTTTTTAAAAAATTGCATTCTCAAAAAGATGCTTTACTTTAACAAATAACCAGGCAATAGATATCAAATGCATTAAAACTTTGCCTACCCTTTTGATTCAGCCATTCTATTTCAAGCAATTGCCTTTAAGGAAATAACCTATAATAACCCACAAGGATGTACACAATGGAACCAACCAAACTAAGCAACCACTAACAATGATGGAGCCGACTTTGCAACAACACAGAATGAAGTTCACACATATAATTCAGTGGAAAAAAATCATGTTAGAAAAAATGGCATGCACTTGGTTTTCTATGAGTCTATATGCCTAGAAAAAAATAGAAGGATATATACCAAAATATTAATCCATGTGGGTCACGAGATCATAAATGATTCTTTTACTCTTTATCTGTTCTTTCTAGCATTTCTAGAATATGCATGTATTACTTTTGTAATAAAAAAAATGAGAAAATATTTTTAAAAGTCACCTGGGATTTGGCATCAAATTGTTTGTGCTTGCTTTTCCAATTTGTTTCTACCTCCAATAAAACTTAGCATTGAGTATGATATAAATAGCTACAGATGAGTTTAAAACAAAAAGAGAAAACAAGATTTTATTCATTTGGAGCCTTAAAACTGAGAAGAACAATAAGATCATATCTAAATGCACAGCCTCTTTATCATTTGTAATCTTGCCACTATTTTTTCTCACATTGATTATGTATCAGTTGCACCACGAGGGGGCGCCTTGAACTTAGCAAGAACAGCAATACAGTCTCTAGGGTGACAGAAGGAAGCAGCTGAAATCCCAAACTTGGCAGGAAACAAGACACACTCCGCACTGATTGCCTTGAGTCAATCTTCACCCTCTTCAACGTGCCTCCCAGAGTCCCCTGTACAGCTCACTTTGGCTGTATGTAACCAGTCTGAAAAAACTACAAGGGGCTGACCGCTTGTGTCATTAACATGGATGACAGGTGGGAGAGAGAGTTGATTCTGCAAGTCAAATAGATTTAATAACGTTGCCATTGAAGAAACAAAAATCAGTAGCCCCTGTGATGCAAAACTAAAGAACACAACAAAAGCAAATTTTGAGGAAATAGTCTTAGAAGGAATTCTATCCTAAAGAGACACAGATCAATCAGCAACTTGGGTACCAGAGCAATTTCTGGTTATTTGGGGTAAAAAAAAAGTTACTCAATTGAGAAACTCAATTGTAATATAATTTCTTTTCTAAAAATGTTTAAAATATTAAAGATGGAATAACATTAGGTAGCCTTGTGAGACTGTAAATCATGCTAAGATTTATAATTGATATAACAACAATCTTAAAATATAGGATAGAGTCTGAGGGACTCTCAAGTGTAAACAAACAAATAAAAAAGGCTGTAACATCTAACAAAAGGAGCTCAGGGCAGATCTCCTGAGAATTTCTAACCCCTAGGAATCCTGAGTAATCCTATAGTGAATGTAGCAGTGACTGGGCATGTAACTTTTGGAAAGAGACAGAACGGGGCTTGAGACTCAATTTCAACACTTAATATCTGTGAGACCTTGGGCATGTTACCTTGAGCACGTTGTCCTGAGCACGTTACCTTGGGCATGTTACCTTGGGTATGTTACTACTGTGGGCATGTTGCTACTGTGGGCGTGTTATCTTGGGCATGTTATCTGGGGTATGTTACTACTGTGGGCATGTTACTACTGTGGGCATGTTACCTTAGGCATGTTACTGTGGACATGTTAACTTGGGCATGTTACTACTGTGCATGTTACCTTGGGCATGTTACTGTGGACATGTCACCTTGGGCAGGTTACTACTGTGGGCATGTTACCTTGGGCATGTTACTGTGGGCATGTTACCTTGGGCATGTTACTGTGGACATGTTACCTTGGGCAGGTTACTGTGGCATTTTACCTTGGGCCTGTTAATTCTGAGTATGTTACCTTGGGCATATTACCTTGCATATGTTACTATTGTGTACATGTTACCTTGGGTATATTACTACCGTGGGCATGTTACCTTGGGCATGTTATCTTGGGTATGTTATTCTTAGTATGTTACCTTGGGCATGTTATTTTGAGTACGTTACCTTGGGTATGTTACTACTGTGGGCATGTTACCTAGGGCATGTTACCTTGGAAATGCTGCCTTGGTTATGTTTCCTGTGCAGTTTCCTCCTCCACGATATAATACAAATCGTAATAATCTCACTTATACTACAGTTTATTGTATGAAATGCAATAACTTATGAGAAATGCTAAACCCAGTGCCTCGCATACAATAACGCAGTACCTGGCTTAAGAAGAGCCTGATAAAGACTAGGATTGCCACAGCTCCTGTGCCGGTGTGTGGCTGAGGGAAGTGTCTGAATCCCTCGGTGCTCATCTGAGTCAAATGGAGGTAAGGAGTCTGATTTTTTTAAAAAAACAAATATACTTTGTATCCTTAAGCATACAATAGAGTTCTGTTCTTCTAAGTAGTGGGTTTGCAGGGTTACACAATTATTTCTATGACCTTACCATTGTCTGCAGAAAACAGATTACAATGTAGGCTAGTAACCCTGCCATACACAGGGCGGACATTCAGCCAGTTCCTCCTTTAGCCTCACCACAGTTTATGGCCACTGTTCTGACCTGGCAGCCCGTGCCATCACAGCTGATAAATACTGTAACGTTAACCCTGGTCATTCATCTTCAGTTCTGTGTTTCCATACCCACCCTTCCTATCTCACAGGGCAAGAGACTGGAATGATGCAATAGATCTATGAGAGATTTGAAAAAGTTAAGTCTCATGCAAGGGAAAGGTGGCATCAGGATACACAAAAGCATTGGCTAGCTAGTGAGAAGATGACTGGTGTCCCATTAACAGATCTCAGAGTTCTTTCCTGAGCCTCCACATTCCTGCTTCACAAAGAGGGAAAGGGAAGTGAGCAGACTTGGAAATGTCCCTGCCCAGGGTTATATAAATTGTCTTCGACAAGCTGACCCAGGTCATCTCCACAAGGGTGACAGATATTCTCGGAACTGCCCCAACCAGGTGCAGCCTATGGACAACGGGATGACCAGTTCCTCGAGAATCTGCTTACTGCTTTTCCTCCATCGCACTTACCACCTCCTGACACACTGGATACTTGGCTTTCTTGCTTGTTTCTTGTCTGGCCTCCTTCCCCGCCGGGAATGTAAGCAGCAGCAAGGCAGCGTCTCCAGTGCTTAGATTTCACTTCTCGGATGAATGAACGAAAGGCTGGAAGGACGGGTTGGTCCAGTTGATTTGAAGGCTTACCTCTTGACCATCAACTACCTCGTTGGGTCTGAGGAATTCAGACGTGTGGCCAGGCAGCCACGTCTGCACCCGGAGCCAGCCTGCAAGCTCACCAACACGCACATCAGCGTCCCCAGCCCACCTGCCCGCCCACCTCAGCTCCAGCCACCACTCACCCCACGGAGAGCATTCCAATCTCTCGCCCGACTCCCCCGGGCTTTCCTGCTCCTTGGCTGCTCTCACACCTTCCTGAAAGGAGGAAAATCTCCATCTGATATGGAATTTCTGTTTGGCACGGTTTCTCTTCAATTTTCACCAAAACCCTCCTCCCCTGGAACACTAAACTCCAGTTAAACAAAAATACTCAAAACCCCTCAAGAGAAAAAAGAGCTTCCGAGCCCCAGGTTTCTATTTCGCCCTCGTGATGACAAAGGCTTTATAACGCATTCCATCCTTGCTTCAATGGCCCCCTGTGGGTAAGCCGCTGCAGAGGAATTACGCTTCCTGCTGTGATGGCGGCTGCCACTGAACACTTGCCTGGGCCATGATCTGACCAGGCCTAGCTTTAGGAGCAGCCTTCTTGCACTCAAGACCTGACTAAAGGCAAGAATTTTAATAGAGAGGAGAAGTGGGATAATTTACTATTAATAGGGAGGGGAGATGCGATAAGAAATGGGGTCATTTATTGAGGCCAGTTGGGAATGAACTTCTGATTCTCCTTGTTCTCCCACAGGAAAAACAGAGTAATCTCTTAGATCCCGAAACTTGCATCAGAAGCAAGGCCACTCACACCACCCCAGGCACAGGCGCCTCGACCTCTGAGCATCTTGTCCTCCTCTACCTACAACGGGAAGGGGTTGGCCTTTTCACACAACATCTACTCCAGAAGCTTCCATCATGGCTGGTAGTGATATAAAGGTGGCATCTGCAGAATGATGACTGATGCCACTCTGTGAGGGAGAGAGGCAGGGCTCAGTAGTCCAGAGAATACAGGGCTGAGAATCAGAGTGTGGGTTCTAGCCCAGACCCTGCCTCACATTCAATGTAACAGGTATTTGTCTGGTCCTCAATTTCCTTATGTGTAAAATGAAGAGTTAGATTCAACCTCTAGGGCACATCTTAGCTTTGGGTTGCTCTAGACACAATTGCCTCCTAACATCCTTGGCCACACCAGCGAGCTCCCCTCACAAAGTCATTACTGAGGAAGGCTGAGCATGTATGGCCAGAGCTGTAAGCACTCCATCTCCAAAACTCCAAGTGTAGGTTGGGAAGAAGCTCAAGTCAGAAGGACCTGGGTTCAAGACCTAGGTTCAGTACTCCGTAGCTCTTTTACTTGGAATAAATTACTTAACCCAACATCAGGCTTTGTATTGCCCCCATTAAACCACTGAGCCTCACTTTCCACATCTGCAAAATGGCAACAGTCTACTTCACAAGGTCACCAAGAAGCACAATGAGGTAAATTGGACAAAAGCACCGTTAGCTGTAAAGCTCTAAAAATAATAAAGCAGCAGTGTTACTATTAAGGAGAAGGAACTTGAGGCATGCACACACACACACAAAGAGTTCCTAAAATGTTTTGATCCTAAAGGATGAAGTCAGGCTATGCCCACCCCAGCCGGCTCAGCCGCAGGGACAGAAGAGCTTCAACATGCAGCCTTAATCCTTGAGCTAATGAAGATCATGGTGGCAGATGTTAGCATTCCCATCCCTAGCTGGGGGCCTGGGCCGTGATGTGAGTGAGACTCGCTGTCCTGAGGTCCTGAGACCCATCCACCTGGGGAGCTGCAACCTCCCCTGACCCCAAGCTAATTACTGTTCTGTTCTCCGGTTCTCTGCTGCCATGGTTGTTCTGAGCCCCATGGACTGGGCTCGGCCAACCTGCCTGTCCTCACCAGCCCACATCAGTGGGAGAGTTCAAAGCCGGACCCTGGTCTCATTCCCCAGCTTCTCACCTATTAATCTCCAGAAACAGCCAAATAAACTTTGGGGGCTGAAAATTATTGTGAAAGCTGATAAGCTTTATTGAAAGAAAAATGCCTTCTTATACAAAGACTATTCTAGAGAGTTTCATTTCACTGCTAATAGCAATCAAATAAGAGAGTGATGCCATTTCTTAAATTCAAAGATGGCCTGATATTATTTAAACAGACGAGGAACAGGAGCCATCATCCATTGCTAGTTTGTGTGATCAAACATCATCATTACAATAAACACAACATAACTGGGACTATAATTACAAATTGGTATTTTTAACATTGCAATTAAGGAAAACAATCTGTAGAGGAGCAAAAAAACAAACAAACAAACAAAGCAGCTCTCTAGCACGATTTGAAGTTACTGGAGTAGTGTTCGTGCATTCTCCCAGCTGAGTGAATACTATTGGTTGTCATTTTTAATATTCAGTCAAATCTATTATTCATAAAATAAGTAAAGATTTCAATCTTTTGAAACAGAAGGTTGAATTCTAGGAGCTCTCCTTGAAGAAGTTTAATATGCGTCCCTCTAATTACAATGCATATAAAATGGAATGTGTGCACATAACAATTCAACTCTAAACAGACTTTGTTAATTGCTTCGAAATAGCAGGAACAAAAGTTGAAAACATCTCTAAGTACACAAACAGCCTCTGGCCCTAACACTGAAAAACTGAGAGTGAGATCAAGAGAGAGAAAATAGCCCCTTAGCTAAATTAAAAGTCATATAGCTCCTGTTTATCATCATAAGTATGGAATTTTTGGAGCTGGGGTGCAATCACAGTTCACAAATGATCAGCAGGGCAGTGGGTGGTGCCATTAAAAGGCTTTTAAAAAAACATTTAAGAAGATTACCAACTGCCCTTCCAGGAGAAGGGCAAAAAAAAGTTAATACAGAACTTCCTTGACACTCCTCCCATCTAAACTTCACAGAAATAAGTTGAAAATGTATGATGGAACAAACCTAATGAGAAATATGTTGAGAGAGAAAGAAAAACAGAAATTGTTACTCACAAACAGAGTCACATGCTGCATAAAGATGTTTTGGTCACCTAAGAACCGCGTATATGATGGTGGTCCCATAAGATTAGTATACACAGCCTAGGTTTGTAGTAGGCTATACCATCTAGGTTTGTGTTAAGTGTCACCCACTAGGTGCCTCGAGAAACTCAAAGGTGGGTTCCGAAGCAATTAACTGTTTTCCCACGTTGTTTCTTTTCCTTTTTTGTGTTAAGGAGATGTAACCACCAGCCATCCTGAAACTGACCAAGCCTCACCACAAGAGCTATGCCCCTGACCTTTGCCTTCTTTTTAATGCAAAGATCTCTCCAGGAGGAGCTTAGGCCTTATTATGTGGAAGCATATTCTCCAACTGAGCCTGTACAAGCGAATATCTGCCTCTCCTTTTTGAATATTCATTCCCCAACCAAATAAAATTTCCTGCTTTCCTTTGTTCGGGGACGCCATGACTTTGGAAATGATTCCTCATGGCCTCCTATTTGCTGCAAATACACTTAACTTTGTGACACAACTTCCACTGGTGTAGAGTCTTATTTAACTCACCAGGAGGCGAGCCCACTTGGTTTGGTATCATAAGTACACTCTAAGGTGTTTGCATAATGATGAAATCGCCTAACAAGGCATTTCTCAGAACGTGTCTCTGTCGTTAAGCGATGCATGACTGTATAGTGCTGTTATTGTAAAGGTGGTTTTTACCATAGATAAGCTCCAAATAAGTGTTGGAATGATGCTATTATTTCACAGGTATTTCCATTTGGACCATCTGCCTAGGTTGCCCCAACTCCCGTCCTTTAAAACATCGGGCAGGTGCAATACTGGAATGTTAACACCATGGGGTGAAGTGGCTTTCTTTTCCCTCCTCTGAAGGAGGTCTGGTTCAGCAGTTTTGAGGTAGGGTTAGGGGATGGGGGACCTGCAGTCAGGGAGCAAAGAGGAAACTACATCATTGAGATGAGTAGTCCTCATCGGTCCAAACACATCCTGGAACATCTCTGTCTCCTCTTCTGCCCAGGAGGCTACTGTGGGTCTGAGGCTAATGTGTAGGCATACAGGGTCCTTCTGCGGCTCTCGGGGAAGCCTCAACACCATTTTTTCGCCCTCCAGGACTCCCTGGAGAACCTCATGAGAAACTGGACAGATGCCATCCCCTCACCCTGAAATCCCTGGAAAGCCACATTCCCTCCTTCAGTTGGCATCCCCAGGCATGAGGGTTTAGGACGAAGCTGAGGTCACTCATAATTTTCAGACTATTTGCTCCATGGTATTTCAACTCTTAGGCAGGGATGTCTGGCACAGAATCTCCTTTTTGGCCCCCTGGCTCCCCTCATAATTTACCGGGTATCATGAAGACCTTCTACTTCCTTCACAAAGCTAATAACCCCATGTGCATATCATCAACTAAGGCACAGCAGTAGTTTCTTTGCCTCTGGGAACAGTAATCACTCTCTAAAGGAAGACTGCAGAGCAAGAATACCCTAGACTCTCCATTTACTCCTAGTTTGACACTGACCTTCTCAACATAGGGCTGAGATGCCACTGAAGAGCTTTAAAATCCAGAGTGGAGGACAGGTTACACAGATAGAGCAGTTGACTGGTTGGCATAAAAAAAGATTACATTTTTAATGGAATGGTGGTGCTCTGGCCACCATAATCTATAATAGGCAGATCAGCATCAATTTGTGAGAAGGGCCAAGCACTGTTTTTAAGTTTATATTTAAAGTGTACACATAGACCTTGCAATTAATTGCACTGAAATACAAAACTATTATGTGGCCCATGATTGTTCCATGTGGAGCATTGGAAAGAGAGTAGACTTTCTATGGACTCAATCTCTGTTGAAAGGATTATCCAGGTGAGTCACGCCTCCTCCTCATTCATAATACAGTTCTTAGGTCAGCTGAAAAGACTTATAGTGAAAGTGTAATCCAATGATTAAGCTCTGTTGTAGACTCGTCCACTGACCACTTTCCCACTCCAGTGGAGCAAACGGTGCTGCAGAGGGGGAAGGCAGGCTTCAATTGGGCATACTGAGCAATCACGCTGACAGCCAGCACTCGCCACCCAGGGATGAGGAAAACAGCCCAGCTGTTTGTGATCCGTCCGAGGGCATCTGGAAGGCCCATTCCTGGCCCTGAGCTGCATTACACCCCCAGGCAGGAGAATGCAGCTCTTCCCCATCATGTTACCAGCCACCAGCCTGTGAAGACTCTTGTCCTGCTCATCAACCACAAGGGCAGGATCAGACCTGTGAGCAGGCAGGGTAGTAGCTTATGGATGAGTTGGGGGAGGGGAGGATTTCATGGGAACCAAGGAGCTATCTTGTTCCGGGAACACCTCACCAACCTGTCAGCTGGGTGCTGCAAATTCACAGCTCCTTGGTTAGCTAAGCAGGGGCTTTGGACTCCATTAATAAAAGCGCAGATGCCACTGGGAGAGATACAACAGCAGCCTTATCAGATAGTTAGACTTAGTATCAATAATTTAGTAGAGCCTTTCTTGAGAGATTTTGATAAGACACATGGAAAAGGGTCCAGAAATGAAATAACTAGTGCAAAGGCAACTCCTTCTTACTTCGCTGTTTTTCATGAGTTCATGAGCCTAGACACGAGGTGGGGAAAAGTCCATATTCTCACTGGCTCTCCAGCTCCCCCTTTCCTACAGGACTGATGTCCCCATTTCACAATGGGCCACAGGCTCAGACCATGTTTGAGGCTCTGTTAGTGTTTTTCTCCTGCCAGCAGTGGCGGAGCATGCCTACACCCACCCTCACTGCTGAATGACCAAATGAAGACGCGAACGGATGCTAACCTTGGATTGTGCTGTGAAGAGCATGGTTAGCGGCGCTGGCAGGAGCTACAGAAGCGAATGAAGCCCAGAGCAAGGAAGAAAATTGGGACTCTTGGAGGAAAAGGAAGGAAGCTAGATAGGAATTTTTGAAGAGTTAGATTCCAAAAATCTATTTACAAGCCACATATTCACTTTTCCGAAGTAACAGTTGAACTACATGGCCCATCAGGTCTGTAACCATAAAAATCACATGTCTAGTGTCAGCTAGCTCCAATGAATGGAGGAGGACAGGATTTGGAAACAATCTGTTTTAAGAAGTTTCTTTTGGTTCCATCACTTAACCTCATGCTAACAAGAATAAAACCGAGACTCACTAGCAGACTACAGAGGAAATAATCTCCCACTTCAAGGTCAACTACTAATGGGTAAAAAGAGTTTACTGTGTCCCTCCAGAGATGTCAAAAATTAAATAACAGAAGCAGAGAGTTTCCTTGATTCTTCCCTGAAGGAGAGTTTTTCTTAATTACTGGTGTTTCATGGCTCAGGAAGTCTGAACTGATCATGAAAACACGTCAAAAGTATATAATCAATATGAAGACCTTTTTGAAATACAAAAAGGCAAGCTAGGTTTATCTACAATACTATATCAGAACCAGAACACAGACAAAGATTATCTTTACATACAATAGAGTCATTCTAAAGAAGTTTTCTTTGGTTAGTTCTCGATCTAAATCAGACTTCCTTTCCTTCCCCTCATTTCCTAAAGACTACCCCACGGCTGCTACTGGAATTACACGGTATGTTAGAATATTATCCTTCAGCGTTGATGTCATCATTGTTTAGGAGCCAGGTCATAGCTGTAAGACTAGGAAGCATCTGCAGCATATAAAATTACTTTCAACTTCTTAGGCTCCTAGGCCTAAAGCCAAAAGGTAATGAGTTACCTCAAAAATATTTTCTTCTCTTTCTCTAAAAAAATTATTTTTGGGGTGGGGGTGAAACAAAAGTAATTTACATCGCTTCACCCAGAGGTGAAGAGTAACTACCTCGCATGCCTGCTTTTAATCTCATTTTTTGTTACCTGTCTTTTCCTCCAAGACCAGAATTCTTCTCATGCCCCAATTCTACCTCCTTTCAACATCATTCCCCCAAAGGCCTGCTCTTCAGCTCTGGGGGCTACAGGCATTCCGAGTACACAAGCTTTTCATTATTGCTTACGTTTCTTTTCTTGCTGACCATGACTGCACATGATCTTGCCAACAATCTCTACTCAGGAGAGAGATTCAAGTCTTTTTAGGAAGGAAAATCGTTTGGTACTTTATTTCTCCACGAAGCTCTCATACTCGAAATAAGTTCAACGCATCCAGCAAGTGACTCATTTTCCTTAATAGCTTTCAGATATTGGCATGCACATTCCAGCGTTTACAATCCCACCACCCAATGCAGAGAAGGTAACACAGCCTCAGGTTATACATCCCTATCGGTGTGTCTGGTAGAACCAGCTGGCCAGACGCGGGAGGGTGTTTTTGGCAAGAGTACAGGCTTGGATTCAGACTGTCCTAGATATACTGTCTACCAGATAACTCAGCCTGACTTAGCCTCAGTCTTCTCGTCTGTAAAATGGGAATACCACCATGTATCTTATTCAGAGTTTCAGTGAAGAGTAAAATAAAATAACTTCCGTGCCAGGCACCAGTCTATGCTCTACAAATACTTTCACTTTGCTTATTTTCCAACCTCTCTTCAAAAGTTCTGCTAGAGGGCCGGCCCCGTGGCTTAGCGGTTAAGTGCGTGCACTTCGCTGCCGGCGGCCCGGGTTCGGATCCGGGTGCGCGCTGAGGCACCGCTCCTCCAGCCATGCTGAGGCCGCGTCCCACATACAGCAACTAGAAGGATGTGCAGCTATGACAGACAACTATGTACTGGGGCTTTGGGGGAAAAATAAATAAATAAAAAATCTTTAAAAAAAAAAAAAAAAAAAAGTTCTGCTAGAATACATACAGATGTCGGGGGATCCCCAGGCTAGGGGGGTTGTTTTCTACATTACACATTGGCTGATTCTGGCAGTCATTTTTTTTTTCTTTCAAATGGTGAAAGTTACGTGTTCTTCATAAAATCACTAAGTTAATATGCATCCACTTATAATCAAAGTAATAAAATAAAAATAAATCTTATAAAAATATTAGATCCCAGCTCATTTTGTATGCTTGGGCCTACACTGTGGGGGCAGTACGCTGCTCAGAGCACTACTCTTTGCTGGGGCCCCATATTTCTCCACAAAGTCATTGATTTTTACTGAACTCATTGCTCAGGGAATGGGTATGAGAATTTAGCCTGCTTATTCTTGAGATCTACTCTTAACTTAGATTTTTCTGGTTTCCATTTTCTGCAAAATCCTACAGAATGTGCAGGAGGTGGCCTTTCCTGATCTGTATATAACATTTCTTCTTTTTCCCCAAGACCTCACTAATTTCTAATTATAAAAAAATTTAATAACATCTCTTTATCTTTAGGTAATTTTTACCAAAAATACAAAATAATTTTTAAAAGATCTCTTATAATAAATACACTAAAAAGGAAAGAAATATCTGCTGTGAGTATATCTTTGGGGCCAATAAATGTATCCACTTGCTATACTATGCTAGATACACTATTCTAAAGCCACTGCATCCACTGACAAAAAAAGTGAGCATGCACTTACATATTTCTAGCTATCTGTGTATGTCCAGTTACACAGCAGGTAGGTTCTCAAAAGGTTGTAAATGAGTCAAACAATTTTTAATGGAATTATATTTTTCATTTCTTAATTGGTTAAATATGAGGATTATACTACTGCTTTTCTTTTCATTTGTGATTCATCTTCAATTAAATTTTTACCATTTAATGTACAGCTGTAAAATAAGTTGAGTCTTTTGTGTGAACATTAAAATGAACTACAGTAACTTCTATTTTAGAAGTAAATTTATTGGTAATCCTTTTAGGGTAAGAATAATCACACCCTAAGTTCACTGGATCAGTAAATTACCTCTTATTGCCCAGCAATTTTCTTAAGGCAAGGGATGATATGCAAATGGCATATGCATAGCAACACCATCCTCTTTATTCACCTCAAACTCAAATCATTTCTTCACAAAACTAACATGGAATTTGTTGCATTTTTTATGTATATGTGCTTTGTGTTTTGTTTTTTTCATTGGTACTCTCTTTTCTGTCCTACTACATTTTCTTCATTCTCCCTTCCCCCATGCCAACAGAGTAATCCCCAGCTATGAAAACAAAATATTTTAAAAACAAAAATTGTGATGTGAAGCCTCCTGGCTTTTTCCATGGCATAACCCCAATCATTAATCTCCTCCTCACCCAGTGCCAAGAGTGGGGAAAGCTGGCACATATATAAAACAGAAATGTACCAAGTTTCCACTTCTTTCTTCCTCTGAGAAATGTGAGCAAAGTGTTGAGTAAGGAAAGTACTCCAGGGCAAGAGGAGGTGAAATCAGCTAAGTCGCTCCCCTTACTCCCATTTTCACGACCCCTGAGTGAACATCTCGGGGAGCCTCTGAGAGAGTCTGGTGAGAAAGATCATATACTGTGTCTCTGAGGAAAAATAAACCCACATCTCAAGCTTAGAGGTCCTAAAATATCCATGAAAAACACACCTTTCTGGATGCTGGGTAGAGGGAAATCAATTCAAGAAAGCAAACATCTCTCACCAAGTGGTTGTCACCTTTGTCCTTTGGCGTCTTTCACAGATCCTGCGGCTGCCTGAACTTGAAGTGGAGAAGACTGGAGGTCTCTTTGAGTGATCAATTGCTGTAATTTATTTCTAAAGCAATCATCAGGTCCACTATTGTGTGCCTTAACACTCAGTAAGCCAACTCACAGGTATTGGTAACAGTAAAAGTCTAACCAGGCAGTATCTTCAGATTTTAAAATTATTTTGTTGAGACATATTCACAAGGATAATGGTAGTGTATGTATATTTTATTGATTAAAAGTGAACAAAACCCAAACATCCATTGCCAGATGAATGGACAAACAAAATGTGGTATATACATGCAATGGAATATTATTCACCCTTAAAAAGGTAGGAAATTCTGCAACATGCTACAACATAGATGAACCTTGAGGACATTATGCTAAATGAAATAATAAGCCAGTCACAAAAGGACAAATACTGTGTAATTCCACGTTTGTGAGATATTAGAGTAATCAATTCATAGAGAAAGAAAGTAGAACGGTGGCCGCCAGCGGCTGGGGGAAAACGGATTGGGGAATTGTTGTTTAATGGGTATAGAGTTTCGGTTTGGCAAGATAAAAAAGTTCTGGAGATTAGTTGCATAATAGTGCAAACATACTTAACACTACTGAACTGTACATTTAAAAATGGTTAAGATGGTGGGGCCAGCCCAGTGGCATAGTGGTTAAGTTTACGTGCTCCCCTTTGGCAGCCTGGGCTTCCCGGGTTGGATCCCGGGTGCAGACCTATGCACCACTTGTCAAGCCATGCTGTGGCAGGCGTCCCATATAAAGTAGAGGAAAATGGGCACAGATGTTAGCCCAGGGCCAATCTTCCTCAGCAAAGAGAGGAGGATTGGCATGGATGTTAGCTCAGGGCTAATCTTCCTCACACACACACACAAAAAGTTAAGATGGTAAAATTTTATGTTATGTGCATTTTACCACAGTGAAAAATAATAATAATAAAAAATACTGTTGAATATTAATAATAAAATAAATTATTAAAATAATTTATATTTTAAAAATATTTTAAAATAATTATTAAAATTATTAAAATAAAAGAGCAAAAAAATAAGTGAACAAAAAAGAACAACTACCCTGGATTCTCTACAAAGTATCTAACGTATAAGGAGGGCTCAAATGGCCAATTATTCTGAGTGTATCATCTGTGATGTGGGGGGAATTCCTTGCTTGTGTATTTAGTCAAAGCTAAACCTTATCCTATTGGCTCCCTCCAGAGGGGAATGGCCCTCAACTCAATCAGTCTGAATGAAGTTCTTAGCCATATTTCAGGTTTCCAAATGGTCCCTTTGGTATTTTCCCAATCTTTTGATTCCTGGAGATTTTTAACCACGCTCTTACCTCAAATGCTGGACTATACACAGATGCCCTATGGATAGGCTTGCTGAGGTAGACTGCAGTTGGTCTACTCCACCCTTCTCATTTGGGGCGAGTGCTGTGTGTAGGCAAATAATGCCGTATTCGTACTAAGTGGGCAGCTCTGTGCTGGATGCTGAGGGGAACTCAAGCCAAGCACCGCAACTGTCCCTCAAGTGCCATCTGCCATAGCTTTTCACGGCCCCTTCTTATTGAAGGAAGACGCGGTTGTTCATTTTCAGTGCTAATTGTCGGTGAAGAACTCACTATGCTTGGTGTCTCAAGTTAGTTGGATTGCACAAAGTTTTTTCATATTTGAAAACAAGATAATAGAATATACATACCTTTCCACCCACCCACATCACTTCTCTGACTGGGCTCAGGGACTAATGAGCAGGTACGTTTGTTCAACTGAAAAGAAACAATCAAACTACCCATTCAGTTTAAGATGGATCTACCTGGACAGTTGATATTTGATTCTCTGAGAATCAAACAGAATGCAGAGTTGATTCTGAGATAAGAATGATTCTTAATTGTAGCAACTCATTGACTCCACAACCTGTTTTAACTCAAAATAGGATCCAAGACACAATCTTACCATTAAACATATGGAAGACAGATAGAAAGAAATCTCATTTATTTTCTCTCTGCATAAATAGTAAGGTCTCTCCTTTGAATTACACCATGCACAAATAAGGAGATTTTAAAGCAGGGTCTGTTCTCTGACCACATTTAAGCACAGATCTGTGTAAAATGAAAAGTTATGTTCCTAGTATTAAAAGTTCATCCTCTTTTTAGAAAATACTTAATTAGCACAGGGGAAAAAGACCCTTCACTACGCACATTAACTAAAGCAAGGCTTTAGGTTTCCACATTCCCGAACAATAAGATCAGAATGGAGTCTTGGAATCTACCCCAAAACCTCAACTTCCTGCTCTGTAGGAAGATTTACCTCAGAGAGTGAAGAGGTCCCAACAGCTGCCAAAGTAAAGACCTTTCTCTGAAATCAGGCGTATCAGGGCAACCCATAATTCTACTTGATATGCCACATATTAAAAGATGCAGCACAAGAAATACTAATACTTTTCTGGCTGATCTCCTATAAATGCGTGCATGCATAGATACTGTAATGTCTTATTTATAGAACATTGTCACAGAAGTGAGATTCCCAAATAAGATATTAAAAATATCTTTTTCGATGCCATTTTAAAAATAATCCTATTTATTTTTAATTTGGCATATATTCCATCTTTTTAAGCTTAGTGTAATGGCAAAAGTTAATTCTTTTTAGATGATAAATGCCATCATGAACATTAGTTCTGATGTTAGTAGAGAAATTGAAAACAGAAGTCCCTTCATTAAGTAGCCTGAAAACAGTGTGCCTATGAACTGAGCAGAACAATTAATCTTAATCTTCCCCTTGCTTGACTCATATCTAAAAATACAGTAACTCAAACATATTGGAATTAGAGAAGGAAAAAACAGCTCAAGGGAACCAAGCATAGAGCTCAGAAATAAACTCAAGTTTATTAGCAGAAATGTGGATCTCACAGGCTGGCATTTCAAATCAGTGGGGAAAAGATTAATTATTCAGTCAGCGGTAGTGGCACTACTGACTAGCCACAGAGGAAAAAAATTAAGCTAGCTTTCCATCAAACTCCTTACCTCAAAATAAATCTCAGACATCAAATATTACAACCTAAGAAAGTTAAACTCCAAAAGCACTAGAATAAAACAAACAAATTTTTTTTTTGGTGAGGAAGATCAGTCCTAAGCTAATATCTGTTGCCAATCCTCCTCTTTTTCCTGAGGAAGATTAGCCTGAGCTAACATCCATGCTCATCTTCCTCTATTTTGTATATGGGATGCTGCCACAGCATGGCTTGATGAGCAGTGCGTAGGTCCACACCTGGGATCCGAACCTGCAAACCCAGGGCCACCAAAGCAGAGTGAGAGAACTTAACCACTAGGCCGCCGGGCCGGCCTCTAAAACAAACAAATTTTTAATATGTAACATTCGAATGAGGAAGGCCTTTCTAAAAACACGACTCTAAAGGCAGAAATACGAAAAGAAAGATTTCTAAATCTGATTACACGAAAATTTTAAATTTCTAGGGAAAAAAAAATCTCCACAAACAAAATCCAAAGAGACTGGAGAAATATTTGCAACAAGTATGACAGAAAGTTAATGCCTTAATTTATGGTACTCTCTTGCAAATCAATATGAAAAAGAGTAACCATTCAATTAAAAATGGGCAAAAACACAAACTGGAACCTTATACACAAAAAAAATCAACTAATTAATAGGAAAATAGACCTTAACATCATTTATTTTAAAAAGATAAATCAAAATAATGAGTGTCTTTTTTCACTTATTATATTTGCAAAATTTTTCAAAATTTGATAGCCAGGGAAACAACAATAGAGAAAATAGCATTCTTGTATGCTGTAGGGACATCTAAATTGGTACAACCTTTCTGGTAAAATTTGTGAACATTTTGAACAATCAATTCCGCCTTTAGAAACTGACGCTACAGAATAGCTTGGGGGGGGAAACCCAGATATATGAACAGAATGTTCAACAAAGCTTTGCCTTCCTAAGAAAGAGAACAACGACTGAAATGCAGATGTTGTAAGTCGAGAAAGGTGGAAACAAGAGAAATGACCATTCAATTTGCATAGGAGATTGATTTAATATTATGATAATATATACAGATGTAAACAATATAGTCATTAAAAAAATGAGTTGTATCTGTATGACCCAACTTGGGGTAACTTGAAGATGCATCACTAAAGAAAAAGCCTTATGTACATTATGCACATTAAGATAATTTATATAAATGTAAAAAGAAGCTATGCATATATCTACTGGGATAAGCATATACCATTTTTGGAAGGATCTAACAAGAAACTATTAACAATGGTTACTTTTGGAAAGAAAGACTGAGAATTGAGAGTAGAAGCTTTTAATTTTGTGGGTATATGCATGGTTAATGTATGATTTGAAGATTTTACAATGTACACATATTACATTAAAAATTTTTAATTAAAAAAATTAGTCCTCTTTCTGCTGTCAGCTGTCATCTTTTCTGTTATCATAGTTTTCTACTAAATTGGTCAACTATGTAAGGTAGGTGGTTGCCCTTCTAATTAAAATGCTTAGGCTTAATGACCATCATTTGTGTCTCAACTGTCTTTTTTCCACATCTGAATTTATTGCTATATTCCAGATGTTTGTGACTGTTGCTGTCTGTGATTGTGGCCTTGCACGCATTTGTACACAGAGCTCACTGGCCACTCTGATGTCTACAGTGGATAGTGCTTCTCGAAAACAAGCTGACGGCCAGAAAAGACCACCGTACTATGCCTTGAAGCATGATTTCATGCTAGCAAGAATGATCTGGTAGACTTCCTTAAATTTTAATTATTTGTCCAAGATCTCTACATCGGCACCCCTTTCAAACAACATCAATTATTATAAAGGACAATCTTTTAGGAACAAAAAAGGATATTCCTACCATATGCAACTATCTTTTTTTCAGAGTCCCAGAATGTTGATGCTAAAAAGAGCCTTTGGGGCCGGCCCCGTGGCTTAGCAGTTAAGTGCGCACGCTCCGCTACTGGCGGCCCAGGTTCGGATCCCGGGTGCGCACCGACACATCGCTTGTCAGGCCATGCTGAGGCCGCGTCCGACATACAGCAACTAGAAGGATGTGCAGCTATGACATACAACTATCTACTGGGGCTTTGGGGCAAAAAAAAGGAGGAGGATTGGCAATAGATGTTAGCCCAGAGCCAATCTTCCTCAGCAAAAAGAGGATTAGCATGGATTTTAGCTCAGGGCTGATCTTCCTCACAAAAAAATAAATAAATAAATAAATAAAAAGAACCTTTGAAGCCATCCAGGTCAACCTCCACGTTTGAGAGATTGGAACTAGACAAAGTTAAATGCCTTGTCTAGGGTCATCAGTTAGCAAGTGGTAGAGCCAATGGAAAATCCTAGATCTCCTGAATACCAGTTTCATGCTTTTTGCTCTGAACACCACATTGGGGAAATCTAAACTACAACCTCAGCTCATAAAAATAAATATTAAAGGAGCCACGGAGTATACAAGGAAAACACATAGAATATGGAAGGAAATATACTTTGTTTTCCTGATTCAATTTCATAAAGTTTTCCCAGAAGTGTTGGGGTCAGGTAGGGGAGATGCTATACTTATCTAGAAGTAGAAGTAATGAAACAAACATCAAGCCTCCACTGAAAAGGAAAGCAACGGAGAACTCACCTCCAGATAGTGATTAACGAAACATCCAATTTAAATGAAAACAGTTTTGTGAGGTCTCTTTTTTAGGAATGGAGAAGGAATCATTTTGTCATGACAGTCTGCCAGCAGATCTCTTGATTGCCATCCCAACTAGGGTTTAATAAAGATTTTGCTTACATGCAGAAGATGTGAAAAAGGGAATCCTATTACATACAACTGCAGACAGCTTCTAGAAAGAAATAAAAAAAGATTTCATTTGCAAGCTGGGGCACTGAGTTCCACTTTAGCCCCGGAAGAACGCATGCATTTCTTGGTTTTCCATTTGCACCAATATGGTTGATTATTTTGACAGGAATGGTGGAAGGATAACAAGCAACTCTAATCCATATGGACTTGGCAGCCTGTTGAGCATAACACAATATCTACAAGGAAGGAGACAGCAAAGCAATCAGAGAAAAGGATTTGCATTTCTTAGGATTACATGACAGAGAACTAGCTCCACATAACATGTCAGACACATTTACAGACACACATGCCCGTGCACGCACACAGACACACACTCAACGAAAGCTGATTGAATGAGGAGGTATTTCTGCTTACTTGAAAATAATTTCCAGGCAAATTCTATGATTCCTTGTGAGCTTGATATCTCAGAAGAAAAGAGCATTCCAGCAAATGTGAGGTAGTCAACTACAGAAGGTGGCTGTCTGGATAGTTCTTTCGGTGGCAATTGAAGGCCAGAGAGAGTTCCCAAGAGTAAACTTCACAATGAAATCAGTTGGCTTGGGTCGGGGGAGCCTTGCCTGGCCTCAGCCCCGTGACGGGTGCCACAGGGATGGGAGGGGAGAGTGGGGGCTGGGAGGGAACAGCAGCAGTGCTAATTAGAAGAGGACAGCAATGGTGGCAGTGTAGGATTCATGCTTCTCCAGGACAGAGGCCACACCAGGCAGTTGCACTTCCTACCGGACCCCAACCGGCCTGGAGATCAAGTCCCGATTAGATTCTCCTTTCCTTCTATGAAGAACTGCACAGCCTGTGATAGGTTTTCTCCTGACATCATGACACCACGAGTCCTTAGAATTAGCTATATTTACTAACACACTCTAAACAGTGAACCTGTTATTCTGGGAAGCAAGGGAGAGTGGGAGAGAAGATGGACTCAGAGGAAAGGAGAGAATCTGTCTCTGAGACAGATTCTAACACTAGCTTTGGGGGGGATACTAAAGTTCTATATATGAAAAGATGTCTCCCCATAATCATGACCCCTAAATGCAATTAAATTGTGGAAAATAGTAAAAGTCACAGACAGACCTGGGTGCAACATTGCCCAGAACTTTCTTAGTGTGCCATCCTGAGTGAGCTAACCAACCTCTATGGGCCTTAATTTCCTCTCCTGTAAAATAGTGATAATAACACCCATTGGAGAGTTGTGAAATTAAATGTGAAAACACATGTTAAAGCACCTGCCCTATTTCCTGGCCCAAAGAGTACCCAAATTCCTGACTATCATCTCACCTCTGAGGTTATTAGCTTCTGAACCTAGTAATTCAATAGTTCCGTGTAAGGTTGAGGCCAAGCCCAAAGATGCTATTTGATAGTAAGAAAGTAAGTCCTTTACAAAGGAGGGCTCAGGATTTCCTTCCATTCTGAAGGCTAATTTTCTTTAGATTAAAATTAGGTAATAACTAAGAAAGTATAAATGAAGATTTATTTGAATGGCCAAACACTGAGTGACAATGCCTCAAAGTGGGAAAAATATATTCAATGACTGAATTGCAATGATTACAATCCAAAAGAAATATATTTTCTGGGCTAATAAAGAGATATCTATAAAGAGATAATATGTAAGAAAAAGAGGTTAAGTAGAGATAGAAAAGAAAGCAGGGGAGGAGATACTATTTGAGAAGTTACTATGTATACCAGATACCTATCAGGTTCTGTACATGTAGTATTTTATTCAATCCACACATTAACACTGAGAAAATATGGTAGCTTCAATTTTACAAATAAGGAAACCAGGCTTCAAAAACCTGCTAAAAAAGACTGGTTCAGGCATAAACCTGGATCTAAAGGTGAGTCACTTTAACTCAAAGTTTTCCTTCTCTGTGTAAATGAAATTTATTCCAGAAACATTAGTTTATATATTTCTATATTTCCTTCCATAAGATAGTTCCAATGTGATTCTGTTAAGATGAAATTACTTACTCAAGAGTCATCTGTATATAAGAATCAACGTTGTCTAAATTTCACAGCCGTAAGAAAAGCACAAAGGAAATAAAATGCCTTAAATTGACAATATTTTAAAAGGAACATGTATTACCTCTAGAATGAGGAAAAAACATATACATTTATCTCATGTGAAAAGAAAACCCATTTCAAACAAGTTTTAGGTTAGACCCAGAGGAATATCTTAAGCATCACAGTCAAAATTATAAAATATGCTCAAAATCTTCAAAACTTGACAGCTGGCTCTTTGAAGGATTAAATTCAGTCCAGCTTGAATGCAAGAATAATTTCATGATGTTCCTCCCAGCATGTCAACATTCTGTAGAACTTGAAGAATATCTGTCAGTCTTCTAGAAGGAAGGGCTCATTCATGTCATTTGTTTCAGGACCACTTAGGTGTGACTCTGCAGGACTGGCGGACTTGAGTTAAGAAAGCTGCTTAAGGTCCAGATCCCCCATAATGGGATGTTAAGTATTCTGAAAGGTGCAGACAAAGACCCTGCTCTTCAGACACCAGAATAACCTGGGAAGATAACCTGAAAAAAGCCTTGACAGAAGAATCTAGAAAATTACCCACACTGGGACAAAGACTACTCCTGAGTTATGGTGACAAAAGGACTCAAGGGGAATTGACAGAGGGTGGTAGGACATTGAGACTCTTATGCTGATTGGCATGTGTTGGTTGCCTCCCAGACTACAAACTCACTTAAGTTAAATTTAGAAAACATTTTGAGAGATTATAATGTCCCATCTATTGCTGAAACTGGCAAAAAGTCTAGGAAAAAGGCAAATGCAAAAATGTTAAGTCTAGATTAACAAATTGCTATGTGTCATGCTCCCCCGAAGTGAGGTATACATGGGCAGTCCAATCCAAGATGGTACGCCACAGGTCATGGAAGAAATAATGTGTATGTAACCACAGGCCCATTTACAGCCAGTTTGAATAGACCCCATCTCTTATCAACAAAGTGATTAAGCATTGTCTTTCAGAAAAACTGCAAAGGTACGTAGACAGAGCATGCGCAAAAGAAGAAATCGTGACCTGAAGGATTCTCGGAACCAAAGATTCTCCTTCCCATGGAAGCCACAGACGGGGACATGAACTTGAAAGTTGGACTCTTATCAGAAGCAAGGGGTCCCTCATTCAGGAAGAGTCAGTGTTAAAATTCCTTTGCCACCCTGTCATAAATGTTTAGAAACCTGTCAGAAATGTTTAAAACCTTACCAGAAGTGCTTGAAGCCCACCAATCAAAACCTGTCCCACCAGTATTTCTGCATGCCAGCCTATTCTCCCTAATCTCTTAAATTTTGCCCCAAATCCTGAATCAAGGAGACAGATCTGAGGTCACATGCCCCCTGTTCTCCCTGTAGATCAATCTTGCAGAATAAAAGCTGATTCTTTTCCCAAAGGCTGATGCCATAATTAATTGGCTTTTTTTATGCACACAGGGCAGAGAACCCCAATTCTGTGGGGTAACATGTACACAGCATCAATTTTCTAGAGCCTTTTTCAAGCATCAAAATGGCTCCATCATTATCAGGAAATCTTTGGTTTCTACTAAGAAATAGCTCATGAGATGCAGTAGTATCTTTCAAAAATACATTATTTGTAAATATATTTTTAAATTACTGAATCAAAAAATTAGTATGAAAAATTATTAGAACACCAATAAAAACAACACGTTGAAGTCTCATAGAGTTTGGCCCAGATGACGACTGACAAATCCTAGGTTGTTCAGTAGTGTATTAAGCACTAGTGAAAATGTCAATTACGGCCTGGTTCTCTCGGTAATCCTGAGGTAAAAGCTGTGAAAGAATCAAGGTGAGGCAATGCCTTCTGTGCTTTGCTATGCTCCAAAAGAAGCCACTGAGGCTACTTGTGCTGGGACAGGCAACAATGGACTGTTATGGCAGACTACTGTCTATGTAAGTAAACACCATCATTTTAAAATAATAAGTTTTTTATCATGGTAAAAATATATAACATAAAATTTACCATTTTAACCATTTTTAAGTGTACAATTCTGGCATTAAGTACATTCACGTTGTTGTGCAACCATCACCACCATCCTTTTCATCTTTCCCAAATGAAACCCTGTACCCATTAAACAATCTAACTCTTCATTCCCACTCCCCCTAGTCTCTGGCAACCACCATTCTACTTTCTGTCTCTATGAATTTGACCTCTCTAGAAGCCTCATACAACTGGAATCATACAGTATTTGTCCTTTTGTGACTGGCTTATTTCACTTAGCATAATGTCTTCAAGGATCTTCATGTTGCAGCTTGTGTCAGAATTTCTTTCCTTTTTAAGGCTGAGTAACATTCCATTGCATGTATACACTGCTTTTTGTTTAGCCATTCACCGCAATGAACACTTGGGTTGCTTCTACCTTTAGCTATTGAGAATAATGCTGCTACGATCATGGGTGCACAGACATCTGTTTGAGTCCCTGCTTTTACTTGTTTGGGGTATATACCCAGAAGTAGATATGCTAACTCATATGGTAATTCTATGTTTAGTTTTTTGAGGTATTGCCATAACATTTTCCACAGATTTCCTCTATCATTTTACATTCCCATCAGCAATGCACAAGGTTCCAATTTCTCCACAACCTCAGCAAACTGTTATACTTGAGCATACTGTCTCTCTCTCTCTTTTCCTCCTTCCTTCCCTCCCTCCCTCTTTCCTTCCTTCCTTCTAATAGCCACCCTAATGAGTGCTAAGTACTATCACATTGTGGTTTTGATTTGCATTTCTCTAATGACTAATGTTGTTGATACCTTTTCATGTACTTATTGCTATTTGAATATCCTTTTTGGAGAAATGTCTATTCAACTTGTAAGGTAATAAGAAATGTATATTTGATCTCTGCCCCCCTGATCCTGGCTAGAGCCCCTAAAACCCTTGTAATTTGCTAAGTGATAAGAGCCAAAGGAGCATCCTTTGTTATAATGTTTGGTTTTTGTCTCCAGCTCCCAAAAACAGCTCCAGATGATAAAGGTGAAAGGAGCATCTTTTGTTATTCATAACAAGCCCCTTTCAACCACACCTCAGTTATGTTAATGAGGTGACTTTTGGAAAGCCCCTAAAATGGGGGGGCTGGTTGCCAGGTGAACCAAACATGTGATTAGAGGGTTAGAACTTTCAGCCCCACTCAGCAACCTCCAGTGAGGGAAAAGGGGCTGGAAGTTGAATTTATCATCAATGGCCAATGATTTAATATATCATGCCTATATAATGAAGCCTCCATGAAAACCCTAGCCAAAGGACTTTGGAGAGCTTCTGCATTGGTGAAGAAGAATGCATTCATGTTCCAGGAGGGTGGTGCACCCTGGACTCCTGTGCTCAGGACTCTTCCAGATCTCACACTATGCATCTCTTCATCTGGCTCTTCATTTGCATCCTTAAATACATTCTTTATAATAAATTGGTAATAGTAAGTAAACTGTTTTCTTGGATTCTATGAACCATTTTAGCAAATTAATGAACCTGAGGAGGGGGATGTCAGAATCTCCAATTTGTAGCCACATCAGACAGACGTTGTGGGTACCCTGGGACCCACTGGTCCTGACTGGAGTCTGAAGTGTGGGGCAGTCTTGTGGAACTGAGCCCTTAATCGTGGGGTCTGCACTAACCGGGCAGTTAGTGTCAGAACTGAGTTAAATTGTAGGACAAGCTGTGGATGTCTGCTGAGAAGTGGAGAATTGTTTGATGTGAAAAAACCCACAAAACTGGTGTCTGAAGTGAAGTACTGAGAAGAAAGAGCTTTTACTTTTACAAGTCCTTTGCTCTTTTTTATCGTTGTTGTTGAAGAAGATTGGCCCTGAGCTGACACCTGTGCCCATCTTCCTCTATTTTGTATGTGGGTCACCACCACAGCATGGCTTGATGAGTGGTGTGGGTCCACACCCAGGACCCGAACCCATGAATCTGGGCTGCCCAAGCAGAGCATGCCCAACTTAACCACTACACCACCAGGCCGGCCCCACATTTGCTCATTTTTAATTGGTTTTTTTTTTTTTTTAATTGTTGTTACTGTTTAGTTGTAAGAGTTGTTTATATATACTGGATATCAATCCCTTATCAGATATGATTTGCAAATATTTTCCCCCATTCTGAGGGCTGCGTTTTCACTCTGTTGATAGTGTCCTTTGCTGCATAAAAGTTTTTAATTTTGAAGTCCAATTTCTCTATTTTTTCTTTTGTTGCCTGTGTTCTTGGTGTCATATCCAAGAAGCCATTGTCAAATCCAGGGTCATGAAACTTTTATCCTATGTTTTCTTCTAAGAATTTTGTAGTTTTCACTCATGTTTAGGTTTTTGATCCATTTTGAGTTAATTTTGTGTATAGTGTAAGGTAAGGCTCTAACTTGCAGATATTCAGTTTTCCCAGCACCACTGTTGAAAGACTGTCCTTTCCTCTTTGAATAGTCTTGGCACTCTTGTTGAAAATCATTTGAATAATAATTTCTTAAAAAATATTTTCTAAGCAAGGAACTCTGTTGAGCTCATGATAGAGTCTATACCACTTCTTTAAGCAAAATCTCCCCAGGCCTTCATATCTAAATATAGAGAGCACAGCAAACATCCGTGGTCCTCCTACCATGTGCCAGGTCCTGGGATAATCAACATAGACACAGTGCTGAACAGGATGGGATCATGGTACTCATGTTCATGTTGTGAAGGGTGAGATAGACACGGAAACCCACACTTAAGATCTTTCAAGCTAAGTGCAAGATTAGGAGGTGTGCACACATTCTAAGGAAAAACAGCAACACTCTACAATGCTTGTTTTGTAGAAAAGGTGTTTGCCAAATATAATTCTTAAGTACAGACAGCCAAAGGCAAAACAGGACAGTGGAAAAAATTTTGAATTTTGTTCTGTCTGAATTCCATGTTCTTCATGTTCTTTTTCTTGCTAGAGTCCTATCACCACGGTGCCAGGTGCCCCCATGAATGCAACCATTTAAAGTGTAGAAGTGAATGGTTTGTAGTATATTCACATGTTGTACAACCACCATGGCAGTCAATTTTAGAACATTTTTATCATCCTACAATGAAACCCCATGCCCATTAGCAGTCACTTCCCATCTCCATCTCTGCACAATGTCCTCAGCCCTAGGTAACCACCAGTCTACTTCCTATCTCTATGGATTTGCCTATTTTGGACATTTCATATAAATGTAATATATAAATAGAATCATATAATATGTGGTTCTCTGTGACTGGCTTCTTTAACTTAGCTGTTATTTAATGTTTTCAAAATATATCCACATTGTAGCATGTATCAGTACTTCATTCCTTTTTACTGCCAAATATTATTCCATTGTATGGATATACCACATTTTGTTTATTCATTTATTAGCTGATGGACATTTGGGTTATTTCCACTTTTTGGTAATTATGAATAATGCTGCTATGAACATTCATGTACAAGTTTTTGTGTGGATTCTATTTGGTTTTTGTGTGTGTGTGTGAGGAAGATTGGCCCTGAGCTAACATCTGTTGCCAATCCTCCTGTTTTTGCTTGAGGAAGATTGTTCCTGAGCTAATATCTGTGCCAATCTTCCTCCACTTTGCATGTGGTACTCCGCCACAGCATGGCTTGATGAACGGTGTGTAGGTCTGTGCCCAGGATCTGAATCAGAGAACCCCTGGTCGCTGAAGCAGAGCGCACAAACTTTAACCACTACGCCACTGGGCTGGCCCCTCTATTTGCATTTTAAAAGAAGATGATCAGAGAGGAAGTTCTTTGATTCAAATGACACACAATTCCAGGAGCGGGACTTCTATAAAATGCTCAAGATTGGGAAGTACATTTTAACCATACTTCAGCCTCCAAAGAATCATTCTGAAAATGACAACCTTCTAAGCCTGCAACCTTCTATGTCTTACTTCTTTCAACATTATCATTCATCCTACAAATGCCACAACTGTGTGCCAGATAATGTGTTGGAACTGGAGTTATAATGGTGAACAAGATAGACATGGTCTATTTACAGAGCTGAGAGGCACCAAGGAGACTGTTAATTAAGCAAGCAAATATAATAAAAACTTATAAACAATACCGTCAAGGAATAACATGGTAATTAGAAGAGAGCTAAATACACAGTTGTAGTGGGAAGAGAAAATGCCAGTTAAAACTTTCCTACAAAAGATTAAGTCCTTCAAAACATACAAATTTCAACCTACAGTTGAAAGAGATCAGAGGGCTCATCTCCTTGATTGCCTACTTTAAGTCTAAACTCAGATGTTTTATAAATGTATAAAATGTACCCATCCCCAAAAGGTAACTGCTCATCATTTTAAAGCCCTC
The DNA here is from genome assembly GCF_057802395.1 of Ceratotherium simum simum. Taxonomy (NCBI): domain Eukaryota; kingdom Metazoa; phylum Chordata; class Mammalia; order Perissodactyla; family Rhinocerotidae; genus Ceratotherium; species Ceratotherium simum. The sequence continues at coordinate 11,189,447 of NC_141931.1, forward strand.
TAGGAAAGAGATACACATCTTTCCTTACTACTTTATCTCAATGTTTAACAAGGCTCACACTATCTTCTTTCAAATCTGTTCCAAATCCTTTATTCAGGTAAGTCTTTGCCATCTTAGTTTGTCATCGGAAGAAATATAGAACAGATATCACCAATGTGCTCTTAGGAGTCCTTCAGATACTTACCACGAATAACTTATCACTCAACATTTTTCCACACTGAATTCAAGTTTTGTTTTGCCTGGAAGCCTTATTTTTCCCAACCTGTTAACCTGTTAAAGGTCTCAACCACTCCTTTACTTGTAGAGCTAAGAATAGACCCTTGCTTACCTAAGGCTAAGACCTGAACTTAGTACAAGGTACTTTGTTACTTGACCTGATAGGTTGGCTTGTTGATTTTGAGCTTTATACCTGCAAGGCCTCCTCTTAACTCTACTTAGAGGGCAATTGGTCCAGAAAGGACCAACATATAAGGCTCAGAAAAAACCTAATTCAACACTGCTTTTGGGACAAAACACCACTATCAAATAAACTCAAAATGTATGCCTTCTGAGCATGCATTCAAATTATGATCATCATGATCCTTACATACAAAATTCTAAGTATTCTCTTACCCTTCTGCCCTTCTGCCCTTGACATTACTTTCTACTACTTTGTTTTTGGCCATGCCTCCAAATGGCCACAATCTTTCTGACCTAAACCCCTCCCTCCTCCCCATCCCTACCAACAGCCTTGTCATTTTCTGTGTTTTCTGCACATCTTACAGGTTATAGAACATTTTGAATAAGCACGGGATCTAGTACTGGTCACTTCAGAATATTTCTTGCTATGACCTTTTTTACCCACTTCACGATGAACATTATTTCCTAATTAAACACACTTTCAATGTGTTCCAATGAGGTAGCCCCTCAAAGAGTTGTATAGTGAAAAACAATCCCTTCTCTGAGGTCCCATAACAGTGACTGGAGGAGGAGCATTGTCAGCCTTCCTAAAATCAAACTAAATCATTTCTTCTGTTTTCCCTCAGTCTACTGGGCTGCCACTGTCACAGAGAGAGCCTGCGTTAGTCTGACAGAATCTGCTTTCTTTCAAACCATATTAGTATACTCGCTATCTTTCAGGCTGCAAGGTATTTCCAAATCGATTTTGTGACAATACCTGCTACTTTCCATTTTCTTCCAGGACATAAGAGCTTTCAGATTTATCATTTCAAGGTCACTTTGCCTCCATGTTACATAGAAATAGCATGTGGCTCCTTTTCTGGTTCCGTATTCTCTCCACAACTGGTGTTCTGTGAGGCTATCACTCTAAACAACTATTTCAGTATCCATCGGTGTCTACAGATTTTAATACAAGCAGTCTGTTAAAACAGCCTGTGCCAGCTCTTCTAATAATCTTTCTTCCTCCCCCTCCTCCCAGTCAGTAATACCAGATTCTTTTAAAACAAAGAAGTTATGCTTTTGGGAAAAAAAAAAATAGACAACTTGACCCATTGCTGTCATTTAAAACCAACTCCCTCCTCTACTGAACAGAGAAACGACATTTCCCTGTCCTGTTGCTTCTGATGTATTTAAAGAATGTTTCCCTTGATGTGTTTTGAAAGTTGCTTCTCATTTCCTGCTTGAGCTTTCCCGACTTGACTCTGCAGCTATTTCTTTGTACTCCTCCTTGGCCCTCTGCCACCCTCCCTACTTAGTTGCAGCATTCTTGTTCGGGTCTCAGCTCTTCAAGAAGTTCTTTGTTCAATCTCTTGGGTTCCCTCCTACCTTCCCTACCTGAGTTAGAATGGCCTCTCATTGTTTCCTTTAATCGAATTTCATTCAAGCATAGTCAGTACTGCTGGATTCTCACGTCTTTTTCTATTCAACCTCTATAGTGATAGTTTCCTTTTAAATACCTAGAATCTGCTTTCACAAATTCAACTTTATTAATACTGCTGATTTTTAGCGATTGAAGATCCTAAGAAAATACGAACATCTTTCCCAATTAGACACGATCTAATTCCTAAGTTTATAATAGTTCATTTCAAATAGGGCAGCCATTCTTGTTGATTCTTCCGCTTTCTTCTCCAAAATAATCCCACTGTTTCTCTATGAGTTTATCTGCTTCTATAAGGCAGAAGAGGGCAAGGAGATCCCTGACACCATCCACGTCTTTGACTTGGTCAGATGTTCAGAAAGCCTGTCCATGGCTTCTCTTAAATGACAGATCTATATACAAATTCCTTGAAAGGGTTCCCTTTGCTTTTTCTAAAATTTTGCTTCTGAAATTAGAAACTTTCTGTCTGATGATCTCCTTTTATGTCCTCTTAAATCACAAAAAGAATTGTGCAAAGGGTAACATAACGTTACTTTTCAAGTCCCCACCTACTCTTAAACAATCCAAACTTTTGCATTCTCAGGTAAGTCATACATTAGACAAGTCAAGCAAGGTCTAGGTCAAGAAGAGAGATTTCTTTGCCCCCATTTTCCCTTATTTCCTATATTTTAGGCAAACCCATAAAACAGTACTGGCTGAGTGCATTTGCACAGCCTCTTGCCATTATGATTTCTTTGCTAATGGGGGATTCTCCAAACCCGTTCAAGTTCCTTATGGCAATATACTAATGATCAAAACATATCAATTACTAATTTATTCCTAGTAAATAAAAAATAAATACATCAGCATCTCTGATAATAGAGCTGCTTCACGGCTCAGCGGCGCCGTTTGGGTCCCTATTAGGGAGTCTCAAGGTCAAGCTTGCACACAGAGATAACATTAATGTTTAGCCTTCCGAATAGGGTGCGCCATGATAATATCTAGCAGATGAAGAATTACATCCCAGAATCCCAGGACTGAAGGAAATAACAGCATACAGATTTACAATTATACTCTCTGGAACTAGAGTTTGAATCCCGGCTCTGCCATTCGTCAGCTATGATCCTGGGCAATGCTTCTATTTTCTCTATACCTCTATTTTCTCACCAGTAAAATGGGAATAAAAACAAAATTACATATCTCAAAGGTATTTGAGAGGCATTAACACATGAAAAGCTCATAGGACTTCATGAGCAATTCCCTTAGATTTACACAGAAAGGGGATTTTACATCAACTAATAAAATAGCAAAAACACACTTAAAATTACATAGGTAACCACATTTTGGGAGAGACTGTTAAACATCTCACTTAGGTGATACACCAAGATTGGTCTGGGTACCAATGATGCTGGCATCATTGTTGAACTTATTGTTTGGAAATATCCATATTTGGCATCTTACCTTGCCTTGTAAAGACAGCATCCACAAAATGTTTTTCTAAAATGCTGACACTACCCAGGCTAGCTCTCACCAAACAATAAGCAATCCCAGTTTGGAAGACTACGACTAACTTGCATCCATTCCAATAAAAATGTGATGACTTTGTACTTTTCATCTTCCAGAAAACAGATCAAAAACAAATATTTTATGCTGTCTTTTGAAAATACCAAGAAGTAAGTGTAATCCAAATGAAAGGAAAACTAGAAGTGGTGTGCACAAAACATTTCCATTGTGGACAACACTTGACTACCTTTCTCTGCTTAATTTATTAAGCATCAGTTACAAACCCTCTGCTGTTTCAGATCAATCTCTTCCCTAGTTACCATCAAAACACCATGCTACTTCAACTCTACCTTTCCTAAGCGTAAGAGTTTTGAGGGCCAGTATTAATTCATACAATTGTGAAAGGGACCAAAAGCGATTTAGATTTCCATTCTTCACTGGAAAATAAGAAGCCCACAAACCTTTTAGTGGATAGCACAGTTGAGAAGACGCAAAAGCAGAGGAGTAGGAAAATCCATTTTTGTTTGAGATAATACATGACTGATAAATCAAAGAGCATGACATTTAATAACACAGCACCGTTCACATCTATTGGTTTTGGTAACCATGCCCTTCACACCTTTAGATTTGAGAAATGTTAGAGCACATTGGAAACACTGAATTATATAACTACAACACCTGTGTGCCGAAGAGCTTCTGTCTATTTTTCTCAAACCAGTCTACCACAAATATCTGTATTTCTTGAGCTAGATCAAAGTAGTCTGCTATCAAAATTAAAATAGCACTCTTTCTAATTCTTAGGGGATGAGGGGGTGGAGGAAGCCAGCAGAATTTTTGTGATTTAAGGTTTTCTCCTATAAGAGGTTAATTTTAAGATCTTGGGTAAAATGAATGATCCTAGGAGATATGATGAGTAAAAGGATAGCCTATAGGAAACTTTACAACTTATAACATCTAATAGCCTCAACACAAGTACTCTAGGATGAAAGAGCTTGATGAAAAAGACAAAGAAGTAGAAAGTGAATATAAAGTAAGGTTCTATAACAGTACTCTCTTCCAGACAGTCCTGGAACTTGTTGAAATAGAAACATTGCTTCCAACAAGGCCTTGATAGGGCAGATTATGGCCCCTTTAATTGGTATACCTACAACTTAAGATCATCTCTTGCTAGGGCTCATTGCTGAGTTATTCATAATATCATAAACGTGAAAAGATTTTAATGTCTAATAACAATCATAATTTCATATATTTAAAAAATTAACACAAATATCTCACAGCCATTAAAAATAAAATGACAAGACATTAAACAATAGAAACTATTTAAAAATGTGCCAAAAAATGGAAAGACATTTCCATCTATCTGTAGGATAGGATTTTTTTGTGTGTGTGTGAGGAAGATCAGCCCTGAGCTAACATCCATGCCAATCCTCCTCTTTTTGCTGAGGAAGACCAGCCCTCAGCTAACATCTATTGCCAATCCTCCTCCTTTTTTTCCCTTTGTCTCCCCAAAGCCCCAGTAGATAGTTGTATGTCATAGTTGCACAGCCTTTTAGTTGCTGTATGTGGGACGCGGCCTCAGCATGGCTGGACAAGCATTGTGTCGGTGCGCACCCGGGATCCGAACTCGGGCCCCCAGCAGCAGAGCGCGAGCACTTAACCGCTGAGCCACGGAGCCGGCCCTGTAGGATAGGATTTTTAAAAACGCTTTTTGAACTTTCTAAATTTTCCATAGTGGATTTGATTTACTTTAAAACAAAATTATTTCCAGAGCACTAAATATTAATCCTCACCTTTACTTGTGACTTACTTTTAAAATCAGTTAAAAAAAAAAAAGAAATTTTAGAAAGGGACATATTTTTTTTTTAAATCTATTAAAAAACAGCTGAGCTTTTAAAAAATTATTATTAACCCCAAATTGAATGAAGGCTGATAAACAAAAGAAACTTCTATCATCTTTCAAATGCTAACACAGTCTATTAAATAAACACCCTGCTCCCAAGTTTTTGCCTGATAGGAGAGTTTGGCTATTGGACCTATAAACATACCTCCTCCCCATCACTCAGCCCGCCATGTCCCCTCAGGACAGTTGGCTATATAGAGCATAGTTTAAACAATGCACAGTCACACAGTCAAACTGAAGATATGAAGATTAAACTGGTCAAAAACACTTACCTAGCACCCCCTTTCCAGTCATTCCTTGACCCCACATGGATCCTACCCTTCAATCCCACTTCACGTGCTCACTGTCCTCCTCACCCAGTTTAGATTCTGTTGTCCAACTTTGTGATCAATTCCTTGCAAATATCTTCATCTGCCTCAGCCCTCTCTTCTGCCATTGTACCAGCCTGGCAATCAACACAGATTCAACCTAACTAATCATCTGCAATTGAGCAGCTAAAATCGCTAGAGGGAAAAAACCCACACTTAATGGTCTTACCTTAAATTCATTACCACAAATCTCAAATCAGCACTCAACTCTGCTAAGGGACTCTTCTACACTTCCCCCGTTATTTCACTTTATTATTTTCCGGGATGACCATCTATTTCACAGCTTTTCCTCTCTCCTCAAACTGCCAAAATCCTCTTCCTTCTTACTCTCAGCTGATCACCTCCCTTCATTTGTCATTGACAGACAAGAACTATCTCATCTCCTCACCCTCAAATCCACCAAATTTATGTACCCACATTATGCCTTTCCTACTCTCAAGATGGAAAAGTGGTCTCTGCTCCTGAGGCCAGCCCTTCATTGGATGCTAAATCCCAATCCTTTGGTCTGCTCAGTGTCTTCCTTCCTACACTTATCCCTCTCTCTTCTCTAGATCATTCTGATGAGCATACAAGCTTGCCTTAATATTGCTCATCTTAAAAACCAAAAATGATAGTTTTATGTTCATGTTCCCCTTTAAGTATATAATGCAATGATATAATAGGATGATACAGTAGATGAAGTGAAACCAAGAAATTTTAGCTGTTATGAAGATAACCTATCCTTTAGCTGAGTAACTCTAAGTACATGAAAACCAAGCAATTTTCAGGAAATTACTTAGCTGGAGAATATGCTATTTCATTAACAATGTAACACACAAAAGGAACTAGGCTGCATACAGTATGAACAAAATTTAAAACAAAAATGTGAGTGTAATTATTTGGTGTGCCCAAAGGAGGTTTTCCCTTAAAAATTCATTGGAGTGATCATTTAGAGAGAGTAGCTTTTCTCTCAAATGCATGGATGCCATGATGGGTAAATCTGAGAAGGAGGCAGGATAAGTCACCGAGGTGGTTGGGAGTGGTACCGTCTGTTCATTCTGGGTTGAAGGTCTAGGGAAAAGGAACAATGGAGTTCTCTTAGAAATCTCTTGAGCAGGTCTGGGATCTGGACCCGCCTGCTCTCCTAGGGATGCCTGGGAGAGAGACAATCTTGAAAGATGCTAGCATACATACTGCACATGAAAAGAAGACTAGGGGCTACAGCCTATGACTTATCACAGAAAGAGACAAAAGACCAGCACGCCAGACAAGAGACAAGGGGTAGAAGATCATATCCTAGGATTCATCCTTATGCCATCTCCTCTGAATTCCAACTTAGGGAATAATGTTCATTGCCAGGATAAATTCCTTTTGTTAATAAAAGGATTGCTAAAATTTAGAGCCAATTTTTCAGTAACATGTAAATTTTGTATAACAAGTTATACAAATAACACCTGCTATTTACCCACTTTTACTACTAGGGTCAGATTTTCTCAAGCAAAGTACCAACGAGTGATGCAAAAGAGTGTGTTGGGGAGGGAGGTGGGCAATAATCTACCTTTGTTACTGAAAGCCACAATTGTAAATCAGCAGTGCAACCAACTAGAATGGGCAGGTGACTTAACCAGTGCATACTTCCCCACCTGTAAGCTCAAATAATTCTATGAACCCTGGATTTGAGAAACAAGAACCCCAAATCTAGATCTGTAGAATCTAATCTACAGAACATAAACTCATACAAAAAAAAAAAAATAGCACAGGGTAGAAATATTACAAAATAATGAAACTGAATTTAGGAGAGTAACTGGCAAATTGGCAGATTTCTTCATTTTCTTCTCTTCATCACTCCTCCAGAGTGTACAAACATGTCCACACAGGACCATGCACACCCATGTGCAAAGCAAAACTTCTGCACCAATACCTACTACTCCATTTTCCTCCCTCTGCATCAAGAGCATAATTTTCTCTAATCTTACAGCCAGACCAGACAAATCGGTGAATTACAGGATCAACTGGCTGCTTGTAATTAGTCTTGGCTGAGAGGTTTAAGAGAATCCATCCATAGTGTCGTGTGAAAGGCAGTTGATGAGGGATATGGAGGCTGAGTTGCCCTCAACTATCTGAGACCTTGGTTGAAAGCCCTGTGTTCTCTCTGGGGCCTCATCTGTAGGTTGAAGGGCGAAGACCCAGATGACCTTCCCACTCTCGTTCTCAGATGCCCACCCAGGGACCAAACACACCCTCCTTTCTCATCTCATCTTGTTTCCATATCTTCCTCCTAATAATTCCCCAAATTATCCACAACTCCAGGAACCAATGCCAGCAGAGAGAACTGAATTGCACAGCTTGCCTGAGTTTTCCTCCTTGAAATCAAAGGGCTAAGCTCCAAACCTGAAAGGGAAAAGAAAATCCCCAATACAAACACTACCTTCAAAGAATTTACAAATCATTGCCCCACGCTTCTGTAGTGAGGAAATAGTGAAAGAATGAAGACAAGTCAGAAAACCGAGCTTCAACTTAAATTGACTGCTTATTTCCAGGTGGCTTTGGCATTGTTCTTTGATAAATGGAAATGAGAATTTCTAGCATTATTTCAATTTGAGAGGTGGTAACAAGACCAGCACCTCTATGGTCGCCTGCTTCTACTTTCTCCAACTCAAGCTCTGCAGCCAGTATCTGAGGGGTCAAGCTCATGATCCACCCAGGAAGGCAAGGCTCTTTCTAGCAGTCTCTGGATAAAAGCAAGTGTAAGCATTAATATGAACACATGATAATCTTCGGCTCCTAGCCAAGGAATTAGCACAACAGCAGTACAAGTTTGCAAGACTTGACAAGACCAGCATACAAACAAGTATCAACATTATCTTTTTAAAAAAGTAGGATCTAAGATACAAACGTTACTGAAGAAGCAGAACTACAAAATAAACAACTAATGAGCCATGGCTTGGGAAGAAAAATCCAATAATTCTTGCTAATATTCAAGCTGGGCTTAACCCTTTATCCATATTTTCTTTTCCATATTTACAGGGCTCAGCCTAAGATCTAATGCTTAACATTATAACATTTTATTATTTATAACAACATTGCATATTTATAACATTTTATTGTTAAAATTATTATTCCTCCTTTGGCTCTTAGAAACGTTTTTGTTCATAATTCTAACATTAACTAGGGCATACGAACTCTCAGGTACTAAGATGAAAGATGACAAACATCTTAAGTTAGTCAAACACACACCACACACACACACACACACACACGCACGCAAAACCAAAAGAAGACATTGCCATTCGGCAATCTTAAGGCTACACAAATTTTTCTTCCAGAGAAAAAGATTCAGTCAATACTTTTTTCCTTCCCAGCACAGCTGGTTTTTACAATGGTGTTATAAAGCAGATGGAATGCTAATAACCCAAAGCTAGAGGGCTGATTAGACTGTTTGCTATCTGCACTTCACAAATAAAGAACTATTGCTGAAAAGTAAAGGTCACTCAAAATGAATTGTATTCAATAAAGAGCTTTGGTAGGGACATCAGGGCGAGCTATTATTGACTGCCATAAAATTCTCTGGAAAAAGAGCAATTCAGCACTGTCAGAGATTTCTCATGGCATGGAAGGATTTACTCAACTGAACTATAGTTTGTCTTATTTGGTGAGCCATGGAAGCATGCATAAAACTCTCTGTGCGTGTGTGTAAACTGAATTGATACATAGGTCACGCCACTAATCCAATGTTCAATAAGGTGCTTCTGGGCCAGGAGCAGTCCAGGCTCAGGAGGAAACAAAAGGGCTGAACCCAGGTGCACATCCTTACAAATAAAAGAAGGAAGGATTGTTGTAAGCCACATCACCAAGTCTCTCTCTCTTTTTTTCCTGCCCCAAAGCCCCAGTACATAGTTGTATATTCTAGTTGTAAGTCTTTCTGGTTCTTCTATGTGAGTCCCCGCCACAGCATGGCAACTGACAGACGGGTGGTGTGGTTCCACAACCAGGAAACGAACCCAGGGCGCCGAAGTGGTGAGAGTGCCGAATTTTAATCACGAAGCCATCAGGGCTGGCTCAAGTCTCTCTTTTAAGCATCTAAAAAAGTTGTTTTATCCAGTCATGAATCGCTGGGATGAAAAGTAGTATGGTGCATTCATTCTGAGCTTCCCTCCTATCTCTGCTTCACTCTAAGCAGACGTGTGTCCACTATTTTCAAGATTCTCCTGAGCAGCTGGTGAGGTGAGACCCAGGACAGAGTTGGTGCTTCTTGGAGGCATGACAGACAACCACTAACTCTGTGTGCTTAGAAGGACACTAGCCCAGATATGACTGAAAGACCCTTCTGGATCACATGCACGAATTACTCACAATGCCTGAAATTCCCCTCACTGGAGTAATTCCTTGGCCACACCAGTGTGCAGGGTCTTCTTTCTTGCTGGAGTCTACCTGTCCCTCGCATTGCCATTCTCTCTGGGGCTCAGCTCTCCCCTCCTGTCATCTGGCAGCGTGGGCTTCCCACTGTTGGTTGTACCACTCGGGTCTAACCATAGACCAGAATCACTGCAGCTGGCCTCTGCTGTAGACTAACTGGAACTGAATTTCTGTGGTGGAGCCCACTCTTCCGTAGTTTTTGTTTTTTCAGTTGTGGTAAAATAAACATGATATAAAATTATCATCTTAACCATTTTTAAGTGTACAGTTCAGTGGCATTTAGTACATTCACATTGTTGTGCAACTGTCACTACCAACCATCTCAAGAACTCTTTCCATGTTGCAAAACTGAAACTGTCTACCCATGAAATAATAACTCCCCTTCCTCCAGCCCCTGGCGACCACCATTCTACTTTCTATCTCTGTGGATCTGACTACTCTAGGTACCCCATATAAGTGGAACCATATAGTATTTGTCTTTTTGTGACTGGCTTATTTCACTTTGCATAATGTCCTCAAGGTCCATCCACATTGTAGCATAAGACAGGATTTCTTTCCTTTTTAAGGCTAATATTCCATTGTACGGATATACAAAATTTGATGTATCCATTCTTTCACTGATAGACACATGGATTGCTTCCACCTCTTGGCTATCATGAATTACGCTGCCATAAACATGAGTGTACAAATATCTCTTCACGATCCTGCTTTCAATTCATTTGGGTATATACCCAGAAGTGGAATTGCTGGGTCATATGGTCATTTTATTTTTAACTTTTTGAGGAACTGCCACACTGTTTTCATAGCAGCTGCACCATTTCCTCTGAATGTTCCTTTTAAAATGTTCCTAGGTGTCTCTAATGAGAATGAGAAGGTGAAGAACCAGCGCTGGGCCCATTAGAACCATTTCCATCCCATTAAATCAATGAATGGTTACTGCTACTCAAAGTTGTTTTGTTTTTACACAGTAAAAACAGTTATGTTTTCTCAGCCATTAGCTGGGTTCTGGTTATTCTGATAAATGGATAGGTGCTGCGGTGCTCTGAAAACTGCCTAAGGCCATACTTATTATTTAATATGGGCCTCCTGAAGATAATACTTTAACCAAAAAGAAACTAAAAGTGTAAACCAGGATTAGGAGAATTTAAAAATGAATGTCTGCTTTTGAAAGAGTCATACTTCAAAAACAGCACAGCCAGCCTAAGATCTAAATTCTTAATTGTACACAATAGACTGAGGAGAAAGTAATCAGTGTAAGCATACAATTTATATCTGCGATTAGCCGTTCTATGTCTGATTTATGGCTTTTGGGTAGATGGGTACCAATTTATTTTTCCTCTACAGAGCTCCATGCGTGAAGTGTAATTACAAATTTGCTTGCATTTTCTGTGGTGCAGAATTAAAAACATAACCCTCTTGGAGACTTGGAATAGGATGCTTTCTTGTCCTTTATTTCTTCCTCAAGAAAAAAAAAAAAATAGACGCCAAATAGTGTTTCATATCATACACATAAGCCCACTGGTTCTGCCCACGTGATTCCTGGAATCTCTGCTTTTATCTGATGAAACAACCAGTTATAGGATGATAGTAATCATCATTTATTGTATCATAAATATGGGCTTTAGTTATCTTACAGAAACATTTTACCTGAATGGACAAAGCTGGATATACAAATGTTCTTGCATGCAAATTAATTTCAATAAATGTCAAGAGACTTAAGGTGCTTTAGCAAAGACTGGTGGTTTTAATGCTGGCTGGGGGAAACTGAGGCTGTGAATTAAAGCAGGGCCACACACCATCAGTTCAGCCTTTTTGAGGGCCAGTTGCTGGGGTCTGGTCCAGAAGCTGTGCTAAGACTCAGCCCAGGTTTTCTTCCTGGCTCAACTCACCTGTGCAATTGTCATGCCCTCTCCAGGGCTCGCTCCAGCCCTGCACCCCTCCTGACTCCTGCTCTCATATAGTGCACACAGCCCTGGCTCCTTTCTGAGGCTTCACTGTATGGTCTTCTGCGAACCTGCTTCACGTCTTACCTCTCCAACTCTACCGAACATTTCACGAAGAAAAGCAAACCCGGAAATATTTTTTCTGTAACACCTTTCTTTTTCCTCCTCCTCCTATCCTTACTCCCCACCCACACCTCAACGCTGGAACTGAACAGAAACACGGTGCATGAAAAGAAAAAAAATACCAGGTGCGTTGAGTAACAGGGCTAGAAAGCAATATTTTTTTAATGGTGGTCAACATATAACTTTTCAATGAAGACATACACATGTAAAAAAATTGGGGAAAAATGAGAAAAGGGTGAAAATATTACCATAGCCCCACTATCCTAACTCGACCAACCACGTAATCTTCAACGAATGTTTCCCTGCCTTCTTTCCTACACCTAGATTCATTTCTTAGCTGTAATCATATTTCCTTGCTCTGTTCAGATAGTGTATCAATTTTTCCCTATGTCTTCAGTCTCCCGTTAGAATCTGCTCTCAAAAGCTCCTCTTCTGTTGCCTTCTCCTTCCAGGTGTTCTCTGGAGCTCAGCTCTGCTCTCGGTTCCTTCTGTGCTCTCTCCACCCAAGCTAATCTAGTCCCCAGGGCTAATGCCACCACCTCTACCTGCAGTTCCCAAAATGTGTGCCGAGGTGCCCTGGGATGCCACAGTGAATTCACATAGGCATTGTGGGATATTTTAAATTTTTGAGGGAAACACAGTCATATTTGACACCCGTTGGACACTGTGCAACCTACTAGCTTGAGGTAGTTCACAGTTTCAACATTAGATCACCTACATTCCTTTAGATGATGTCATCTTTGCAAAGTGGGGTTCTCAGGGGTAGTCGTGATAAAAAGCAGGTACTATACAAAAATCAAAGTGAAACCGGAAATGGTATTCACTCTGTTTCCAAGGTTTGAGAAATTGTGCAGTGCCCAACAGGTGCACACATCCCACTCGTAAGTGTATTAGTTGGGGTTCTCCAGAGAAACAGAACTAATAGAATGTGTATGTATATTTGTGTGTGTGTGTGTGTGTGTGTGTGTGTTTTGTGTGTATACAGAGAGAAAGAGAGAGACTTTAAAGGATTGTTCACAGTTGTCGGGGCTGACAGGTCCAAAATCTGCAAGGCAGCAAAGCAGGCTGAGGATCTAGGGAAGAGTTGATGTTGCAGCTGGAGTCTGAAGATAGCCTGGAGGTAGAATTCCTTCTTCCTTGGGGAACCTCAGCTGTTATGTCTTATGGCCTTCAGCTGACTGAATGAGGCCCACCTGCATTATGGAGAGTAATCTGTTTTACTCAAAGTCTACTGATTCAAATGTTAATCTCATCTAAAAGATACCTTCACAGCAATATCCAGACTGGTGTTTGACCAAATATTTGGGTACTGTGGCCAAGCCAAGTTGACACGTAAAACTAACCATCACTTAAGAACAAAAAATATGTATATATTTCCTTTCAATTTATATGAGTATATTCCAGTCAGCCACTAAGATGTCAGAACATAAATACTTAAGTTGCTGGGACTTTAACTGTTAGGCGTTTTTTTGGGCTATAGGCACAGAGATGCCATGAATAGGGAAAGCTTAAGAACCAACGTATACACTGATGGCTGCAGCCTAGATTGTATTCTCAAATTCCAGACATGCATATTCTAAATTCATTTCAATATACATGCATATTCTAAATGCATGCCAATATACATGTGTATTCCCAAGAGGAGAATTCCCACATTTACCTCACCTCAAATGTTCCAAACTCAATTTCTTATTTCCTCCACCAAATATACTGTCAGCAATGTATTTTTAATCCTCACCACCTCTCCTCCCCATTCACTATCCCCACCCACCTCCATCATGGCACTCCTTTGAAACATAATACGATGATTTTTACCTATGTCATATTTTATTATAAAGATAAAATAAATACGGACAGATTAAAGCCCTTGTCAGAAATTGAGGGTTTATCATTTTTCAGGGGAAAATATTTATTTTTAACCTCTTCCATGTCTTCATATTTAGAAAAAGCAGTCAAGATAGGATAGGAAAAGTACTCAGCCCAGTGATAAACAAGGATGCTTTTATAAGGGAACTTCTTCTTGATTTAGGAAAAAATGACACTTTAAAACACTGCCTCTAATGAAATATTTTGTAGGCAGAAATTTCATTAACATGAGTCTTAATATGGCGAGGCCATGCCATGATAATAAACTTGAGCCTGCCTTTGTCCTAGTGATGAGTCCAGCCTCACCCAAATAGCTAAGTCTGTGGGTGGCTTAAAAGACAAGTGTAACATTTGACCTGATAAAGCAAAAACCAAAGGCAGAAAAATGTTAAAAGAAAAAATTTCATTTTATCTGTTTTCCCCTGAGAGCATATGCACCTTAGAGTAAAAGATAGCAAACTACTGCTGTGCAAAAACTTTGATTGCAAACTCTCTTTTTCACTTATTGCTCATAATTAAAACTGGAAACCACTACAAGTTATTTCCTCTATTATTTCATTTTGGTTGGCAATATCTGCTCTGTTGAATAAAGATGCTGTTCCATCATGCATAAAAATATTTATGGAACTGCCTTCCTGAGATATCAAGGCAATGTGGTTTTTCTTTCTCAAGAAGGGGAGCTTCTTATGTATCGAGGGCAGTTGGTTTGCCATAAAAAGAAGCCAACCCATTCGAATGGGGCCTCTGGCTCCAGTTGAGTGAATACTCAACATACCTAAGGATGCAGGCAGCCCTCCAGAAAATTCAATATTCCAGTGAAAACAAACATCAAAAGGCTAAAAACAAATAATAGCTCAGAGAAAATCCAGAAAATAGTTGATTAATACTAAAAACCAGCAAGCATTATAATTTGAATGTATTTATCTAACAGAAAAACAAGTCCACACTACGAGATTTACAATGAAGACAGCAAAAATTAATGAACTCAAAATTAGCGCTTTTTGGACAAGCAAGAAATCTGACATAAAAACACATTTGACAAAAGAACAGCACAGTTAAATGTATTTATATTTCTCTGTGAAAGTGCTTTCTTGGTTTATTCTCTTCAGCCAATGTATACATTTTTGGGCAATGAACTAGGGGAAAAATCTATAGGCTGACATATATTGCAGTATTTTTGGTATATGAATTTCCCCACCCAGTCAACGTTTATAATAATTTATAATTCCAGCATTTTCTAGACTACACAATCTCACCAGCCCCCCCAGACGCTCAGAATAAACATAACCTGATTTTTCCAACACTATTACTAAAAATAAAAGGACCACACAGTTAGTATCTCTCACTATCGCAAGAACCATTTGAACAGGCAGTTTTCTTTAAATTCATTCCATTTAAGGCCCTAAGAAAATTAGCAATTCTCCATAGAAGACCACAGAGTGCTGGAGCCAGAAGAGACACGCAGGCATCTAGCCACTGGCTTGGAAATATATTATTTTTTTAAATTTGAGCTGTGAAGCATTTCTCTTGATAGATGAAAGTGGTAACATCTTGGATGAAGGAGGGGGTGGGAGGCCAGGGGACAGACGGGGTGAGGTGGGGGTTCCTGTCGTGTAAGCTTGCTCTGCACCAGTCTGCAGGAACACAGAGCCACTGAAGCAGAATGAGACGCATTCTGAAGCCATTTTGGGGTTCCTTTCTAGAAGGAGAACATCAAGAATTGACAGAGTCAGCTAAGCATGGACACAGGGTATTTTGGGAACAAGTCTACTCTGTACTATAAAATAGGCTCAGGAACATTCAGAATGCCAACGACTTAATATTTTGAAATGTGATGCTTAAGTTTATGGTCAAATCCATTACCCTACACAGGGTGACAACTCATCCTGGTTTGCCCAGGACTTTCCCAGTGACTGAAAGTCGCGCGTCCTGGGAACTCTCTTTGTGTTGGCAAACTGGGACAGGACAGTTAGTTACCCCACCCTCCAAAAATACTATAACATAGCTCCTGCAGGCAGGCAGCCCATCTCACTTTGAAGCGACTCAAACCACAGTAATTCAGCAACCAATGGATAGCCTGGATTAAGGAATACCTATTGGAGTAGACACATCACCTGAAGCAGGTGAAAGCAACCTGGTGTCCTTCATCATCACGATGTGTATGTACAAAAGCACTAGCTGACGGTGCTATAGACTGGGTTTCATGCGCGTCCTTAGGTGAAAGGAATACCTAAGTGTTTAAAGAAAGCGTCTTCAGCTTAGCAGGTAACTATCCTCCTTATAATCTTCATTATATCAGATCTCTTTTTGATAAGCTCCTTTTATTCCCCCCTACTGTTAGATAATATCAAGATAAACTTCCATCCAGTGACTGTCTAAATGCTCAAAAGTTAAAATCACCAAGATAACAAACGTGTGAAGCATACACTGATGCATACACTACTTCAATGCTCATGTTTTAAAAATATTTAACTCCTATTCTGGCAACGGACAAAATTACAATCATTTCCATCAGTGGATATTGCATTTGAAAACATACTAAGGCTCAGAGCCCAGTGGCAGGAAATCTGGCTGATCCATTGTGCCCCCGAGGCTTCACGGGCACAGGAGTGGGTCTGTCCCCTTTGAAAACAGAAAAGTGCTGTTTTCACAATTAGTCAAAACTTCACCTCCTTCCTTTCAGATAGTCTCCATCACTCAGAATCACTCTATAGAAAACAGGCAGAGAAGCATGTAGTCTACCCCGTGTTTCTGTCTCCTATACCTAGAGGATTTCTACTTTTGAAGCAGGAGATCCGGCAAAGACAGAAGAGTTCCTATTTGTCACAGTAATCCTGTGAAACCGTTGGGCTCGTTTTCACATTTCAAAAAATTCACTCTCAGCCTCAAATTGCATCCCCCCTTTCTTTCATGGTAACAGCACTGGTTTCTCCAGTTATCTTTAACATCAGCAGCTGGGGCAACTGCTGGTGCTCCTATGTGCTTTGCAGCACGTCCTCCTCTTCCTAAGCTTCCTGTAGATTACCCCCACCTTCTCCACACCCCCTCCTTTCTCTGCATCAGCTTTCCAGAGACTGCTGGGTCACCGGACGACCCTCAGTGCTAAGACTGTCAGCACCAAGAGTCACCAGACAGGCGTGGGTTCTCGGGTAAACAATGGGTTTATTTTGTAGATCACTGAGACCATCAAATATCACATCTGACACTCCATCAACAACCAAGGGACTAATTGGAGCTGTAGGATGGTTCCTCATGTCACACACACACACACACACACACACCCCTGTGCTCAGACCACCTGTTAGAATGCTGCCCTGGACAGATTACACAACTTGGCTGAGCCAAGGGGTTATTCCTCTGCAAAGTGGTCCTTAGCCGCCCCTATCTGAGTCTTCACCATGTTATCAAGATGCTTCAATTTAAGACAGAAATGTTACCGTGGACTAACAGGGCTAGTCCTCTGCACAGCCATAGAACTGGTTCTCTTCATTTGATAATATGTAAATAGAACTACAGCAGGAATTGCATAAGGGTTAACAAGGCAATAAGGATTTATTTTTTAAAAGAAAGTATGGAAAATAGGTGTTTGTGAAGCTCTCTTGCTGAGGATTAAGTTGTCTCTTAGAAGTGAATAAGATTGGCTCCAGTGTTCCCAAGAAAGCCCGCCAAAACCATGACTAGCAGTTCTATAAACCAACCCTGAGCTCTCATATGGGGGCCTACAACATTTACCCGTTGGCAATTCCAAGGTGGGTGTTGTCATCAGATGGGAAAACACCCATCCAAAGAATCCTCTCTCACCAGGCGGTTTGGCCAGCTTTCTACAATCTCCAAACAGTCAAAATAAACACATTTCTGCAGGTGGTATCCCAAAGAAGCAAAAACAATCATTATCTAAAACCACCCCCTCTGTAGGAGGGCATCTGACATGAAAACACTGAGAGTTTCATACCGACTTCATCCTAAAAAGCCCCATTTGGCTCTAAACCCAGACAGCTTTAGCGACACAACCCACTGATATTTCCACACCCACCCTCTCTTTCCTCTTAATTGGACTGTTGATGGGCCTTGCACTCAACATAATGGGCTCTTCCGAACACAGCCACACTGCTCACTCTGAAATAAGAACATCTAATCACCAGGCTGCTCTTCTCAAGCCTACCAACGAGAGCAGCCTGTCCTGCATTTATGTTGGTGCTTGTCAACAAATAGAACTACAACTTCATCGTTAGCTCTGCTGACAACCGGGGCGCCCATCACTGCCTTCAAAGAAACATTTATAAGTCTACCCCCTCCCAGGTTCCCTAAAAATCAACCTCAAAACTGCAAAACATGTCCCACTCTCCTGTTCATTTTCACCAAGAGGTTAATTGGAGGAGATCGCAGGGGGCTGAGGGAAGGAGCGCACTGGTCATGCTCAATTTCCCTTCATAAGTTATTAAACCAAAGGTATCTTTCACCAGTTTCCACGCCTGGTGTATTCTTCAACAGTAATTTTCAGAAAATCTATCATTTAGGGTTCCACTTTAACCTTCCCCCAGCAGAAAACACATTCAGCCTTCCAGGCATTTCTATTTATATCCATTTTTCCTGAAATGACTTGTGGACTGGTCCCCATTCGCCAGACTCCTCTCCTTCTTGCTTTTGTGCCGAGAGACTCAGAGAGCGAGCAGGCATCTTGGGCATCAGTAAATACCTGCTCCTTTGGAGGAAAAGCATCGCCCTTGAGGAGGAGGCCCAGATCCCACAAATAAACTGTGATGTTGATATCATCTGCTTTTCCTCATGTCACCTTATGTATCCAGAGAATCTAACACCAGGCCAGGGAGGAAAATAAAATTCCACTGCAAGAAGAGTCCACTGTGCAGGGCAGAGCTTCTTATCAATGGGCCATAGGGTCAGTGAGTCTTAAAAAAACAGCTGTGTTCCTGCCCTCTTCCTCCTGTCTCCACTGCCGAACAATTTTCAGAAGTCACCTGTCAAGTCCCTCTCTTTTCTCGTCTACAAGAGGCCCCTGCCCATCTCAACTGCATTTCTTTTTCATCCTCAGAGAGTAAAAACGAGACTTTTAAAATTTTCTGTAAGAACCTTTTTTCCCCAGATGACAAAAAATTTCTCAAATGATTTTTAACACCCTGACTCTAGGCTCATATGTGTCTCTTACTGAGATACAAGGAGCCCTAACTCAAATTTAGAGGCCACCATCGCAGAACGCCTAGCACAGGATCAGTTATCAAGGTGTGAAGGTCATGATCTCAGGTAATAAGGTAGAGATAGTTATATGGACCTGAAACCAAGGGCTAAGAAAGGTAATATGGTCAGCGCCCCCGATTCACCCAGAGAGCAGCTCTGCATTGCTCCTCGGGTCTTTTTTTCCGTCTTATTGCTGTTTTTCTAGCAAACATCAGAGAGCACACATTAGATACCCAAACATCTGCTGATGCCTTCAGCCAATATTTACTACCTGACTCTTGCACGAAAGGCCAAGTGTGAAGCTCAGAGATGAGTTCAACTAAGACCCGTTCACTGCCCACAAGATGCTTAGACAAGAGCAGAGCAGCTGGCAAAAGAAAAGTTCCTTTCTCACCTCTTCAAATATAAATCAGTGTCACTCATTCTCCCAGCTGTCACTGGGCACAGGCTATGACCTAATACATATCTGATCTTGGGGCTGCATAATGCATGCAGAACACAAAGCTCTGAATTTGGGGTCACTATAGATCACCCCAGAGAGCATGGGGTCCCCTGTTATAATTGCTGGCATTAGGGGAAAACAGCAGTTTTTGACTTCAAGGAGACCCCTGCTCAAACTTTAAGTATTTAAATTGTTAATAGTAATTGACATTTGAATATCTGACAATATTCAATTATATTCTCCCTATTTCAAGGAAGGCACTGAGTTTTGGAGGAACTTTTGGAATGAGGTCCCTACCCCACGGGGTTCTGTTGATCTTGCTTGAAAATGCAGACACTAGAGAGGAGGAAGCCTAATTTGTGATTTAAAACTTTGGGATATGTGATGGTTAATTTTATGTGTCAATATGACTGGGCCACAGGTGCCCAGATATTTGGTCAAACATTATTCTGGGTGTGTGTGCGAGGGTATTTTCTGGGTGAGATTAACATTTGAATTGGTAGACTGAGTAAAGCAGATTGCCCTCCCTAATCATCCAATCAGTTGAAGGCATGAATAGAACAAAAAGGTTGACTCTCCCACACACAAGTAAGAAGGAGCTCTTCCTGCCTTCCTGCATGAGCTGGGACATCAATTTTTCCTGCCTTTGGACTTTAACTGAAACACCAGTTCTTCCTGGGTCTTGAGCATGCCAACTTTCAGACTGGAACTTATACCACGGGCTCTCCTAGGTCTCCAGCTTGCTAACTGCAGATCTTGGGGCTTCTCAGCCTCCATAATTGCATGAGCCAACTCCCTATAAAAATTTCATTAGATACATATAAATCCTGTTGGTTCTATTTCTCTGGAGAACCCTGACTAATATAGGCTACATAACTTTTATTTCCTGAAAAATGAAAAGTTTTCACCTAGACTTGGCAGGAAAATAAAAACCTCCAGGTTCTCCACCAGGTGGCTTTCCAATCTTCAACTTGTCCTAGTCTGTCCTAGTCTGCTTGAGGTCTAGTCACTCAGAGTCACCATCATCCTTCATTAGCTCGATGGCCTTAGGCATGTTACTCCTAAAGCTTCAGTTTCCTCATTTGCAAAATGCAGATAGCAGTGCCCACTCCTTGGGTTGTTGTGAGGATTAATCGAGTTATACATATAAAGAGTTCAGAGCCGTGCCTGGTACGGGTAAAAGGGAAATAGATGTCCGTGGCTGTTATTCTTGTTATATAGTCTTTGGACAGCCATTTTTTTGGTAGATTCATAAAAGATATTTCCAGACAGACTTTTCCTTTTGAATACCCAGTTTAGAAGAAGCTGAGGGAGTCAACAAAAAAAACAGGGAAATAATGTTGCGGGAACACAGGAGGCAACAGCAACAACAAATACAAAATTTACCTCCATTATCTGGTTTAATTCTCATATTGCAGGAAATGAACATTATCCTCATCTTACAGATGAGGAAATGGGACCAGAGCTTACTTATTTTGACTCAGGATCACCCAGTAAGTGATAAACCATGATTCAAACCCAGGTCAGCTGGACTCAAGTCTATTATGATTTTGTAAATTTCTACCAGAGTTGGCCAAAGTGTGTTCAGTGGGTTCTGGATGTAAAAGATGTAAACCAGAGAGTTCCAGGGCCAACTATGTTGGGAGAAAAGCTGAGTAAAATAAAGGTTAACCAGGTTATCTTCATTGCAAGTCTTTTCAGAGACTTCAGTATGCAAATGTACACTGCGGATTCCACAGAGAGACAGCGTGTGCAACATTTGTCAGATCACAGAAGCCTGTGAGTCTGTCTGTGTGTCATCTGTCATGGTCTACTGTTCCAGGGAATACAGAGTTTGGTAACCCCTCACTCACACCACACCGCTTCCCCCTGGCATTGAAGGCATACTCCTTACCCTGAAAACTAGGATTTGTTGTTTTCACACTTCCCGCCACTCACTAACATTTTCCCTGTTTTTTGACAGCATTGCTATTCATTCATTCATTCATTCAACAAATACGTTATGGCAGACGTTATGATGGAAACAAAGGAAATGAAGGAGTCATGGATATCTGCTGATATTTATCAGACACAACCAAGAACTTATTTCAGAACCCTGTTTCTGAGAGAGAAAGACAAGGGGGACAAAAGAAGTAACAGTGTGGGGGTTTATGATGGATAAGCATGAGTTTTTCTGGCTGGAATCAACATCTTTGTCCCTTTCGGAGAACAAAAGACAAAGCTCAGGGCCCAAGTTTGGATTAAACCCTAAGAAAGTTGAAGACTTGCTTTGGTCTCCATTCAGGAGGACTCGACTCATTCTAAAAGGGTAGGGGGAATTGCTTGTGATTTGGAACCTGGCCTTCGTCCAGTTGTCCAGACCACCCTATTACTGCTTAACTGCATTCAAGTGTATGAGCCCCGCAATTCCTTTGATTCCTTTCCAATCCAAATCCCCCTTTCTGGGGTGACTTTCGATGGTCTAGCCAGTGTATTATCTAATGGCGTATGGAATTTGGAATGGTTTTTCCATACAAGGGCCATACACATTCCTTTTCCAGGTTCCATTCTGAAACACATGTGCTATCAGTTAGCACAGGAGGCTGAGAAGGGACATGGCTGAGGAAGTGATGGAGAAGAAGAGACGAGAGAGTTCAAAAGGAAGGCTCCTTACCCTGCTTAGCAATAAAAAACCTGGTCCCCAATTTTGATATGTAATAACAGATAAGATACATTGCTTTATGGTATCCAATTATCTTAGGCTATAGTTTTCTTTTACAGTTTTAAATATAATTGGTCAGTTAAATGTGGCTGCCGAAATCAAGAACTTTCTATGGCTCAGGTAGTGATCTTATGACTCAGGCAGTGACTTAACATTTCCTTGTTTCCTTCAATAACAAACCACTCAGCACTTCTGTTAGCAGGTACATGGAGCTTTTTTCTCTGCGGTGAGTGATGAAGCCTGCCTGCTCTGGAGTCCTGGGGGAAGATGTACGCCATTCTGTCAGGCCAGGAAGGAGAGAGTATGGGGTTAGCAGTGTTTACACAAAGGCGGTCCGGTCCCCACAGCACAAAGGCATAGTTTTTTGCCCGGTCTGAAAGTGGGAAGGTTGATGCAGGAAATAACACCACCAGCAGCCACATCTTTCAATGATTAATAATACCCCCCACCCATCCCTGGGTGCTCGCTGATGTAGGCATTATAATCTAAGAGCTTTTGAGAAGGAGTTTGACCTGGAGCTAATGGAAAAAAGAAATTATATTCACTAGTCAATAATAATTTCAAAAAGGAGACTTGTGAAGAGCTTCAAAATCTAAAAGCTAATCCAATATTTTGCAGGAAATCCATCTATTATCAATCATGTGGACCTGAAAGAACCTTCTGTGATGGGGGAATAAAATAAAGTAAGACTTTCAAGATAATCACTGACATGAAAGTTGTTGCCCAGTAATTAAACAGCTTAGGCCTAAAAAGTGGGGAAATGACAAAAATAAAAGTGTAAACACCAATGCTAGCCAGTGCCTGGCAGGCAGCTGTCAAACTCTTGCTGTATGAATGAACAATAGACATGAAGAATGTAAAATGCAAGTGTTTAAGAGGTGAAGCCTCCTAAAACATTAGGAGGAGGAGCAGACAGATATTAGACAGTTAAATTAGTGAGACTAGACACATCACATTCCAAACTGTGGAAGACAAGATGTTCCTTTGCAGGATACCAACAGAGAACAGCAAGCGAAAGGGGACACTTGGCTTCAGGGCTACTGACTAAAGTGTGGGTATTTTTATCACTTGGAAGGTGCTGCTGCTAAAAGTACTATTTCCCATACAGGTATGTGACATGTGTCCAGTCTCCCACGATGCATTCTATGGCTTCAGAGAAAAACTCCTGCTAAAGGCTGACAGCTGCCTGCAAGTCACTCAGACACACCAAGTGGCCCAGAAGGCAGTTTTAAATACCATGCTAAGGACGTGGAGTCTTGGAGAGAAGCTACAAATGCAAGAATTGATTATTGTTCCATGATATCGTTCAGGAATCCATATTGCTGGTAAGAGGCGGCTGTTTGGTTTTTTATTGTGGCATCTAGGTTTGGGGCAAAATGATGCTCTACTTCAACTCCTTAAGATTCCAGAAGTCTCCAGTACCACTGAGTTGTAGGCTATCAAGAACAGAACAGCTATGCCCAAAGTTGCAAATTACTGGTGCTCTGGGGAAGCCAGAACCTGCCATTATCCTCTATGATGACTGAACTTCAGAGTTGTTGTGGAGGGTCTTCACTGTAGAAAGGGCACCTTATTAGTATGTTTTCATTGACACCGTATGACACTGCCTGAAGGGTGATCAAATAGTTTGTAATTTTTTTTAATAAAGCAAAACTAATATAATATTTTCCTGGGATATTTACCAGTTGGTTAGCCAGAAAATCTTAATAAAAGGTTAAATCAACCAATATTTGAAGTTAACTTTCTCCTCTTTTTTTTTTTTTTTTTTGATGAGAAAGATCAGCCCTGAGCTAACATCCATGCCAATCCTTCTCTTTTTGCTGAGGAAGACTGGCCCTGGGCTAACATCCATGCCCATCTTCCTCCACTTTATATGGGACGCCGCCACAGCATGGCTTGATGAGTGGTGCATCGGTGGGCACCCGGGATCTGAACCTGGGCCGCCAGCAGCGGAGCGTGCGCACTTAACCGCTATGCCACGGGGACGGCCCCCTCTCCTCTTTCTTAACCCCCACATCAGTGGTAGGACCACTGGGACCACAGAGACTCAAGCTTACGTGTAATTTCCCCAGGAATCCATCTTTGACCATTTTCTCCCTTTGCTTTATTTCCTTTCCTGGGGTGATTTCTTTCTTTCCTATCTAGATATGGGAGATTTCTAAACGTGTTCCAAACGTGTTCTTTCAGGCCAAGGTCTCAGCTGAGCCTCAGAGCTATATTTCCAGCTGCCTAATGATGCTCCATAGACTCCACAAAGAGGATGCGTCCAGACAGAACTACAGCCCCTCGTCAACCTCCACCTAACCCACCTACTCCTCGTCCTGGAATGACATCACCGCTTATCCAAGGAGATGTCGTAATCCTACAGTAAGATATCTCTCTAATTTGGTTGTTCTCCTCCCCATCACAAGTGTTTCTGCTTTCATTTTTTCAACTTTATTTTATAAACACTTATATAGCACTGAACATATGCCAGTCACAGTTCTAAGAACTTTATAAGACCTTCATCATCTTTTGCCTTCATCACCAAGAACCTTCTTACCAGTCTCTCTCAACTCCCATCTGTTCTTCCTATGGCAGTAGTTTTGCCTAAAAATATCTATCTCATCAGAGTACTTCCAGAGTCCAAACTTCTGATACTTTCCAATTTCCCTACTATTTAGCATAGCCCATAAGGACCTTTATTATCTGCTTGTCATCTGTTCTTTCTGCCTCAACTCTCTCTGCACTCCCCATGAAGCCCATGTTGCAGCCACACCAAACTAGTCACTTGGCCTCACAGAGGACACATGTCTTTGCACTCGCTCTTCCCTCGGCCTGTGAGGTCTTTCTCCACCCGGAATCCCCGCCATCCTGCAAGGCTCAACTAGGTATAAGGAAGTTTCCTGAGAGAAGCATTTCCAAACCTCTAAGAAGAGCTTTCTGGAGGGTCCCAAAGGCAAATAATAAAACCCTAAGTGGATCTAAAACAAAACCCCAAGTGAAAACAATGAAACAGTTGGTTCAACAGAATGCAGGACAGTTGCAAGACTTTTCTTAACCATATGGTCAGGCGAAAAAAAAACCTAATATAAAATCGCAAATGATGAAGCAATGACAAACTGGAATACTTTTTCCATGCAGAAAGAAAATGTGGAGGAATTGCACAGCTGTAGTCATAGAAGCAGCTGTTGAGTCAGCCAACTCAGGAAAGACAGGCATGGAAATCAGAGAATGATGATTTATGCTAATTTACTTATATTTGGTCTGAGTATTCTCCATTTCACTCTTCTAAACCTCCTGTCAGCATCATTTCTGATTCTACCCATTTTCAGCAAGTTTCGTACAGCACTTTTTTCCAATTGTCTTTTCTCTGCTTTTACAGATTATGATGAAAAAGAATATGAAGATGCAGTGAAACAGCAGGCCACTTTCAGAAAACCCACGTATGCAAATCTGAATTCCATTAACTCAAACACAAATGGTAGGTGACCTATGAGCAAGAACTTCTGCAAATTAATTGGAAAATACTAAGATGACCAAGACATGACCTTGAACTCAAGGACTCACAGTTTTGGAAGGGAGACTCACAGTCAAAAGCCTTGGATGTCCAACAGGCACTTCAAACATAGCACGTCCAAAACCCAAGTTGAGTTTGTCCCTCACACTTGATCCTCTTTCAGACCTCTCCATCTCAGTAAATGACAACATGAATCTTCCAGCTGCTAAGGCCACAAACCTTGTTTATAATCAATCTTGACTCCCCTCATTCTCTCACAGGCCTCACAGTCAGACCAGCAGCAAATCCAGTCAAGTCTATGAACCAGGATCCAACGACTGCTCACCCTTCTGGCCACCACCCTAGTCACCCCCGGTTGCCTCTCACTGGGCTATTCAGGAGCCTCCTCACGGGTCTTTCTGCTTCCAGACTTGACCTATCCTGCTACAGACTACTCTATACAACAGCCACAGTCAATCTTTCAAAAAAAATATATAGGTCTTCAAAACACTCCAATGACTTCCACTCTTACTCAAAGTAAAAACTCTAGTCTTTCCCATGGCCTACAAGGCCTTACCTGACCCTGCCCAGCTACGTCCCTAGACCCGCCCCTGCACTGGTCCCTCAGTCCACTCCAGCCACACGGTCTCCCTGCACCCTGTGCCTCAGACGCCCCAGGGGAACATCCACCTCCAGGCCTTTGCTGTTTCCTGTAGACTGGGCTCTTCCTCTAGATGAATCCACGTGGTAGCTGCCTCCCTCCCTCACTTCTCCCTGGTCTCTACTCAGATTGTCCTTTCCTTTGAAAGACCCTTTCTATAAAAATCACCCCAAGTCTCTCTATATCCCTTACCCCACATTATTTTTGTTTGTAGCCCTTACACCACACGCCATTTATCACACTTGTTTACCGCCTGCCTCTCTTCACTGAAATGTGAGTGCTAAGAGGGCAGGCACATTGTTCTGTTCACTACTGTTTTCCCACACCCAGACAGTGGTACATAATATGCACTTATATATATATATACGCTCAAGAAATGAAAGGATGCAAGAGAAGCAAGACATGTACATAATAATTGTACTGCCAGGTCAAAGGTAGTTCATTTAGGCAGGGACTCTTCATGTTAAAAAAAGAATCATTGCCTTCCCTGAAAGTTTCTTTTAAACAATGAGCTTCTCTCTCGTAGGATTCCATTTAAACAAGTTAACTCACACATGACTCTATGCATAGCTAGTGTGGAAGTGATATCTGATTACTCATTCAAAACATGCTGTGTAGCAACGGTGACATGCAGTATATTAGGCAAACTATAGAGCGAAAGATCAACTGGTCATTGCCTGCCCTCAAAGAGTCTATACTGTATTGTATTCAGGAAGATAAAGCATGAATACAAAAGATGGAATGTGGAACCTTTGCTGCCTTCTTTTGTAAGCAAAAGGCTTCTTGGAATTCAGAGAAGAGCAAATCACTTCCAGCTGGGGCCATCACGGACCTGGCTCCATTTTCAGCAGGGGAGAAGGTTGGGCTTTGGTGCAAGGTAGGGAGAGAAGACCTAAGACTATCCAGTAAAGGGAAGTGGAAGGTGCCTGTAGCATGGAGGGCTAAGCTGGGCGTGGGACTGGGGTGATATGGTGCAGATTGCAATTAAATTTTGTGGGAGATCAAAATTTGGCCACCCTGAAATATGTCTCTTTACCTTGATTATTTTCTCTGATGGACATTTGACCTCCTCCACTAACTGCCTAAAGGAATTTAACTCTGGGTATGGACAGACTGGCAGGGTCCTCCCTAGGCCCATTCTTTTCAAAGTTATGTTTACCAAATATTTACATTTGTAAAGGTATCTCCCTGTGTGCTGGGAAGGGGCGGGAGTGGTCTTATCTGTGAAAACTCTTATCAGGACAGAAGAAGAAGACTTAAATCTACATACTCTTGATTACTATAATTCCTGTCTCTCCGGCCACATTCTCTATAGGTGGCCCTGCAAAGCATTGTCTGACAAACATTTACATTTCCCTCTTCATGTAAATTATCTTCTTCCCCTCTGAAATCCCAAAACACCACCCACCCCCAACATCCTCCTCTGTCTTTAGCTGAAGATAGGATTTAAGATGAGAATCTCTGCTATTGTGTTGAGAAATTCAGTGTCCCTGGTTTCTCCCATGTATACATGTTATTAAACTTGGTAGTAATTTCTCCTGCTAACCTGTCTGGTTAATTATTTGGCCAGCCATAAGAACCTTAAGGGAAAGGGCAGAGGGGATTCTCGCTCTTCCCCCATAATTTCAATTTTCCAGATACTGAATACCTTGGTTTGAAGTCACTCAATATGCTTTATAATCAAATTTATATTAAAAAAGAGATGTGAAAGGTTAATGCCCTTAGTATTAAATGCTTCAGGAAATGTTCTAGTCACTTTTAAGGCTTTTTTTGGTGTTCTTAATACTTCATTATTTAGTGCATTATGAAAATGTCATTGATAGAAAAATAATGACCTGGGTCTAACTTTAACATGCCAACACCAAAGAGAAACGTCAGAGCAGAGGGTCTTATCTGCCCCAGATGCACTGGATTTTACTGTCTAAGATGCCAAAGCTTAGAAGCAGCATTAAGAAGGCAGATAACCAAAATGCAGATAACAGCTTAAAGAAACCAGGCATGAAATGCTAAGAGAGAGGGATATATTTATACCACACTTAAAGACAATCCTGCCAAAGACAAGAACAGAAGGAACCTCTGCGAACACACTGTGACAAGTGAATAAAGAGGGCGAGAAGAGGAGAAAAAAAATGACAGAAAGGTTAGAATAGACTCAAGTGGTTATATGGTCACTTTCTTAATGACTAGCATTTAACATTCAAAAGAAATCTGAAATAATCCTCCCAAAGGTAAACTGACTAAGCAGTGATCTCTTTACACCACAAAGCATGGATTCATTTCTTTATTACCATTTAAAAGAAGTTTTAATGCAAAATACGTAACTCACATTGTCTTAAAAAGATTAGGCACGTGTATGGTGATGGATTGTAATTAGTATTTGGGTGGTGAACATGATGTAATCTATGCAGAAATAGTAGTATAATGATGTACACCTGAAATTTATACAATGTTACAAACCAATGTTACCACAATAAAAAAAAAAAGGATTCATACACCAACTAATGTGATATATACATGTCACATATGTATATTATACATACATACACATACACATTTAGCTTAATAAATTTTTGATGCCAGAGTAAGGGAGATGGTCGTCCTTCCTAACCAGATCCCATGCAGAGAGTTGTGTTCACTTTAAGAGGAAAGTTGACCAAAAAAAAAAAAAAAAGATTTTCCATTAATCCCCCCAAATGTCCCTGGGAGGAAGGTGAATAGGCTGCAAAGCACCCCTATTTGCATAACCTTAGCATCAGTACCTGAGTGAAGGGTTGGTGACTCTCCCCTAGGGTGAAAGTGAAAGCATACTTTTTTTTTTTTATTATTTTATTGAGGTCACACTGGTTTATACCACTGTGTAAATTTCAGGTGTACATTATTATATTTCAGCTTCTGTATAGGCTGCATCATGTTCACCACCAAAAGTCTAGTTTCCAAAGAAGATATACAGATGGCCAATAGGCACATGAAAAGATGTTCAACATCACTAATTAATAAGGAAATGCAAATCAAAACTACGATGAGCTATCACCTCACGCCTGTGAGAAAGGCTATTAGTAAAAAGATAAGAAATAACAAGTGCTGGAGAGAATGTGGAGAAAAGGGAACCCTCGTATACTGCCAGTGGGAAGGCAAACTGGTGTAGCCACTATAGAAACCATTCTTAAAAAGATCTGAAATGCTTAGGAAGTCCCTCCTTCTTGTATCTGAAATTAAACAAACTAGTGAAAGATCTATCAGAAAAAGTGTTCCTGGATTCAAAGCTTGCATAGGTTCTGGGGGCATAAAGAGAAGAAAAACAGAAATGGCTTGGTGGGGGAGGGAAGTTGGAGTGGGAGGGAGCCATCATTAAGTTAAACCTCATAAGGAGCTGACAGGTGATAGGACAGAGCTCTGGGACAGAGGGAGTTCTGGGATAATTGAGAGAGTGCCAGGAGAAATACTTTTTCTCATCTCCTTTTCCTTCATAAAATTGTAGTGACTGTTATAAAAAACAAATAACATGTATGGAAGACACTAAAGTTGCCATGAGAAAGTCACAGATTTGTGCGAGGGATTGTACGGACTGTATGACGTTTGGTGTAATTTGATGGAAAGGTCCAACATGGGCAAAACCGAAGTCTAGGGGATTTTAGAGAGAATGTGGTTCTAGTCAGGAGTTTTGCCTGCAGTTGGATGTTAGTGTCATAATAACCTAAAGAACCTGGATTTTGGTGCCTTGACACAATCCGGCCCTGAGGAATCATAGAAAACTCTCAACTTCTCCAGAAGCCAATGATACAGCTTCCTTATTTTCCATTTTCAAAGAGTCACATGATACTAGGGCTATTATATATGTTATTTACAATTGGTAACATTTTTGCACCTCTGTGCCAAGTGTTTTAAGGTCATTCATCTCGAATATTCACTCTGACCCTGCAAAGACCCCCAGAACCCAGAGCTCAGAGGGGTGACCACAGCCATCCAGTAGTAAGTGGAGGAGAGAGCTGGGCACTCAGGTGTGGTAACCTCTGGACTAAGCTCTGTCCCTTCTGCCCAGTAGTACAGGGCAGAAGGACAGGATCCCCCTGTAGCAACCCCAAATCCTGTGCCTCTCCCTCAGCTTCTCATCACGTGGGATGTGACTCTTCCTACGCGTGCACTCTGATCAAACCTGAGCCTTTACAATTACTCTCTGTCTTTAGACAAAAACTAGCAAGGTTGTCTGTGTCAGACATATGTCTATGTCTATGTCTCTTATTATATCCTGAGATGTAATTAATAAAAAACTTGTGTAGTCACATACATTTTCTTTAATCAATATAATGTCCTAACTACTATATAAAGGAGAAATAAAAGGGAAATTTATAACAAATAAGATGCACTTCAATATATAAATGCTCAGGTGTGACTACACCAGAAGACATAAGAGGTAGACGCTTACGCCTCTAGGGAAGAGCAGCGTGAATTTAACAGCTGCCCGTGCAGGTTGATAGGAGCAGTGACATTATTTTTCTGAAATAAACATATAGTAAAGTTCGAAACAAAGCAAAGAACAAGATCCTCTCAATTAATATGGTGGTCCCATTCCTGGAAAATTAAAAAATTTAGCATGCATTTAAAATGCTCTTTGTGTGTGTATGCTAGTAATATTCTAGTAATTCTAGTAATATAAACACTTTTTCACCCAAAAACTGTCTGGCCAGATGTTCTGAAGTCGTGGCCTCATATGGGACAATTCTTCAGGGTGTGAGACAATCTTATGCATCACAGAGCATCTAGCATCCTTGGCTTGCACCCATGAAAATGTCACCCTCCAATGATTGTGACAAGCAAAGACGGTCTCACAAGTTTCCACAATACGCCACGATGGGTGGTACTTTTGTCTGCTCTAAGCTGTAGGTGACACTCCTCCTTACTTTACATGTTTCTCCCCACTCTCCTTTTATGCTCAGACAGCTAAGGATACTTTAATATCAAATTCTTTAGTGCTTTAAAAATCCCAACATATAACATTGTCATCTCCTTTTGTGGTTATTAGCGAGTACGTGTGAACTGGATCACTCAGCTTTTGACACAGTGACAGAGAACATCTTCTAGCCTTTAGCTGCCACTCAGTTGGTCCTGAAGAACACAGCTGTGAAAATGACAAAATGATACATGCCATATGAGTGCTTCTTTTCAGAAGCTAGTCATTTTTTTTTGCATATAATCTATATTTAGATCCAATTAGCAAGCTTTCTCTCTATTCTTACTCACCTAAGGCCAATACCGCCCTGTGAGGGGATAAAAAAAAAATGAAAAAGAAAAATCCAAAAAACAAACAACCAAATTACTACCAAAGGTGACCTGAAAATAACAAGTCAAAGATTTTAGAGGGAGATAAGGGTCTCCATGACATAAGACTGAAAACGGTCACAGAAAAATGACGTAAGCTGGGTTACATTTTCTGTTTGATTATGGGATAATCTTCCTATAAGTCAATGAGAACCACTTCAGCTTTTAACGTTATTGATTCATTAGTCATTCCACAACATCCATGGGGTAACTGCTTCACGTGAGGTTCTGTGAGATGTAACAGAGCAGAGCTTCTCGAATTTTCATGTGCTTTGTAATCACCTGGAGGTCCTTGTTAAAATGTGGATTCCGATTCATCAGATTAGGAATGGGGACTAAAATTCTGAATTTCTAACAAGTTCCCAGGTAAGGTTGATGCCACTGGTCGGCAGACCACAGTGGGAATAACAAGGCACTTTAGGGAATCAAATAATTAAATTAAACATGGACCCTGCCTTCAAAGATCTATGGTTTAGACAAGGAGATATATACCTTCCAAAAGAACAGAAGACCCATGTGCTATAAGAGCAATACAACAGCTAGAGTGCTATTCAAGGTCGAAAAATGACTCCCGGCTCGGGAGTGGTTGGGTGTCTGGGAAGATACGAAGAAGGTGGCATTTAGGCTGGTTCCTTAGTGAAGGTAGGATTAGGCATGCAGCCTCAAGGAGGGAAAGGAGGGAGACGAAGCCTGGCAGAGGGACCAGTGTCAACAAAGGGACAGAATTAAAAAGTGTGACACGCTCTCGTGGAGGGAGAGGTCCCATTTGGAGGGAATGACTGTAGGAGGTGTGAATAAAATGGTGGGAGACGGGGCTGGGAAGTCGGCGTGAGAGAAGCCTGGGAAGAACCCAAGACACAAAGTCAGGAAATCTACAACTGAGCTTATGACAATTACCCGCAGAGCAGCAGGAGGGTCAGACAGAAGGGGTGGAAGAAGAGAAAGAGGCTGACAGGCCAATGAAGAGGCCACTGAAATAGTCCTGGAGAGAGATAAAGAAGGCCTGAAATAGAGACAGTCATAAATCTTTGATAAGAAAAATAAAAGCTGAGCCATTTATACTCGAATTTCCTATATTGGGTTTTACTTTGAATAATGATCTACCTTCTCCTGATTTGACAAGCAAAGTTACAAGCATTTCTTAAAGGGTCTGGAAAAAACTGATAACATTAATTAAAAGTTATAAGATGATGCTCTTGGAGTGTTCACTCCTGGGTTATATTGGAAATAACTAAGAAATGCTGTAATTTTTTTTTTTCAGAGACTTAAGATTTAAGTTTTCTATTAATGAGTCAAGTCCCACCTAACAAAAAATACTCGGTCATTTTTCATTCTCAGAAGAGGTGTTCTTAGTGTCCTTACCCACATTCCCTCTTACTGCAACGCCCAGCACTGCACTGGTTTTAGGTCACCCCATAAAGAGACATATTTCCAGAGAAAAGCACCTGGCTTTGAAATAGAGTGAGAGAGGCTGCCTCCAAAATATTAGCTTACGGAGTGGGAGAAGGCAAGGCACTGCAAGGTGGAAAATATTATAATTTTTAATTCCCACATTATCAGGCCGAGTATGTGTGATTTGACACCCTGGTAATATGGACAATGTTCAAATTGTGCTTAACTTTGGATCTTAAAATTTCAAACCACTGACTTGACCCGCCTCAGCAGGAGACAACAGAAGCCCTTGAAGAATGCAGCAGACCAAAAGGAGATCTTAAAGTTGCCATGTTTCTTTCTAAATCCTAATTAAGTGAAAATTCTTCTAAGGAATAATTTCACTCTGAAGCAGTTTGTCGAATTGTACAGTGCAGCAGAACATGTTCTGTTAAGGAAACAGATGCGCCGACTACATTTCTGTTTACGAAATACATATTCAGTAGGCTATTTTCTCCTCCGTGCGAGTGTATCTAACTGCCATTAACTCGCCTAATGGAAGCGGCCTGCGGCCATAGCAAATGGCACGCCCCTCGAGGGACGGGAAATGTGCCGTGTCAGTTGTTCCGTCTCCATCCCATTGATATAAAAAAATTGGAGTCTTTAGATGACTGACTATTGAAAGAAGTAACATCTGAGTAGGTATTTACATTAAAACTTTGAGGGCCGGCCCTGTGGCTTAGCGGTTAAGTGCGTGCTCTCTGATGCTGGCAGCCCGGGTTCGGATCCCGGGCGCACACCGACGCACCGCTTCTCCGGCCACGCTGAGGCCGTGTCCCACATACGGCAACTAGGAAGCTGTGCAACTATGACATACAACTATCTACTGGGGCTTTGGGGCGAAAATAAATAAATAAATCTTTAAAAAAAAAAAAAAAAAAAAAAAACTTTGAACGGAGGGAGAAAGTGAAATGTACATGAAATAGGAGAAAACTGTCTGGACTAAGTCGGCAACGTGGCCAGTCCCAACCTCCCCACCTCGGTGGAAGGGACTATAGCAAGGACAGCTGTGGGGGACTCTTCACGCCAGGATGCCAGCAACGCAAAACAGACTCTGCATGGGTTTCTGTGTCCCAGGTGTTAGTTGCATTAATGGGCACTCAAGACCAAGAACCCCCGCGTCGGCTCTGGCAGGTAAGTTGCCAGCAGAGAGAAGCTATTAATTGAAGACACTGCTGGCGATGCAGTCCACCAGAAGAACAAAACAGGGGGCTTCAGAAGTTGAAGCACACACAAGACATCCCCGACCGCTGAGCCCCATGGCGCATGCTCAGAAGGGAGATCAACGCAGAAGCTTTTCTGCTGAACCGGTGTAATCCTGATGGCTGCCAAGCACAACAAACGTGCCCGGGGACGAGTGAGAGGAAAAGTCCCTGTGCATGTCTGTCATTTCCTGGGCGTAGAATGAAAGATGCTAAATGCCAGGTGCTTTCCTCTGATGAAGGGAAGGGGAGGAGAAGGGGTGGGGGTCGGGAGTTCAGAGGCAGCAAAGGCCTAACCGAGTTCATTTAGTTATTGCCATTACAGGACAGTTCTGGAGCACACGGGTGGGTGCATAGTGAAGTGCGGCTTGCAGCAAGCAGGAGTCCCATTTCTGGTTCACAGGATGCTGGAACTGAAGTCCCAGATGTCTGTATATTTCCAGAGATTACTGAAATAAGAATATCTTTGACTACCTCTTTATTTTTGAAACTCAAGGAAGTGCTCTGTATCCCCTCTCCACCCACCATGAAGAACTTCCAGAAGTAGCTGCAATAGGCGGTGTCTCACATTTGACTGCAGTATCCTACGTGTTTAGTCGATTTGGGACTTCGAAATCTTCAAACAGTCCACCTCAACCACGACCCGGTAGCTTTTCCCTATCAAGAGAACAGAGCAGCGCATGGGTTTCCCCATTTGGGGAGTCAGCATATTAGCTACAAACAAATTGTGTAGTAGATATGAAGTGCACCATAAATAGTCTGGGGCAAATTCTGCCAGGGTTTTAAGAAGCTAACAGAATCCATTTAACCCTAGATGGAATGTAAGAACACCCACTGCCTCCCCACCCTTCTCCCTAACCTGTTCACAGTTACACAGAGTAAACTCCATTTACTTCTGACAAGTGAGGCAAGTGGGCTTCCTTTAGAGCCAGAACCACAAGGGTCTTCGGGGAAGTTTGCATGACACCCCTGAGCTGCCAGGGCAGAGGAAGGGGTATTTGGATGACAGTGTTTGTGACTAGAGGAATACAATGGGTGACACTGAGCTCCAAGTTATTGGTCCAAATTGGTCCAATTCAGTTCCTGGACCCATCTTCTGGAGTTTTCCAGTAGTTAACTTCCACAGCAAACTGTCATGACAATTTAGCCCTAACTCCAAACTATGTCAACTTAATCCTTTGGGATCCTCTTTTTTCATACCATCATAATAATCCAATAATTGCATTGTTTTTATTATTTTATTTTCTCACCCATGTCTCCTCAATTCTCCAGGGAGCCTTTCCTGGTTAGAAAAGAGCCAGAGAACTCATCCAAGCATCTCCCTTAGAGACCCAGACCAAGTGTTTCAAGTATTACTGAATTTTTAAGCCAATAAACAAAAATCCTCCAGTGTTGTCTAATTTGACTTCAGGGATGTAAATTCTCTATGCATGCCACAGAGGTAGGGACCACACATTTACTGTTTAAAGCCTCGTGTATAGATATGGGAGAATTCAGCACATAGAAGATGAACCTAGTCTTCAGAATCTTAGACTTTTGGGATCCCTTGTATTGAAATAATAGCTCTTGATTTGCAAAATCTGAAAGGGAAACATAATCCTTAGCAGGATCTTTTTCAAATTGGGATAGAAAAGCAAGAAGAAATGGTTAATACTGTGTGTCAGCTCTGTTGCAGTACATAGAAATGGTGTGGTTTGACCAAAAACTATACTTCTGATAAAAACCCATTAGTGTACAGGACACAATATAAAAGTCACTGTCCCCACAGACTGCCTTAGAAGTGTCTCCATACTCCAAGGAGTAATGGGAGGAGCAGAAATGGAATGGTTGGTCAAAGGTTTTTAAGACAAAAGCTGGTGGGAATTTCCCCTGGGGGGTCGGGCTTTGGGACTGCCCATGGGTATGCGGCAAGAAAAGGTAGCTTGGGTCTCCTCACCCACAAGACCATCGCAGTGGGCTGCGCTCCCCATCCCAACAACCACTGTGATCACTGTGGGGAGGGGGGAGCACTGTAAAACTTAATATAAAGCAGAACAACTCAAATAGGTGAAGGATGGAAAACAGGCTTTGAAAAGAGAAGACAATTTGCTATCCCTGCTAGATATATTTTAATCCTCCCCAAATAAAAGGTCTTAAGAGAGATATCTGTTTATATTACACCCTGTTAAAGCCTTCTTCCTGTTGTATTATTGTGGTAAGGTGAAACTTAGCAAAGGAGAAATAACTACCTGTTTTTTTTGGAACTTATAAAGCCACACCTGAGACAGGAATGACAGGGAATATTTACAGGCATAGTTTTCAGGACACTTGCAGAATTCTAATAGATTCCTACTTTGGGGCACTTTTAACCTTTTCCAAAACCCTCAAATCTATTGTGAGAAATTGTGTTTAAAATCAGATTTTAAGAGGTACTTTTAATATTTTTAATGCAAGTAAGAAGCTTTCTTCTACAGAGGAGCACATACCAGTTATATTAGTCTTTACTCCTGTTCAGATAAGGACTCCATTGTTCACTGATGGTTTTGGAGCTCTCCTCCCACTCTCTCTCCACTCTAATTTCTGCCACCTCCCTGGGTGGCTTCAGTGCCCTTCGGGCAAGCTTCTTCACACCTTTGCCTCCAGATTCTCTGGCCTCCTCATCTTAGAGGATCCTTGCCTGCACTCCACGCATGTTAATGGCCATCTCTTGGAGCTTAGCATTGCCCCCAACTGTCTGAAATCTTCAGCTCTAACTCTGTTCACAGCCTTTCAGTTCTCACAATCCCCTACTCTGACCATGCCTTGTCCTCTTTCAGGCCCCTCCTGGTGACATCTCTATCCTTAAGCCGATTAGATGTCGTTATCTATCACTTCCTCACACTTTTCTCAAAACCTTCATCTCCTCTGACCACTTATCCTCTCCCAAGTCCACACAGCCAAACCTCAATCTCCAGTCACTCCCAGTATCGACCTGACCTTCTCTGTTCCTGTACTGGGCTACTGGTCACTGCTGAGGAAAATTCCCCAGCCTTGCTGCGTGGTGCCACTACCTACCTGCCGTCTCTGTCCTCCGCTGGGCTCGCACAGGGCCTTGGTGATAATCCTTCTCAACATTCCCCTCTCCCTCCCACACAAACACTCCCTCAAACCTTGTCTGTTCTCTTCAAGCTCCTTCCTCACCAGCCTCTTCTACCCCCCTGAGTGGAGGCTCTTCATTGGAAAAACCAAAGGCAGGCAGCAAACCTTCTCCAACTTCCTACGCCACCACAGAAAATCTCATCTATATTCAGCCCCAACCTCCAGTCTTCCTTCATTGACAGCCGAAGAGATCTTCCATCCCCTCCTCCAACTCTTTCCCTTATTTAAAGCAAATCCACCCACCAACTTTCTCCATGTCTTCAGGCTCAATCCTCTCGGGCTTCCTTAGGGAACACACACTTACAATCTTCTGTGGTTAACTCCTTCCTTTCACAGTAAGGCTTCCAGAAAGAGCATCTATATCTGGCCCGACCCCCATGCCTGCCATCACCTTCCTGACCTCCCAATCAATTCCTGACCCACTGTCCCTCAACTGAAATGGCTCTTCCTAAGGCTACATGACCTCTTGATTGCTGAATCCAACAGTGATTTAGTATTATTATTTTATTTATAATATTGGTCTTAGCCATGTTTATAAACTTGGCATGGGATGAGGCAGATAAGAGCCAATAGAGAGAAAGGGAGAAAGAGTAGAGGAAAAAGTATATGGGCATGCCTAGGCATACAGTAGGGGATTAATACAGGGCAGCTATATATGTGTGAAGGGCACCTCAAAGCAGCTTTTTATAATACAGAACTCAAACCCTTCTCATTGGATTTGCCTAAATGCAAATTTGATCATGTCACTTCCCTAATTATAATCTTCCCCATTGTCCGAAGGAGGAAGTCCACACTTCTTAACCTGACATACCAGGTACTTCATCCATCTGCCCCAGCTCCCTCACTTCCCAGCATGCCACCCACCCCCACATACACACATGCCGTGCTGCAGGCTCGTTAAACGATTTGCAGGCCACTTCTTGGACACACCATGATCTCTCTGCTTCCAACCGACTCTTTTGTGTCTGGCAAACTCTGACTCATTCTTTAAGGATCAGCTTCAGGGTCAGCTCCTCTGGGCGACCTTCCCTGATCCAAATCGCTTCTCATCCCTTCCTCCCTCTGAGGTTAGGTCCCCCATCCCTCGGGTCCCACTGCATGTTCTGTCCTTCAAGTCAGCACCGCATCCTATATAGCAGTGGGAGAGAGGTGTCATCTCTCCCACTAGGCTCAAGGGCAAGGGCTGAGTGTTGTTCACACTCACAGCTGCATTGCCTGGCATGTGGCTGCTGTCCAATATATACTGTTGAAGGAATGGCAAACAGAAGTAGGACTCAGAGGGGGCCGACCCTGTGGCTTAACAGTTAAGTGCGTGCGCTCTGCTACTTGCGGCCCTGGTTCGGATCCCAGGCACGCACTGACCCACCGCTTGTCGGGCCATGTTGAGGTGGCGTCCCACATACAGCAACTAGCAGGATGTGCAACTATAACATACAACTATCTACTGGGACTTAGGGGAGAAAAAGGGGAAAAAAAAATGTAGGACTCAGAGAAAATGCTCTATAGTGCAGCTGCCTTGTATGGATGGTAGTGAATAGTAGAAGACAAAGCCAGATGGAGATCTGGCCCTGAAAACTTAAGCCTATCAAAATCATCTCTCAGTTTACAAATCTGTGAAATAAGAAAATACTCAGTAATATACTTTGACACTTTCAAATTAAAATAATACACAGGAAGAAAAGCAATCATAATATATGTAGTCTAGCCTACATCCCAATATCTTTCAAATAAGTCATCTTGGCAAATGAGTAATTAGAGAAATATTAGGGCGTAGGCTCCTATGTAGCATGGCTACTACATTATTTAAAAATCCTGTAGTACTTTTCAGATGACAATAAATTTCAAAGGCTGGCTAAATTTCAACTGGTAGGATTATATTCTGCCAAATCAGTTCTTCTCAAGGCTTTTAGGATTAACCTAAAATGCCCTTCCAAACCCACATGTTTCTCTGGTGGCTACCAAACGCCAGAGTGAACATTTAAGAAGAAAAACAAAAAAACTCTCATGTTATTAAGTGAGATATGCTTTATACATTTGAATTCTAAATAGTCTGGAGAATCAAATTACAGTTTTATTTCATCAATTCTCAACTCATAAAATTTAAAACAATTCATTGGTTACCAAAAGAGTGGTATGGGATTTGATAGATATCAGAGTCAGATGTTTAGTTTGGTTAAATCATGAACAAAGCAAATATTTTCTTTGTAAACGTAAAACCACTTCTATTAACAGGCTAAAAAAATCCTATTAACTAATTTCTTTGATTTCAACAAAATTCATTTCCATATTCACAGCAGGAAGTTATAGAGTTCAGGCGATATGCATGAAAGAGTATAGTATTTTTTATAATGAGCTCAGGGGAAAAAATATAAAAGACAAACAAGCTTCCCCCAAAGAAAAATGCCTTTAATTGCACCTACAGTAGTTTGTGATTATTTCCTGTAATTAAAAACTTGATTTGTTGGCCTAAGTCTTCTCAAATATGAATGTGGTTGTTTTTTGACTCACAAAAAGTTCTCACTGACCCAAATATCCTAATTGAAAACAAGTGAGAAAAGCTTCTGAGCGATAAAGAGCAGGATGCTTTTAAATTCAAATCCATCGGCATGGACTGGGGAATTTTGCATTGTTTGATTGAATCAAATATAACTATAATCCCCCATCTTATGACTTAAAGTGAAATAAATGGTCTGACCAGGTGGCCCTTCCAGTTAATGCTAGGTAGAAAAATCAAAAGAGCATGGGCATTTTTTGTTCACCAATGCTTCCCTTCCTGGAAAGGACAGAATGCTTTGGTGAGAATCTACAGAACAGAATCTTAGCCCTCAGAATCTAGAGTAAAACAAAATTAGCCCAGAATTAGGATTTTGAACATTCCTTCAGAGAATGCAAAAATGTTTCCGGAAGACTTCTGAAGTCTCTAAAGCCAGAATCAGCAAAGATAAGAGGATATTGAGGGGATAATGTCCTTGAAACTTTCTGCCTCATTTCCCATCAAATTAAATCTATAATAATACCTCCCATTGAATCTTCCTTCTGAATGGTAAACTTCTAAAAGCAGGGTCCCTGTCTGGCCCATTTGATGTGTACAAATATCTTTATATATATTTGTTGAAACTAAATGAATAAATCCTCTAACCTGTATTGATGGAGGAAGGGTAAATCTTATTCTGAATTAATAAGAAATCCTGTAAAATTAAGAAATTGATGATAGCACTTAAGGTCTCAAAAAATGTAGAGTATTTGGGTTGGGAAAAATAAGTGAAATTATACAAAGAACTCTTAAAACTCAACAATAAGAAAACAAAAAACTCAACTGAAAATTGGGCAAAAGATCTGAACAGGTATCTCAACAAAGAATATATA
Source organism: Ceratotherium simum simum (assembly GCF_057802395.1). Taxonomy (NCBI): domain Eukaryota; kingdom Metazoa; phylum Chordata; class Mammalia; order Perissodactyla; family Rhinocerotidae; genus Ceratotherium; species Ceratotherium simum. Next base: position 11,230,247 of record NC_141931.1, read on the forward strand.
CAGATGGCAAATAAGTATATGAAAATATGCTCAACATCATTTATCATTAGGGAATTGCAAATTAAAACAATGAGATACTACTACATGATACTTACTAGAATAGCTAACATATAAGAAACTGACAATATCAATTGCTGGTGAAGATACAGAGCAACAGGAATTCTCATTCTTTGCTGGTGGAAATTCAAAATGGTACACCCATGTTGGAGCACAGTTTGTTAGATTCTTATGAAGCTAAACATAGTCTTACCATACAACCCAGCAATCATGATCCTAGGTATTCACACAACTGACTTGGAAACTTATATCCACTCAAACAATGGCACACAAATATTTATAGCAGCTTTATTCATAATCTCCCAAACTGGAAGCAATGAAGTTGTCCTTCAATGGGTCAATGATACTGTGGTACATTCGAACAATAGACTATTATTTCACAATAGAAAGCTACCAAACAACAAAAAGACATGCATGAATCTTACATGCATATTGCCAAATGAAAGAAGCTAGTCTGAAAAGGCTACATAGAGTATGATTCCAATTATATGACATTCCAGAAAAGGCAAAACTATAGAGATGATAAAAAGATCAGTGGTTGCTGGGAGTTTGTGGGGAGGGAGGAGAGTTAAATAAGCAAAGCAAAGGGGATTTTTTTAGGATGGTGAAACTAACTAATGTAATGGTGGGTACATTACACTAAGCATTTGTCAAAACCCACAGAACTTTACAGCACAAAGGGTTAACCTTAATGTATATAAATGTTTAAAAAATCATTTAGGAGTTTAGGGGACCCCAGGATGGAATACAGAATGTGACAAAACAACTAATGCATTACAAACATATGAAACATCTTCCTGAAGGGGTGTGTGAGGGGCAGAGGAGGTGCTAACCTAATTAATTTGGGGAAGGAGTGAAATCTATAAGACGAAAGACAAAAGAAATTGTACAAAAGCACTATACCCTAGTTGATAAAGTTATTTCCCATGGGACACTGGCTAACAATTCTGATACCATGAGTCATGTATACTAGAATTGGATGATTAAGTAAATGAATGGCAGATGGTGGGAGCCAGATTTCTCACTGTTGGAGTAGGAGGTTACAGATGAGCAAGGGAAAGAATAATCCATACGGTTATGGATCAGAGTTGGAAACACCAGTATGAACTCATGTTTAGCTTAATATAGAAAGAGATGGTTACATACATAAATATAATAAATATGTGTGTATTCCTTGTTTACTTTCCACACATATATTTCCTTGCTATGTCACTGAGAGGCTCTGAAAGAAGCAACACCCCAGGAGCATTGAGCAAATCTTGGTTTCTAATATCATTTTCCAATCAAAGGAACCAAGATTTCTTAGAGGGATGGCTGATTCTAGGACTGTGGCAGGAAACATGTAAGATGAGTCTGGAATATCTTTTAGTGCCATAAAGTAAAGAAGTGTTCAAAACACACACACACACACACACACACACACACACAGGAAGATGAGAGTCTATCAAAGGAACACAGGAACCAACTGAAAGAGCTCCCAATGGCCAAAGTTGGAACAATTTCAGCAACACAATCAAGTGGTATTAGATTAAAACCCAGAGTATAAATAAATATCCATGAATCTATATGGATATAAACAAATGATTAAATAAATGCAGAAGAAGAGACAAATCTCTCATGCAGAAGAATTCCAAATAATTTATGCAGAGAAATTAGATGACCTTGAGTATGATGATGACTTCTTAACTATAACACAAAAGGCATGATCTATGAAAAAAATAATTGATAAGGTGGATTTCATTAAAATCAAAAACTGCTCTGTGAAAGACAATGTCGAGAATGAGAAGACACTGAGACAGACTGGAAGAAAATATTTGCAAAAGACACATCTGATGAAAGACTGTTATCCAAAATATACAAAGAACTCTTAGAACTCAACAATAACAAAACAAATAACCCAATTAGAAGATGGGCCACAGACCCAAACAGACACCACACCAAAGAAGAGATACAGATGGCAAATAAGCACACGAAAAGATGTTTCACATCATGTGTCATCAGGTGAATGCAAATTAAAACAACAACGAGATACCACTACACCCCAATTAGAATGGCCAAAATCTGGAAGACTGACAACACCAAATGCTGGTGAGAATGTGGAGCAACAGGCACTCTCATTCATTGATGGTGGGAATGCAAACTGGTACAGGCACTTTGGAAGACAGTTTGACAGTTTTTTACAAAACGAAACACACTCTTACAATATCATATAGCAATTGTGCTCCTTGGTATTTACCCAAAGGAGTTGAAAACTTATGTCCACACAAAAACCTGCGTATGGATGTTTATAGGAGCTTTATTCATAACTGCCAAAACATTGAAGCAACTAAGATGTCCTCCAGTAAATGAGCAGACAAATAAACTGTGGTACACCCAGACAGTGAAATGTTATTCAGTGCTAAAAAGAAATGAGCTATGGGCCCGGCCCCGTGGCGTAGCAGTTAAGTGCCCGCGCTCTGCTACTGGTGGCCTGGGTTCGGATCCAGGCGCGCACCGAGTCACCACTTGTCCGGCCATGCTGAGGCCCCGTCCCACATACAGCAACTAGAAGGATGTGCAGCTATGACATACAACTATCTACTGGGGCTTTGGGGAGAAAAAGGGAAAAAAAAAAGGAGGAGATTGGCAATAGATGTTAGCTCAGGGCTGGTCTTCCTCAGCAAAAAGAGGAGGATTGGCATGGATGTTAGCTCAGGGCTGATCTTTCTCACAAAAAAAAACAAAAAAGAAAGAAAGAAGCTATCAAGCCATGAAAAGACATGGAGGAAACTTAAATGCATACTACTAAGTAAAAGAAGCCAATCTGAAAAGCCTACATACTGTATGATTACAACTATATGACATTCTAGAAAAGGCAAAACTATGGAGACAGTAGAAAGATCAGTGGTTAACAGGCGTTGGGGGTGGGGGAGCAATGATTAGGCAGAGCAGAGAGGATTTTTAGGGCAGTGAAAATACTCTATATGATACTATAATGGTAGATACATCATTATACATTTGTCCAAACTCATAGAATATACAACACCAAGACTAAACCATAATGTGAACTATGGACTTTGGGTGATAATGATGCCTCAGTGTAGGTTCCTCAATTATAACAAATGTCCCACTCTGGTGGGGCATGTTGATAATGGAGAAAGCTATGCATGTGGTGGGGTAGGAGGCATAGAGGAAATCTCTGTACCTTACCCTCAATTTTGCTATGAACCTAAAACTGCTCTAAAAATATTGTCTTAAAAAAAACAAACAAATAAATTTTAAAAATACATCAAACAAATCTCATTTGAAGGACAGTCTACAAACTACCTGACCAGTATTCTTCCAAATTGTCAAGGTCATTACAAACACGGAAAATCTGAGAAACTGTCACAGCCAAGAAGGGCCTAAGGAGACAATGCCTATGATAACTAAATGTAACGTGGGATCCCGGAACAGAAATAGGACATTAGGTAAAAACTATGGAAAGTTGAATAAACTATGGACTATAGATAATATCTATCAATACTGGTTCATTAATTGTGAGAAATGTAGCATGTAAGGTGTTATAATAGGGGAAACTGTGGGTGGCGGTATATGGGAACTGTACTATCTTCCTGATTTTTCAGTAAATCTAAAATTATTCTAAAGTAAAAAGTTTATTTTAAACATATAAATCAAGTTTTGAAAATTACATTATTCTCTACCAAATATTGCCTATGGGCAGTCTAGTTTTAATAAATAAAAAATATTGATTTGAAAGAAGCTAGCAACACACCAATCTAAGGAATATAGTCCTTCACATGTGTTGTTGAGATTACACTATTTGAATATATGCACAAATTTTTCCCAAATACTTGACAACTATATGTTTTTTTAAACAGAAAAATATCTATCTTAAATTGAAAAATTATAATTAGTTGTATTCTTTTATTGAAATAATTTGTTTATGTATGAGGAAAAGATCATTTTCAACCTAGAATCTAGGCAAATTTCAACTTAAGTGGTGAAGTTCAGCACTCTTTCATTTTACTTTATAGCACCCTGTCAATTTAACAGTACCCCACCAGAGAGGTGCATTTTGTTACAAGTGATGAACCTGCATCGACATATCATCATCACCCAAAGTCTACCTTTTGTACCCCAGATTATTCCAGAAATTCCAGCAAAGCAAAAGTGTTTTGCTTCTTTTAATTTTCTGTTACATTTTTGCAAACATTGTTTTGTCCTTAATACATGGAGCCTCATTTCTTGCCAAGTCAGACAAGTCACAGCCTTAGTCCCATTTGGAATTCAGTTATGGGACTGTTTTTGACGTATGTAAAGGTCAATTTTGTATAGTTCCATTCAAAAGACTTCAACATTCCTTTCTAGAGAAGTGTCCATGATAATCTGAGCACAGAGGAAGAACAACCACCTCTTCAAACCTATCTTCATGAGCCCAAGCACACCATCACATTAAAGACAATTAAGGGCCCACGTGTTCGTTTTATTTCAGGGAATCATTTCTTCAACAAGATGAGTCTTCACTGAGCCCTGCACACCATGAATTTTCAAATTAGTTTTTTAAAAAAAAAAAGATCTGCAGGGCCCATCATATGCTTTGCTAGAGCCAAGAGCATAGTAGCATCCTTGATTTTCAATAGGAACTTTTAAACGTGAAACTTGGAGAACCAAATGGCAGAGAACCTCCTTAGAACATCAGAGCTGGAACCGTCAGATGAACTTGAACCTTCTCAAAACCTCTGACTATTTTTTCTGTCCACTAGCAATATTACTTTCACTTTTTTACCATAATATGTTTAGCACGTAATTTTTTCCCTCTGGCATTGCCAAAAGAAGAAGAAAAAAGCTTTAACTGGAGTTAATTGGTGAAATTTTTTTCTATTTTTGATTTATTATGTTTTAGTTTTATAAGTTTTCACATAAATTCCACATTCTTAATGATAGGCTCTAATTTAATTACTCTTTTTAATTGTAATAAAATAAATATTTTAAGAGCTATTTCTATTTAATATGTAGAATTCATAAACCTTCAGTTTATAATATCTTTCTCATATGCTCTTTTCCAAAAATCCTTCCTTCCTTTTCAAGATTCTTTGTTTTCTAGATAAATTTTCCACATACTCATTAACCAGTCATATCTCCCAGTTAAATGGTAATACCTTCACTTGAGTAATATTGTAGATTTTATAGTGAAGTATTAAAGGCAATTATGACTGAGTCAGATGCCATCAATGCTGAAGGACTTTGAAATTAAGGATGTTACTATGCTCTTGGCTCTAGCAAAGCATACAACAGACCCTGCAAATCTTTTTTTTTCCGGCACATGTACAAAACACAGATGTAAGGGACCCGAAGGAGAAAGCATAATCCCCTATTCCTACCCTGTCT